>NW_012102488.1:265925-267596 GCF_000951045.1 Mandrillus leucophaeus
GGATTTTCATATCAATGTTCATCAGGGATATTGGCCTGAAATTTTCTTTTTTTGTTGTGTCTCCGCCAGGTTTTGGTATCAGGATGATGCTGGCCTCATAAAATGAGTTAAGGAGGAGTACCTCTTTTTCTATTGTTTGGAATAGTTTCAGAAGGAATGGTACCAGGTCCTCTTGGTACCTCTGGTAGAATTCGGCTGTGAATTCATCTGGTCCTGGTTTTTTTTTGCTTGGTAGGCTATTAATTACTGCCTCAATTTCAGAACTTGTTATTGGTCTATTCAGGGATTTGACTTTTTCCTGATTTAGTCTTGGGAGGGGGTATGTGTCCAGGAATTTATCCATTTCTTCTAGATTTTCTAGTTCATATTTGTAGAGGTGTTTATAGTATTCTCCGATGGTACTTTGTATTTCTGTGGGATCAGTGGTGATATCCCCTTTAGCATTTTTATTGTATCTATTTGATTCTTCTCTCCTTTCTTCTTTATTAGTCTGGCTAGTGGTCTGTTTTGTTAATCTTTTCAAAAAGCCAGCTCCCGGATTCACTGAGTTTTTGAAGGATTTTTCGTGTCTCCATCTCTTTCCGTTTTGCTCTGATCTTAGTTATTTCTTGTCTTCTGCTAGCTTTTGAATGTGTTTGCTCTTGCTTCCCTAGTTCTTTTAATTGTGATGTTAGGGTGTCGATTTTAGATCTTTCATGCTTTCTTCTGTGTGCATTTAGTGCTATAAATTTCCCTCTAAACACTGTTTTAGCTGTGTCCCAGAGATTCTGGTACGTTGTGTCTTTGTTCTCATTGGTTTCAAAGAACTTCATTATTTCTGCCTTAATTTGTTATCTACCCAGTAGTCATTCAGGATCAGATTGTTCAGTTTCCATGTAGTTGTGTGGCTTTGAGTGAGTTTCTTATTCCTGAGTTCTAATTTGGTTGCACTGTGGTCTGAGAGACTGTTATAATTTCCGTTCTTTTGCATTTGCTGAGGAGTGTTTTATTTCCAATTATGTGGTCAATTCTAGAATAAGTGCAATGTGGTGCTGAGAAGAATGTATATTCTTTTGCTTTGGGATGAAGAGTTATGTAGATGTCTATTAGATTCGCTTGTTCCAGAGCTGAGTTCAAGTCCTGAATATCCTTGTTACTTTTCTGTCTCATTGATCTAATATTG
This sequence comes from Mandrillus leucophaeus, assembly GCF_000951045.1. Lineage (NCBI taxonomy): Eukaryota > Metazoa > Chordata > Mammalia > Primates > Cercopithecidae > Mandrillus > Mandrillus leucophaeus. The sequence continues at coordinate 267,088 of NW_012102488.1, forward strand.
ACAGTAGGGTGTTAAAGTCTCCCACTATTATTATGTGGGAGTCTAAGTCTTTTTGTATGTCTCTAAGAACTTGCTTTATGAATCTGAGTGCTCCTCTATTGGGTGCATACATATTTAGGATAGTTGGCTCTTCTTGTTGCATTGATTCGTTTACCATTATATAATACCCTTCCTTGTCTCTTTTGATCTTTGTTGGTTTAAAGTCTGTTTTATTAGAGACTAAGATTGTAACCCCTTCCCTTTTTTTCTTTCCATTTGCTTGGCAAATATTCCTCTATCCCTTTATTTTGAGCCTACATGTGTCTTTGCATGTGAGATGGGTCTCCTGAATACAGCACACCAATGAGTCTTAACTCTATCCAATTTGCCAGTCTGTGTCTTTTAATTGGGGCATTTAGCCCATTTACATTTGAGGTTAATATTGCTATGTGTGAATTTGATCCTGTCATCATGATGCTAGCTGGTTATTTTGCCTGTTAATTGATGCAGTTTCTTCATAGTGTCAATGG
>NW_012102488.1:270331-285969 GCF_000951045.1 Mandrillus leucophaeus
GCTAATTTTTGTATTTTCAGTAGAGACGGGATTTCATCATGTTGGTCAGGCTGGTCTCCAACTCCTGACCTCAAGTGATCTGCCCACCTCAGCCTCCCAAAGTGCTGGGATTACAGACATGAGCTACCGTGCCCAGCCTCTTCTAGCTATTTTGAAATACACAATAAATCTAACAGTATTTTTGTACCCATTCACTAACCTCTCTTCATTTTCCCCACATCCACCCACTACCCTTCCCAGCCTTTGGTAACCATATTCAATTCTCTGCCTCCCTGAGATCAATATTTTTTGGCTTTTGCATATCAGTGAGAGCATGCAGTATTTGTCTTCTCATGCCTAGATTATTTCCCTTAACATAATGACCTATGGCTCCATTCATGTTGTTGTACATGATGGGACTTCAATTTTTTATGGCTGAATAATATTCTATTGTGTATATACCTACATTTTCTTTATCCATTTGCCTGTTGATAGACACTTAGGTTAATTATGTATCTTGGCTATCGTGAATAGTACTGCAATAAACATGGGAGTGCAGACAACCCTTTGATATACTTTTTTATTTTTTGGGATATATACCCAGCAGCAGGATTGCTGGATCATATGGTAGATAGAGGAACCTCCATACTGTTTTCCATAGTGGCTGTACTAGTTTACATTCCCAATAGTGTACTACCATTCCCCTTTCTCTATATTCTCACCAGTATCTATTACTTTTTCTTTTTGGTAATAGCTGTGTTAACTGGGGTGAGATGATATCTCATTGTAGTTTTGATTTACATTTCCCTTATGGTTAGTGATGTTGAACATTTTTTTCATCTGTTGGCCATTTATATGTGTTCTTTTAAGAAATGTCTATTCAGATTATATGGCCATTTTTTTTCAATTAGCAATAATTGTGCCTCAGATAAACCTCATTGGCTACAATACTGCCACTGCATAAAGCTATATGTCCATTTTTTTCATCAGATTATTTGGGATTTTGTTTTTCTGCAGAATTGTTGGAGTTCCTTATACATTCTCATTACTAATTCCTTATGAGATGGATCACTTGCAAACATTTTGTCCCATTCTGTAGGTTGTATCTTCACTCTGTTGACTATTCCTTTGCTGAGCAGAAGCTTTCTAGCCTGACGTAATCCCATTTATCTATGTTTGCTTTTGTTGCCTGTGCTTTTGAGGTCTTACTAAAAAAAAACCTTTGCCCAGATCAGTGTCCTGAAGCATTTCCCCCTATGCATTCTAATAGTTTCATAGTTTCAGGTTTTACATTTAAGTCTTTAAAATCCATTTTTGTGTATGGTGTATAGACAGTTAATAGCATTTGCCTGTGGTTATATCAGCAAAACTCATTGTACTATTCTTTTATCTCCAAATTGAGTGAATTTTGACCTCTCTTTTTCTGTAGTTGGGCTGTTTTAATGACATTTATTTGAACATATGGGTTTTGAAGAGAAGCACACAAACAAGATAATTTTATCTTGGTGCCCCTTTAATTATTATTTGTCAAGGTCAAAATAGCTAAACTTAGAATCTGGTTTAAAAGTTTACATTTTATTGAAAAGGTTACATTTCCTGCTTTAATCATAACTGAACTGCGTAAGACCAGTAAAATGCTGACCCCAAAAAAGTTGTAAACAATGATCATTCATTGGTTACCCAACTATGATACATTTTATTTTCTGGATATTATATTAAGAGCTTAACTTGAATAAGAAGTCAAACTGAATATACTGTATTTTAATGTTTAGTTTTTGTATGTCAAAGTAAATTTACTAAATTATGCTTTCATAACATAAATTTCTTGATTCCTATATATGCCCATTCTCAATTAATTTAATTAATTCTTATTAAAACAAGACAAATTACAAAGAGTTCATCTGAAACTGTACTGCAAATGGTAACTTAAGCTTCTTTGTTAGCTTTTATACCCTACAGCCACCACATGGGAGACTTTCAGAATTATTTTACTGGTAAGTCAACTAACTTACCATGTTTTCTTGAAAGATGTTTGTGGCTGTATATAAAGTATCTAAATATTACCTAACTTTTATTGACTGTTTTTACTATTTTTCACCTGATAAGCTTTTAGCATGTTCAAAATACATATATGAGAAAGAATTTGGCTTAAAAAGGTCTACAACCTAGAATTGAACAAGAACCATGTTCAGTAGTAAAAAAGTTCATTTCAGAATAAAAATAAATGGAAAAGAAAGCATGTCAAGGAATTTTACAAAGCACACAAGAAACTTTCAGCTTTTCCAAAATGTCTGGACTTCAGAGATAGGGAAAACAAAAATGGAGATTAGTGAAAGCAGAAATAATGTGGGTGGGTTTAAAAATACTGGGAAAATTCAAAATGAATACATTTTTTTCTTTGAGGATTTTTTTTTTTAACTGATGTTAGTTTGTACAGGTTGAGTATCCCTAATCCAAAAGTCTAAAATCTGAAATACTTCTGATCTCAAGCATTTAGGATAAAGGATACTCAACCTGTATAATCAAATACAGTAAATCAGCAGAAAGTATAAGGAAGAATACACTCAGTATGAATGTCAGGCGTAATCTAGGGTATCTCCAAGCCAAAAGGTAAAGTATTTCAAAGTTTTCTTTGGCATCCTTTCACCTCACTTTTCAATTTTCTGTTGCCACATAGCATCCAGAGCCCAGAGTCCCAAAGGTACTTAGGACACCCTAGTGCAGAGATATCAAGGCAAGGTCTCATGTTCCAGATCACTCTTTGCCTCCTACATCCCCCAGAGACTTCACTCAGTTCTAATAAATTCATTTCTACCATTAAGTATTACTCACTAACATTCATTAGTCCTGTAAGAAAAATAAATAAATGGCAAAGGTGGGGGGAAAGAGATTTTTTAGAGTGATAAAATAATTCCAAGGTAAATAGAAAGAAGGAATTAATAAAGTAAAGGAAGAAATAAATGAGTTAGAAACAGAAAAAGAGAATGAAACCAAAATACATAAATCCAAGAGCTGGTTCTCAGTAAAATGAAATGAAATGAACTTGAGAGAAAGCACAGTTGGTGAACTGCAGATGGCCACAAATTCTTTGTCACTCCTCTCACTGAGTGCTGGGGTCTATTTCCCCTCCCTTTGAATCTGAGTGGCACTATGACTTGCTTTGACAAGGAGAATGTGGTAGATGATGCTTCATAATTCTTAAAGTTAGGCATTAACAGATCAACAGCTTCCACTGTCATCTATTAGAATACTCCCTTTTGGTCTCCACGTATGAAGTCTGACTATCCTCTGGGGAGAGAGACCTGAATCTACTTTAAATGTTTCAGATCCTGCCAAACACCCAGCTGAACACAGCTCCTGAGTAACCCTTGCCAATACCACGTGGAGAACAACCACCCAGCATCACCTGCTTGAATTCCCAAGGATTCTGAGTAAATTATAATATGGTTGCTATTTTAAGCCACTGAGTTTCGGGGTAGTATGTTACACAGAAACAGATAATCCTGGAAGTAAGGTTCCTAGAAGTAAGGTGTTTGTGTAACTAAAAACTGAAAAATTTGTGGCACTGGATTTTCGACCAAGCAGTAGGTGGAGGCCTAAGGGGCAGTAAGGAAACTGCTAGTAGCGGCTGCAAGTACAATGAGGAGATTGCTATTGAAGGCTGAATGCAGCCCTGTGAGTGACCCAAGATGATACCACATGGAGTGGAACTGCCTAGGTGAGACCAGCCCAAATACCTGTTCCATAGGATTATGAACAAATCGAATGGTTGTTTTTGAAGCTACTGATTTTTAGGGTTGTTTTTTATGCAAAATAGATAACCAAACTACAAGCATAAGCGAAGATATGCCAGAGGAAATTTAACCACAGAAATGGATAATATGTTTTTAAATCAGAAAAGAGGCTATTTTGATAAATTCTTTACCAAGAAACTTGAAAACCTGGATGAACTGGATAATTCTGCTTTTTTAAAAATATAATTTACAAAAAAAAAAAAAATCACCCCCAAAGAAACAGAAAGTCTAATACAGACTGATTTACAGAGAAGAAAATTCAAATAGATCATTCTCCATAAAACAAATTTAGGAATTATTGCTAAGAAAACCTAGATCCAGACAGCTTCATAGAGAATTCTACCAGACTTTAAACATTAGATAATTCTAATGCTAAACCGTTCTAAAACTTAGACAAAGGAGAAAAATATTCAAACTCCTTCAATGAAATAAGGATATTATTGATCCCAAAACCTAACAAAGATTGTACTAATAAGAAAACCATAGGTCATTCTCATGAATATCAACACAAAAACCCTCAATAAAATACAATAAGAATCAGCAGACCATAAAAGAATAGTAAGTGGGTCGTACTCCAGGAATACAAGAATGATTCAAAATCAGGACTAATAATACAATTCATCATGTAGATACAGTTAAAGAGAAAAAAAAAACATGATCATGTCCTTAGACTCTAAAAAAGCATTTGATAAAATTCAATGACCATTCTTGATTTAAAACAATAAGTGGAATGTGAGAGGTTCCACTTCTGGGTATGACTTGCTAAGATGCTATAGAATGACCACCACTTCTAGCTCCCTGCAGAAAACTATAAAGACTTGGACAAGATATGAAAAACAATGATCTGAAGGCCCAGGAGAGTGAAGATATAAAGACAGATTCTAGAGGGGAGGTCATGCTATATTTGGAGGAAGTACAAGTAAATTCCTGTTTCTGCAGCTTTTAGCCTGGGGCTAAGCCACCTAGTGAGTACAGCAGCTATGGGGGCCTTGCATGGAAGAACTCTTTCTGATCTGAGGAACTAGGAAAAAGAAGCTACGAAGCCATGAATGCTGAAAGAAGAGGAGAATCCTGGCCAAGCATGAGTCAAAGAGGGGATCCCCAAGCTCAAGCTGTCTCCCCACATATCTAACGGAAACCTGAACCAGGGAGGATCAGACAAATTTACAACAGACCACCTAAAAACAAAACATCTGAACAGACTGGACCTTCTACATAAGAAAACATGTTTGCAGTAGAAGCCCAGCCAAAAAAATTGCTTACTAAACAAAAGAAACCATGCTTATCAGAAAAATAATAGCATTTAGAATATCCATAATCTAATATTCATAATGTACAGAAACAATCCAAAATCACCAAGTATACAAAGAACCAAAAAATTAAATGTTCTCAAGAGGAAAGAAAATAAATTGAGTCCAAACCCAAGACGAACCAGATATTGGAACTAACGAACAAGAATCAAGCCACTAATACAACTATCCTCAATGAAGCGAAACATATTTACAATGCATAAAAAGTTTTAGCAGAGAAATGGTAAGTCTCAGCAGAGATACAGGAACAAATAAAAACACTGAGATCTGAAAACTAAAGAAAACCCTCTATAGAATGGAAATATAGTTACTTCCATAGCATGATAAAATATGTCTATCTCAGCCAAAAATTAGCATCAGATTTCCTGGAAAAAGTAAAGACATTCCCACCAAAGTTAAAAAACAATAAAAAGTAAAAGACACTCACTGCTACCCCTATTATTTAATATCGTACTGAAGGTCCTAACTACAATTATAGAAGATACAGAAATAAAAGGCACAGCCATTAGAAAGAGATAAGTAAAACTAATACTATTTATAGATGATATGATTATAAATCTTGAAAACCCAAAGGAATCAAATGAAAAACTCCTACAAATAGTAACATAACTCAATAAGATAGCAGGGGGAAATTAACATAAAGAAATCACTAGCTTTCTTATATACAGACAATAATTAGAAGATAGGCAGAAAAAGCCCCAGTCACAACACAAACAAAATGATGAAATAACTAAGAATAAATTTAAGAAATATGTAAAACCTATATGAGGGAAATTCTAAAACATATTCTAGGCTAAATAGATTCAACTTAATAAACATATAAATTCTAAATTAATTTATGAATATAAATGTTACACTAATATGTATATGAGGAAAGCTTTAAAACACATTCTAGGTGAAATAGATTCAATCTTATAAACATATAAATCCTAAGTTAATTTATGAATATAAATGTTACCCCAATACCTAAAAACAAAAATGATAAAAGTTCCTGAAAAAAATACAGGGCAGGGGAGCGATGAATAGGCAGAGCACACAGGATTTTTAGGACAGCGAAAATACCTGGTATGACAGTATAATGGTAGCTACACGTCATTACATTTGTACAAACCCATAGAATGTACAACACCATGGGTGAACCCTGAACTATGGACTTTGGTGATTATGATATGTTGTTGCAGGTTCCTCAGTGGTAACGAATATAGGATTCTTGTTGGCGGTGTTGATAACTGGGGAGGCCTTGCATGTGTCAGGGTAGGGGGTATATGGGAAATCTCTGTACCTTCCTCTCAATTTTGCTGTGAACCTAAAATTGCCCTTAAAAAGGGGTCTTTTTACTTAGAAACAACCCAAATGTCCATCAATGAGAGACTGAATTAAGAAAATGTGGCACATGTACACCATGGAATACTACACAACCACAAAAAAGAATTAGTTCATGTCCTTTGCAGGGACATGGATGAAGCTGGAAACCATCATTCTCAGCAAACTAACACAGGAACAGAAAACCAAACACTGCATATTCTCATTTATAAGTGGGAGCTGAACAATAAGAACACATGGACACAGGGATGGGAACATCACACACTGGGGCCTGTTGGGAGGCAGGGGGATAGGGGAGGGATAGCATTAGGAGAAATACCTAACATAGATGATGGGTTGATGGGTGCAGCAAACCACCATGGCACGTGTATACCTATGTAACAAACCTGCACATTCTGCACATGTATCCCAGAACTTAAAGTATAATAAAAAATTGTTTTAAAAAATTGGCAAATAATTTTTTTTTTTAAAGCATTTTGTTTTTTGTTTTTGTTTTTGTTTTCTTTTGAGACAGAGTTTTGCTCTGTCACCCAGGCTGGAATGCAGTGTTGCAATCTTGATTCACTGCAACTTCCACCTGCCAGGTTCAAGTGATTCTTGTGCCTCAGCCTCCCATGTAGCTGTGACTATAGGCACACACCACCATGCCAGGCTAATTTTTGTATTTTTAGTAGAGACTGGGTTTCACCATGTTGACCAGGCTGGTCTCGAACTCCTGATTTCAAGTGGTCTGCCCGCCTCAGCCTCCCAAAGTGCTGGGATTACAGGCATGAGCCACTGTACCAGGCCAAAAAAGTCTTTAATTAAACAAAAAGGAAAAAAATAAAGGTAAATTCCACTATAACTCCCAGGAAGACTCAATGGACTCAACACATAGTTGTATCCACAGTAATGATTTATTACAGCCAGAAGATACAAAGCAAAAACTATAAAGGGAAAAGATATGTGGGATGAAGTTTGAAGGAAATGAGGCTTCCAAGCTTCCAAGACTTCCCTCCTAGTGGAGTCACACAGAACAAGCCTAATTCCTCTAGTAATGAATTGTGACAACACAAGTGAAGTGTTATCTACTAGGGAAGCTCATCAGAGACTCAGTGTCCAAGATTTTTCATGGAAACTGTTCATGTATGTATCTTCTGTCTTGCATATACCAAAATTCCAGACTCCCAAAAGGAAAGCAGGTATTCAGCATAAACCACAACACTTATACAGTTTAGGCATATGGAGACATCCTTATCATTTAGGAAAAGTTTCATTTAAGTATAGAGAACTATATGCCAACTAAGTTTCTAAACACCAGCAAGGGCCAGCTTCGCAAGGAGGTCTTTCTAAGGATAGCAGTCTAAGACCTGCTGTGTCAACTCTATTCTCCATATCTTGAATATAAAAAGTCAAATTATAAGTCAACATCAAAAACCCACAAAAGACTGATAAAGTATGGAAAAATAAAAAATAAAACTTAATTATGGCCAAAATTAATCAAGAACAAAATCATAAGACAAGTGACAAACTAGAAGAGAATGTTTGCAACTCATATCTCAATCAAAAAGATAATATAACTTTTAATAGTATCTTTATTATATAAAAAATTTCTACAATGGCTATTATAAGAATACAACTTAACAGAACAACTAGGGAAAAACTGTTGACAGAAAAGGAAACACATATGGCGCAACCTCACCTATCAAAAGATTGAATTAAAGTAACACTGAGATACCATTTCTCATCTATCAGATTGGTAAGAACCCAAAGTTAGACCACATACGCTGCTATCAGCTTGGTAAAAACCCCAAATCAGATAATGCTCTCATCTATCAGATTGGTAAAAACCCAAAGTTAGACAACATACTCTGCTAAGAAATGACGCACTTTCATATATAGTTGGTAGGAATTCACATTCCTACCCGGGACAATTTGGCAATGTCTACCAAAATTAATATGCATATACCCTTTGACCTAGCCAAATTCTTGGGATTCACTTGCACCTTAAAAAATGACATACATATAAGGTTATTAATTGTTGTATTTGCATTAGCAAAAGATAAGTAACAACCCAAATGTCTATCACTAGGGTTAAAAACAGCCTATTATCTGCATAAAATACTATGTAGCTATAGTGAAGTACTCTGTGGATTGACATGAAATATCTCCAAAATATATTCTGAAGAGAAAAAGCAAGGTAGAAAACAGTGTAAAAACTGACAGAATATAAGATTTCAAGTTGGTATTGGCTATATATGCACAAATATATGTTAGAAGGGGGTGGAAATAATTTTTCTATAAACCTTTTATTATGACTTGATTTTTGGACCATATAAATTTATTATCAATTTTTTTAAAAATTGTAATTAGATGAGATATGCATATTATCATTTTTTGTGTGTCCTAAGTCTTTTATTTCTTTGCCAGACAATGGTAACTATCTCAGAGGCAAAAATCAGATTAAGGATATGGCCTTCCCAAACTAAGCCTAGTTTCAGATGGGCTTAAATAGCCCCGCCATTAAGTTGAAAGGGAAGGGATGAACAAATAAGAGAATATTAATGTAAAAGATCTAAATCTAAGTTTAAAAACTATTTATTTTTGATATTTAGCTGTGTTGCTTATATATGGAACTAAGCAGAAATAGGGAGCTCTCTAGATGCTAGAATGTTTTTGAGTGAATTGCATTACCAAAGAAACCAAAAGCCTGGCCTGCAAATCCTGTTCAAATCCTAAAGCAATCCCTAGGCCCCCAGATCACAACAGCAGGAAGTGAGCTATGAAAGCTTTGTGGTCTCCAAGAAAGACATACGTTTCAATCACTAACTCAGATGTGGCCTTGGAGAAAAATGATTAAGGATGACAGAGCCAGGAATCATGGAGGTAACGGAGTAAAAAGCTGCTCCCAAAGGAGCTGCCAGAATGGCTAACTAAGGGATTTAATTCACTTCAGAGCAAGGCGTTTTCACAATTTTTGTCAAGGAAAATATGATAATTGCTATGAAGCAGTAACTTATTTCATGTTTTTCTGACTTGATCAGAATTATTCCATTTTAATTTTACCATTATATACTAGCATTACAGACTTGAATGTTGAAATCATAACTCCAATGTGATGATATTATGAAGAGGGGCCTTTCGGGGGTAATTAGGGTCATGAGGGTCAGGATGAGATCAGTGTCCTTATAAGAGACAGGAGAGACTTGCTTCCTCTCTCCCTCTCTCTGCCATGCAAGTATATAGCAAGAAGGTGTCCATCTGCAAACCAGAAAGAGGGCCCTCCCCACAAACCAAATCAGCCAGCACCTTGACCTTGGATTTCCCATCCTCCAGAAGTTGGAGAAGTTTCTGATGTTTAAGCCATCCTGTCTACGGTATTTTGTTGTAGTAGTCCAAACTGATTAAGGCACATGGGGTGGTGGGGGTCGCTAGTAACTTTTAGTGAAATCTAAGCCTGCTGGAGAAAACGATAAATTACCCAGAGATTCTGGACTTCAAATTGGATGGGAATTTAGGTGAGAAGAATCTGAATACATATTTGGATGGTCTGGGGGGAAAAGATGTTATTCTGTTTCCCAAAATAAATTTTCCCTTTCTACTAAGCAATGGGATCTACTGGAAATTGTTGCCCCAGAATACAGATAACCACTGCCATGTGAATATGACACTGCAGAGTCTGACACACATACCACCTCTTGCCAATTATAAGTCCTGTTCAAAGAACACTCTCAGACCTGTTGCCAGCAAGGAGCTTTTAGGCTCACCTTACTCAGGTTCACAACAATCCCATTAATGTTATCAAGGTGCTGACATCTGTGACATTCAAACACTATCTAGATGCTTCAGTAATCAAAAGCAGGAAGGTACACATGAATTTTCAATATACACTGTGGATGCCATCCAGGAAGCATGTTTCAAGAGCCATGACAATATAGACAGGTGTTCTAAGTGTTCTCAAAGTGTTTCCACTACCAAGAAGTTTCAGACACTTGACATTTACCTGGACATTATCCTGGATATCAAAGTAGCTCAGAATGTGAACCAAGCTTTGTAATAATTTGTGAAGACTGAGAAGCTAGTTGGGAGAAGTTCTGTAGTTACAGAACTTGTGTCAGAGGATGCTGACCTCAAAGAGGCTGACTGTTATACAACTCTTTTTTTCTTTTTTTTTTTGAGATGGAGTCTCACTCTGTCACCCAGGCTGGAGTGCAGTGGTGCGATCTCAGCTCACTGCAACCTCCACCTCCCGGGTTCAAGAGATTCTCCTGCCTCAGCCTCCCAAGTAGCTGGGACTACAGGCATGCACCACCATGCTCTGATAATTTTTTAGTAGAGATAGGGTTTCGCCATTTTGGTCAGGCTGGTCTCGAACTCCTGACCTCAAATGATCTGTCCACTTCAGCCTCCCAAACTGCTAGGATTATAGGTGTGAGCCACCGCACCTGGCCTACAACTCCTTCTAAGGTTCTTAGTTTTGTGTTTAAACATTTCACAAATTTCACAGGTGACAAAGTTGCTTAGGATGTGAAATATCCTGAGTCTCTTGATAGATACACATAGGTCTTTGCTGAATGAAGAGCCCTTTATATTCTACATGTCACACTGGATATTAACTCTGTGTAAATGGCATAAAATGGATGATGCCAAGGAACTAGAGATATTAAGGTTGATCTGAATCAACAAGGAAAAGTCAACAGGAAAGAGACAGGAAGTGGGTATAGAGACGGCACTACAAAGACCCTGAGGAATAAAACGAAGGTATGAATTTATCCCACAGGGTGGCAAAAATAGAATCCTGCACCTTCCTTTTTTTTGAGACAAGGTCTCACTCTATGCCCAGGCTGGAGTGGCAGTGATATCATAATTCACTGCAGCCTCAAACTCCTGGGCTCAAGCAATCCTCCTATCTCAGCCTCCCACGTAGCTGGGACTACAGGCACATGCCATTATGCCCAGCTAATTTTTAAATTTTTTGTAGAGATGGGGTCTCACTATGTTGTCCAGGCTGGTCTCGAACACCTGAGCTCAAGCAATCCTCCCATCTTGGCTTCTCAAAGTGATTTGATTACAGGCATGAGCCAGCACACCCAGCCCTGAATGAATTTTTAAAGTTTATAGTACTGTTCCTGCTTCAACTCAAAGCAATGTGGATGTTGTGGACTTATGCAAAGAATGTTGCATTTCTAAGCTTTCTTCATTCCTTTGTGTAGATCTGTTTCCATCTGGTTTCAGTTTACTTTCGCTGACGAATTTCCTTTAATGTGGCCTACCGATGATGAATGCTCTCAGTCACTGCTTGTCTGTAAAAGTCATATAATGTGAAAGATCCTGAGTCTATTGACTTTTTGGCCATTACTTCTTCAAATGCTTTTTCTGCCCTCTCATCTTTCTCAGATACCTTAACACACATATGTTAGACCTCTGTGACTGTTCCTTAGTATGAAAAGAAAAAATCTGTTTTATTTTGGAAAGTTTTTATTGCTATGTTGTTCATTAATATTTTATTCTGCAGTATCTAATTTGTTAAGCCCATCCACTGAACTTTTCATTTCAGATATTTCATTTTTCAGCTTCTAGAAATCTCTCCATTTCATTCAGATTTTCCTTTAAATTCTTTACATATTTATAATAACTGCTTTAAATCTCTTGTTTGCTAATTCCATCATTGCTGACATTCCTAGGTCTGTATCTACTGATTGACTTTTTTCTCCTAATCACATTTTCCTGCTTCTTTGTATCTAGTAATTTTGCATTGCTTGTTGAACATGAATCTTACGTTTTTGAGTGCTAGATTTTTGTTGTCTTTGTTTAAAGAGCATTGAACTTTGCTTTGGGAGACAAAGTTACTTGTAAATCAGATTGATTCTTTTAAGGCTTGGTTTTAAGCTTTGACAGGGTACAAATGGAGTAGCATTTAGGCTGACTTTTGCTCTAATCCTGAAGAGTGACTCTTTGGATCTCAAGTGAATACCCTGGGTGTTTACCAAGGATACTTCACTCTAGCTGGTCAGAATGTAAACACATCCCAGCCTTGCCTGAGCTCCGGGGTTGTTCGCCTTCGAGCTTCCCAGAAGTTCTTTGCGCAGCACTGTGGCATTTGACACTACACTTGTGTAATGTAGCATTTGACAAGATAATCAAAAGGGATCTCTATACAGATTTCCAGAACTCTTTCTCTTATACAGCTTCCTCTTCTCTGGTAGTCCATCCACAAATTTCAGCCATGTCAGCCTCCCTGACTTCTGATCTCTTTCTCCTCAGCTCAGCAAGACCAGAGTGCTCTGCTTGGTGGACCCATCTCTCTGCACCACGGTCCGGAGTGTAACTCCAGGAAAGGAGCCTGGAAGATTAGAGGGATCTCTAACTTGTTCTCCTTCTCTCAGGGATCACTGTCCTGCACTGCCTGTTGTCAACTGTCTGAAAAAAGGGTGTTTCATGTATTTTCCCAATTTTTATAGATGTTTTAGACAGTAGAGCAAGTCTGGTCCAATTACTTCATCAAGGCAGAAAGCAGAAGCCTCTATTATAATTCTTTTGATATCTGTAGGATCATCTGTATTCTTTCATTACTGATGTTGGTAATTTTCTTACTGTAGTTGGTAATTGTTTTTTTCTTTTTTTTTTTTTTTTGACAGGGTCTTGCTCTGTCATCCAACCTGCAGTTGCAGTGGCACAATCATAGCCCACTGTACCCTCTAACTTCTGGGATCAAGTGATCCTCCCACTTCAGCGTCCTGAGTAGCTAGGACTACAGGTATGCACCACCATGCCTGGCTAATTTTTCAAATTTTTTTGTAGAGACAGGGTTGCCCAGGCTGGTCTGGAACTCCTGGCCTTAAATTGTTCCTCTCACCTCAGCTTCCCAAAGCGCTGGGATTACAGGAGCGAGCCACCACACTCGGGTGATAATTTTCATATATTCTATTAATCTAGCTATGAGTTTGTTAATTTTTATATAACCTTTTCAAGGTATCCATTTCCAAATATTAGGAGTTTTTCTAGACATCGTGTTAGTTATTTCTGCTAAAATTTTATCATGGTAAGAGAACGTACTCCATGGCAGGGGTCAGAAAAATGTTTTCTGTAAAAGGAAAGGGCGAAATAGCAAATATTTTAGCTTTGTGGGCCATACAGTCTCTGTTGCAACTACTCAACTTTGTTGTGTGAAAGCAGGCATTGACGATATGTAAATGAATGAGTGTGGCTTTGTTCCTACAGAATTTTAATTGTAAACACTGAAGTTTGAATTTTATGTACATTTTCTGTGTCAAAATATTTTTTTAAAAAATTTACAAATGTAAAACTATTACTAACATTATACAAAAACAGGTGATGGGCAAGATTTGGCCCATAGGTCATAGTTTGCTGATCTTTGTCCAATAAATTTTCAATGATAAAATTTATCAAGACTTTTTTATAGCCCAATCTCTGTCTTGGTGAATATAACGCATACATTGAATGGAATGTATACAGTTTTGGAGGATAGGTTTTTCTATCATTATCAATTAGGTTGAGGCGGTTGACAGCGGTTCTTCATTCACTATGTCCTTAGTGAATTTTTTTTTTTTTTTTTTGGTCTAATTGGTCTATTAACTACTGAGAGAGGGATGTTAAAATCTCCCATTAGTGGATTTATCTGTTTCTCCCCTTACCAAATGTTTCATGATTCTAAAGCTCTGTTATTAGGTACATATATGTACCATTTATGATTGCATGCCTTCCTGATGACTCCCTCCCCTCCGTGTTTCATTCTCTCTTTCAATATACAATCTGTCTTTAGTTGGCAAGTTTGGTTAATTTACATTTAATAAAATTAATATGTTTGTATATTGGTCTACCATCCCACTGTTTCTCTTTGTTCCATTTATTTTCTGAATCTGGGTTTCTCTTTTCTTTTCTTGCTTAACTATTGTTTTTAGAATTTCATTCTCATTATCTATAAACATTTTAGCCAACTCTGCATTATATTTTTAGTGGTTATTCTAGGGCTCACAGTACACATTCTGAACTGCACAGTCTACTTAGGGTTACTATTATATCACTTCACATACAATGCAGAAATTTTACAACTATGTTGTTTCCTTTACTTCCCTTCCCTTCAGGCCACAGTTGTCATGTGTATTGCATCTACAGTCTATATTATCCACAAAACAATGTCACTATTTTTGGTTTAGGTACTCATATGTACTTTATCTAAGCTGAGATTTAAGAGACAGTTTTATATTTACACAAATTTTTACTATTCCCAAAGTTCTTCATTCCTTTCTGTAGACTCAAGTTTCCATTTGGTGTTATCTTCCCTCAGCTTGGAGACCTTTCTTTTGTATTTCTTCTAGTATAGGCTTGCTGGTAATAAATTATCTTAGTTTTTTCTTATCTGAAAATGTCTTTATATTGCTTTCATTTTTAAACAGCCTTGTTGAGATGTATTATTTATATGATATAATTCACATACTGTACAATCTATCCATTTAAGGTATACAATTTAATGTTTTCAGTATATTCACAGGGTTGTGTAACCATCACCAAAATCTAATTTTAGAATGTTTTCATCTCTTCTAAAAGAAACACCACGTCCATGAGCAATCAATCGCCATTCCCCACCCCACCACTAATCAACTTTCTGTCTATAAATTTGCCTATTCTGGACATTTAATATATAAATTAATATGTGTAATACATTTAAAATGTGTAACAGAATTACACATTTGGGGTTTTTTTGCATATGTCTTCTTTGACTTAGCATAATGTTTTTATGGGTGATCTATATTGTAGTAGTATATAACAGTACTTTATTTTTATTGATAAATATTCCATTGTGTATATATACTACATTTTATTTATACATTCATGAGTTGGACATTTTTTTTTTTTTTTACTACTTTTAGCTATTATGGGTAATGCTTTTATTATTGTCTTCAACCTTGAAGGATATTTTTGCAAGATACAAAGTTTTGGGTTCATAGTTTTTCCCTCTAATCACTTTAAATATTTTCTTCCACTATCTTTTGGTCTCTATGATTTCTGATAAGAAATCAGTTGCCATTCATACTGCTGTTTCCCCATATGTAATGTGTCACTTTCTCTGACTGCTTTCAAGATTTTCTTTTTACATAGTTTTTCCTCCTGCCATTTGACTATGATATGTCTAAGTTTGCTTGGTGTTTTTTGAGCTTAAATCTGAAATTTTGGCTTTCCCTAAATTTGGAAAATTGGGGGTTATCATTTTATTAAATACTGTTTTTTTTTT
>NW_012102488.1:286324-347957 GCF_000951045.1 Mandrillus leucophaeus
AAAAAAAAAAAAAAAATCTGTTTTTCATATAGATATTTTCAACAGAGCTTCAAGTACACCTATTCTTTCTTCTGTTTCCAATCCACTGTTAAGCCCACTCAGAAATTTTTTATTTCAGATGTTATTTTTTTGTTCTGGAATTTCTATTTAATTATTTTTCCATATTTCCTGTTTCTCTGCTGGGGTTTCTCATTTACTCACTGATAATAAGCAAATTTTCTTGAGAATAAATCCTTAAGATTTAAAATCATTATCTGCTAATTGCAATATTTGGCTCATCTCAAGGTCTGACTCCACTGATTTTCTTTACTTGAGTATGGATCACATTTTTCTATCTTCATATGTCTAGTCATTTTGAATTCTAACCCAGACCTTATGAGTGACATGTTATAGATTCTAGATTGTTACATTTCTATAACTTGGCTTAATTGAAACTCTCTCTCTCCTTCTGTTGCAACAATTGAAATATCTGTTTACTTTTCTTAGCCTTACCTGGGCTATCTAGAGTCCTCTATGCACACAAATTCAAGGCCACCCAGATACTTGGGCATATAAAGACATAAAGAACTCAGGCTCACACTCTGTGGCTCTCTTCAGGACATTCAATTTCCAGCTGTGGTGACTGCCTGCATATTTCTATCACATTTTACCACTATGTGTTGAATTGATGAGGGCCTGTCCTCAGGCAAAAAGCCATAAAAATGGGAAACTCACGCAGTGACATTCCCTTCTTCTGTGTCAACTACTTTTGTTTCTTCCTGCTTTTAGTCATTCTCCAATGCCTTCAAATAGTGTTTATACTTGTACAGAGTTTATTATTATTTGTAAAAAGGAGATATATGAGTATTTGATTATGAGCTACTCCTGCTGTACCCAAAGCAAGTTGTTTTAATCAGAACTTATATTGATAATGCTCAAGCATGAAAGTTCTTATAGAATTTAAAAATCTATGTGCTTTCACTAAGAAGAATGGTATATTAGCCACAAGAATCATATTTCTGAAAGTTAGGGCCTAGAAGACACTTAAACTAAGCAACACAACAATATATTTGTAATACACTTTGTCTTAGTCTATTTGCATTGCTGTAAAGGAATATCTGAGGCTGGGTAATTTATGAAGAAAAGAGAGGCTGGGCATGGTGGCTCATGCCTGTAATCCCAGAACTTTGGGAGGCCAAGGGAGGAGGATTGCTTGAGCCCAGTCTGGACAACATAGGAAGTTCAAGTCCAGTCTAGACAACATAGGAAGACTCTGTCTCTACTACAAATTTAAAAATTAGAGGGCATGGTGGCACGTGCCTCTAGTAGTTCCAGCTACTCCAGAGGCTGAGGTGGGAGGATTGCTTGAACCAGAGGTGCAGAGGCTGCAGTGAGCCATGACTGCACTACTGCACTGCAGTCCGGGAGTCGTCTCACTCCAGAGTGAGACCCTGTCTCAAAAAGAAAGAAAGAAAGAGAGAGAGAGAGAGAGAAAGAAAGAAAAGACAGAAAAAGAAAAGAAAGAAAAGCAGTTTATCTTGGCTCATGCTTCTGCAGGCTATACAGGAAGCATGGTGCCAGCATCTGCTTCTGGTGAGCCCTCAGGAAGCATACAATCATGGCAGAAGGTGAGGGGGAACCAGTGTATCACCTGGTGAGAGAGGGAACAAGAGAGAAAAGGAGAAGACTACAGACTCTTTTAAACAGTCAGATCTCACATGAGCTAATAGAGCAAGAACTCACTCATTACCATGAGGAGGGCACCAAGCCATTCATGAGGGGTCTACCCTCACGATACAAACACTTCCCACCAGGCCCCACCTGAAACACTGGGGATCACACTTCAACATGAGATTTGGAGAGGATACATATCCAAACTATATCACACCTCAACTATATTTAGACTGTGTATTAAGTACAAGTGGGAAACTGATGTGATGTCTAATACTTAGAGCTGAAGGAAATAAGATTATATAATGCAAATTAAATTATAAAGTCAATGAATCAGAGCAGAAGGAAGCAAAGTTCCTTTAAATAATAGAGACTAGCTGAATATGCATTAACATATCTAAAGAAGGAGCTGTCAGTCTGAGGAGTTGGTCGGCAAGGGACACTCACAGAAAGGAAAGGCACAGAGGCAAACATCAGCAGTGCCTATCTAAGCACTGTTAAGTAGACAGTGAATTGTAGCCAGAAGACCTCATGCATCACAGTTCTAAGTCACATTATCTCTCTTGTAGAAATAAATGCATCCGACTAATTACAGATACACTGTTAAATTACATAATTCCTGTTGTTTTCTTGTTTTCTCTATACCCATTAAAATATTCTGATTACAAATTTGGCTTCCTACACATGTCAGTCTACAGAGAAAAAGAATGCCTGACTCACATCAACTCAATTCTGTGTCAGTTATATATCATCATACATTAACAAATTGAAGTATCCAGCCTGGGCAACATAACGAGGCCACATCTCAATAAATAAATAAAAATGCTTACTTTAGACATTAGCTCTGTAAGCCTAATCAACATGTATCTGCTGTGAGAGATGAGATCCCTCACAATGTACTTCATTAAACTCTTAACAGTCCACACTGAGGGGAGACCTCAGACTGTGATAATACCATGGTCACACAGTAGTCCATGGGGCTATTTATTCCCTAGATATACTAACTTCATTGAGTAGTACAAATCTTTTAACTACAAGAGTTTGAAGTTCAATTAGTCACATTATTAAATAAATGAGCCTTGTTTTTTAATAGAGCATATGTGTTTAGTTATAGAAGACAGTGAAATAAAGAGATACAAAAGAACACACTTTTGAAAAGTCAGGAAACTAGGTAATAGTTCCTGACATAAAACCTCTTAGAGTAGCAAAGAAGAGATTCGGTCACAAAACTGGAAAAAGTGCCAAATTCCTATTTATAACCATTTATTTGAATAGCAACTAGTGACTTGCTTAGATCATTCGTCTACTAATGATAGTACTAGATCCCAATATTATATTTATTATTACTACATAGTCTTGGTAGGAATCAGATGAAATGGCTGTTTCAGAATATGAAAATAAAATTGATTGTAGATCAAACCTTGAATGTTTTCAGTGAAATGTATTATGGGAATTATATCATAAAGATCTATAAATATCAGTATTACACATTGCTACTTGATGGCCAGAATTAGCTCTATATTTGAAATTTTCTTCTAACACATACTGGTTGAGAAACATTGTAAGAAGGATGAGGTAGGTGTCAATGGGAGAAAAATTATTTTAATAGTATTTTTAAGGCTTTCCATGATCTTCTCCCCATCTGAGACTTTTCACACTCTAATACTTAGTAGACTAAGAGAAGTTGGAGATTTTCAGAGATCTGATATGTTATAAATTTAATGAGAGAGAAAAATATGTAAACTAAATAAGGGCAAAAATAATTTCAGTAACATTTCTGTACAAAATTACAAATAACTTTTTATGAAATAATTCATCTCCTAATTTTCTCTAATATGAGAAAAAATTTTTTTGGTACTAATTCAACTCCATTAATATTTAATATTTAAAAATCTGTATTGCAAAGATATATATTGCAAAGATATTCTTCATAGAATTTCATCTCATCTTCTCACCCTTCTTTGCTTGGTATTAAATACCCCCTTTGTTTTAGTGATTTAGATTTCCAAATCCTTTTCCATCTTGGTTTTTCTCAAAAATTCACTCAGGAAACATTTTTGAGTAATTTATTAAATTACTCAAAATTTATTAAATTCTATGATATACACTAGATGTAGAAGACTCAAAGACAAGAGAATTATTCAGTCCCAAGGGGCTTAGATTCTATTAGAGAACAACAGACACATAAACACTAAGTACAGTAGAGAGATATATAAGATATATAAGATAGAAATATGTCTGGGTACAGTGCGGGCATATAATAGTCAACAAAGTTAATACTAGCTACCTTTAAATGCAAACGTACAAATACTGGTGACTTCATAGAATGACAGTTTAATCCTTGCTCACATTACAGTCTAATGCCCAATGCCAGTCAGGCAGCCCTTATCCATCTCTTGGCCCCGATACCTGGAGAACATGGCCTCCAAGGTCACTAAGGCAGGAAAAGTGAGAGGTGGAGTTTTTCAGGAGTTGATTTTTCAGGGCCAGACTTGTGACTGGCTTGCATCCCTTTTGCCCATACTCTACCATCCAGAACCCAATCACATAGAACCAGTCTAACTGTAAGTGAGGCTGGCAAATGCAGAGGACCACATAGTTATTGGACACTAACAGCCTCTGCCACAGGGCTGAATGGCTAATTCTACCCAGAAAAGCTTCATAAAGGATACAAAGCTTGACTTGGGTTTCAGATCACTCTGCTTTATCAAATTTTATCCTACATAATAAGAAACCCAAGAGAATTAACAGAAAAATTATTATAATGATAATAGAAGTCAACAAAGTAGTGGGGCATTCATTCACTCAACAGATAATTACTGAAAACTGACTCTAGGCCTGTTCTAGATGCACGGAAAATCTCAGTGAACAAAAAATAAAAATTTCTTTCCCTGTGGGACTTATATTCTAGCTTGGGGAGATAGAATGTAAAGTAAGTTATATAGTATGTTGGTAGATGGTAAGAAAGGAAGAGAGGGAATAGGAGAAGAATGGATTTCACTTTTTAAAAAGTGGTCTAGGAGGCATCATTGAAAGATTGATAGTGAAGACTAAAAGGATGAAGGGGAGTTAGCCATGAGGATATTCATTTAATAAATATTTATTGAGTACTTACTATGTTTCAGGTACTGTTCTAGCAGTAAACATATAGATAAAAACTTCTGCCCTTACAGGGCTGACATTGTAATAGGAATTATGATATATAAACTGAAATGTAGGCAAGACTGGGTAGGTGCTATGCATCCCCTCTAAAAAATTCATGGTGAAACATAATCTCCATTGTGCTGGCATAAGGAGTTGGGGCTTTCTTCACCATCATGAATGGACTAGTTCTTTATAAAAAGGCTAAAGGAAAGTAGCTTAGGCCTTTTTATGCTCTTCTACTCTTCTGCCATGTGAGGACACAGTGTTTGGCCCTTTTCACTCTTCTGCCCTCTGCCATGTGTTTTCAGCATTTGCCCCTTCTGCTATGTGAGCTTGCAACAAAAAGGCCCTCACCAGACACCAAAAGCTGGTGCCTTGATCTTTGACTTACCAGCCTTCAAAACTGTGAGAAATATGTTTCTACTGTCTGTAAATTATCCAGTCTCAAGTACTGTTACAGCAGCAGAAACAGACTAAGACAGTAGCCATATTAAAAAAGATAAATCTGGATCTATATCTTAAACCATATACATAATCCAAATAGAGACTGGGCATAGTGGCTTATGCCTATAATCCCAGGACGTTGGGAGGCCGAGATGGGAGGATCATTTGAGACCAGAAGCTCAAGACCAGTATGGGTAACATAGTAAGACCTTGTCTCTACTAAAAGTAAAAAAAATTAGTTGGGCACAGTGGCACACATCTGTAGTCCCAGCTACTCAGGAGGCCAGCCTAGAGTGCAATGGCATGATCTTGGCTCACTGCAACCTCTGCCTCCCGGATTCAAAAGATTCTCCCACCTAAGTCTCCCAAGTAGCTGGGATTACAGGCGCCTGCCACCACGCCTGGCTAATTTTTGTGTTTTCAGTAGAAATGGGGTTTCACCATGTTGGCCAGGTTGGTCTGGAACTCCTGACCTCAGGTGATCCACCCACCTCGGCCTCCTAAAGTGTTGGGATTACAGGCATGAGCCACCGCACCTGGCCAGAAAGTCTTTTAAAAGTATGACTCAAACTTGAAGAGCTTTTAAAAAAAATTGATAGATTTGACTGCAGTAAAACCAAAAAACAACTGCATGGAAAACTAAACACCATAAGCTAGGTAAAAGGAAAAATAAGCTATAAATAATTATCTATAATTAATATTATAGACAAAAGGTTAATCTTCCTAATATAAAAACAATATGTAAACAAATACATTATCAAAAAGATTTTAATTAATATTTAAACAACTGAACTATGCCCAGCTTTCCTCATCAGTAGGAAAACAAAAATTAACACTGAGATACTATGTTTTCATCTATCAGATTTGAAAAACTCCAGAAGTTTGACAAATCTGTTGCAAGGTTATAGAAAAACAGGTACCCAAATATATTGGTGAGAATTCAAAATAGCACAATCCTTATGGACAGCAATTTGGCAACATATATTCAAGTTACAAATGCATTTATCTTTAACCCAGGAATCTCACTTCCAGACTTTATTTTACTGATATATAATTATATAATTTCATACATGTGCAGATTTATGTGCAAGGTAAAAAATGAGCTGGGCACAGTGGTACACATCATGTGTACTGCTGCATTTTGTGTGCAATATTCATCAATAGAGGCTTGGTTAAATACATGATGGTATATTCACACAAACAGAATACCTTCTAGTTGTAAAAAAGAATTGGGAAGCCATATATTAAAATGAGTAGATATCCAGGATACATTGTTAAGAGAAAAGAACTACAGGATAGTACATATAGCAACACTACCCGACAGAATTAAGTGTCTAGTTTTAAATTTTTCTTAATTATTTTTATCTCTTTTAGAGACAGGGTTTTGCTCTATTGCCCAGGCTGGTGTACAGTGGCATGATCATGTTCACTGCAGCACTGAACTCCTGGGCTCAAGCGATCCTCCCACCTTAGCCTCCCTATCGGCACACACCACCACACCTGGTATTTTTGTTTTGTTTTGTTTGGTAAAGATGAGGTCCCACTATGTTGTCCAGGCTGGTCTCAAACTCCTGGCCTCAAGCATTCCTCCTGCCTTGGCCTCCCAAAGTGCTGGGACTACAGGTGTGAGCCACCATGCCTGGCCCCAATTTTTGCAGCCACATTAAAAAAAAACAAAAAGGGTGAAATTATTTTTAGTAATATATTTTTACTTCAATATATCCAAAATATTATCATTTCAACATGTAATCAATATAAAAGTTACTGAGATAGTTCACACTTTTTTTCATATTAAGTTTTCAAAATTTAAGGATTATTTGATGCTCATTGCACATCTCCATTCAGTTCTCAGTCACACTAGCCACATTTCAAGTGCTCAGTAGCCACACATGGCTCCTGGCTACCATATGGGACCACACAAGTATACAATGTTTGTTCTTTGCTTCATTTGACAAATACTTATTGAATGACTTATATATTAAGAACTATTCTACTAAGAATGGGAGGTTAAAATATGCATTTGTATTTCCTCGAATTTGCAAAAAGAAGCACTGGAAGTTTAGATAAGGGCTTACTACTTTCTTCTAGTACACAGGAAGGAAAAATGTTAAGAGACAGAAATGACAGAAATATACATCAATGTATCTTTTGGTTTTGGTTTTGATCTTTGAAAAATGTGAACATATTATCTATTTAAAACTTGCCATAGGAGGGGCCTACAACAAACATATAACAAGTATCCTCCTCCCAGCTAGATTTTTGTCAGATTTTGAACCTGTATGGAACAAGGGGCTACAAAGCTTAGCTCAAAAGCTCCAAAGTGCCTAACTTGAAAGTGGAGAAAACAAAGACTTAGCCACTCAATCAAAAGCTGGGTTGGGCCAGAAAGGATAAATGAAATCTCCCAGATGAAAAAAGGAGCAAAGAAGAGACAAAATAAACAGAAAACAAGAAGAGAATAAAGTTAAACCCAGCTATTTCTAAAACTGTGTGAAATGCAAAGGGGCTGATCACTAAACATATGTGACAGCACAACAATAGTACAAAGGGAAAAAAGTGATTAAGGATTTAAACTGTTAGAAGATACTTGCATTTGTTCAGGAAGAATGAAAGTACTAATTGAGGGTAGACTGTAATACATTAAGAATGTATATTGTAATATCTAGGATAATTACTCAAAGAGTAATGTGTATAACAAGAGATAATGAAGAAAATAAAGTGGGAACTTAAAAAATAATTAGCCAATAAAAGGGCAGAAAAGAAGGAATGCTAGAGGAAAATGCTGGTCAACAAGCAAATGGGACAATGAGAAAACAGCAGCAAGATGGTAGACTTAAACCTAGCCATATCAGTAAGTTCATTAAATGCAGATGGACTAAATTGACTAAATCATACAATTAAGAGATAGAGACTATCAGATTGAATTTTTTAAAGACCTATCTATATGTTTATTAAACACATACTTTAAATATAAAGATACAGATAGGTTAAAAAAGGATAGAAAGAGATATACTGTGTAAAACAGCAACAAATAGAAAGCTATACTAATAGCAGAGAGGTAGACATTACAGCAAGAAGTAATACTAAAGATAAAGCAGAACATTGTGTAATGATAAAAGGGGCAATTAAACAAGAGCACATCAGAAGTCTAAACTTATGTACATGTAATAATTAACATAGCTTCAAAAAATATAAAGCAAAACTGGGGAAAGGAGAAGCAGGCAATCTACCATCATACTTGAAGTTTTTAACATACATATCTCAGTAAGTGATAGAATAATCAGGCAAAATATCAGTCTGGAAAGAGAATGTTTGGATAGCATTATTTACCAATGTGACTTAATTGAAATTTACAGAATGCTACACCAATGAATTGCTCCTTTTCAAATATGCCTAGAACATCACCAAAATAGATTCCATGAAGGGCCATAAAGTAAGTCTCAATAAATTTCAAAGGAACAAAATTGTAAAGAGTATATTCTCTGACTATAATGGAATTAAACTTGAAACCAGTAATAAAATATAACCAGAAAATCCACAAATGCTGAAAATTGAGCAATACACTTTCATAGAATTAACAGATCAAAAAAACTTCAAAGGATGTTAGTAAACATTTGAATTAAACAAAATGAAAATATGACACATCAAAAATTGTGAGCTATTAAATTAATTCTCAGAGGAAAACTTATAATTTTAAAACATTATGTTAAAATAGATGAACATAAGATAATGACAACTGTTGAGTCGTCTAACAGAAGGAAAAAAGATTAAAGAAAAGTGAACAGAGCCTAAGGGTCCCATGGGACAACATCAAACGGACCAACATACCTATTGTCAGAGTTCCAAAAAGAGAAAAAAGAAAGGGATAGAAAGAATATTTAAAGAAATAATTGTTTAAAACTTCCCAAATTTGATGAAAGACAATATAAATATCCAAAAAGGTTAATGAAATCCAAGTAAGATGAACTCAGAGAGACCCATAATGAGACACGCTACAATCAAACTTTTAAAAACCAAAGAGAGAATCCTGAAAGCAGCAAGAAAAGTGACTCCTCACATAGAAGGCATCCTCAACGAGATTATCAACAGATTTCCCTGATGAAAACTATGCAAGCCAGAAGACAGTAGGCTGATAAATTCAAATGGCTAAATAAACAAACAAAAACAACTGGAACCAAGAATCCTATATTCAACAAGCAGTCCTTCAAAACTAAGAGTTTTTAAGGCATTCTGAGATAAAAGCTGACAAAATTCATTATCACTTGACCTGTTCTGTAAGAAAAACTCAGGGAGTCCTAGGTGGTGAAATTAAGATATCCATAAAGATAAATACATGAACAATTTTAAAAGCTAGTATTACCATAAAAATAGTTTGTAATCCCATTTTTATCTTCTGCATAATTTAAGAGATAAATGTATTGAGCTGAATTCTTAGTTTATGTTTTGTAGCCACAATATACAAAAATATAATTTTGTGACAATAAATGAAAGAAGTGGGGACAGAGCTATAAAGAAGCAGTTCTTATATGTGATTTAAGTTAAGCTGGTATAAATTCAAATTAGTGTTATAACTTTAAAAAGTTAAATTTAATCCCCATGGTAAATGCAAAGAAAATAGTTATAGAATATACACAAAAGGAAATGAAAAAGGAATTTAAACATTTTACTACAGGCTGGGTGCAGTGGCTCACATCTGTAATCCCAGCACTTTGGGGTGCTGAGGCAGGCAAATCACCTGAGGTCAGGAGTTCGAGAACAGCCTGACCAACATGGAGAAATCTTGTCTCTACTAAAAATACAAAATTAGCCAGGCATGGTGGCCGTGCCTGTAATCCCAGCTATTCGGGAGGCTGAGGCAGGAGAATCATCGCTTGAATCCGGGAGGCGGAGGTTGCGGTGAGCCGAGATAGCGTCATTGCACTCCAGCCTGGGCAACAAGAGCAAAACTCCGTCTCAAAAAAAAAAAAAGAAAAGAAAAGAAAAAAAAGTTTTACTGCGAATAAATCAATTAAACACAAAAGACAGTCATATAGAAAATGAAAAACAAAAAAGTGATAAGGCATATAGAAAATAAATAACAAAATTACAAAAGCCCCTTCTTATCAGTAATTACTTTAAATGTAAATAGATTAAATTATCTGATGAAAGACAGAGATTAGAAAAATGGACGAAAACACATGATGCAACTATGTGCTGACTAGAAGTATTTTAGATCTTAAGGCACAAATACAGTTGACCCTTGAATGATATAGGGGTTGGGGCAACAACCCCCATGCAGTCAAAAATCCACATACAACTTTTGACTCCCTCAAAACTTAACTACTAATAGCCTTCTGTTGACTGGAAGCCTTACTAATAACATAAACAGTCGATTAACACATATTTTATATGTTATATGTATTACATACTATAGTCTTACAATAAAGCAAGCTAGAGAAAAGAAAATGTTATTAAGAAACTTGTAAGGGGGCTGGATGAAGTGGCTCATACCTGTAATCCCAGCACCTTGGGAAGCTGAGGTGGGAGGATCACTTAAGGCCGGGAGTTTGATGCTAGGAGTTTGAGACCAGCCTAGTCAACACAGCAAAACCCCATCCTCCACAAAAAATAAATTACCAAGGGCAGTGGCGTGTGCCTGTAGTCCCTGCTTCTTGGGAGGCTGAGGCAGGAGGATCACTTGAGCTCAGGAGTTTGAGGTTGCTGTGAACTATGATCAAGCCACTGCACTTCAGCCTGGGCAACAGAGCAAGACCCTGTCTCTTAAAAAAAAAAAAAAAAAAGGGCCAGGTGCAGTGGTTCACACCTGTAATCTCGGCATTTGGGGAAGCCAAGGTGGGTGGATCACCTGAGGTCAGGAGTTCAAGACTAGCCTGGCTAAAATGGCAAAACCCCGCCTCTACTAAAAACACAAAATTTAGCTGGGTGTGGTGGCACACACCTGTAATCTCAGTTACTCAGGAGGCTGAGAGGCAGGAGAATCGCTTGAACCTGGGAGGCGGAGGTTACATCGCACTACTGCACTCCAGCCAGTGAGACTCCGTCTCAAAACAAAAACAAAAACAAAACATGAAAGAAAGAAAAGAAAATTGTAAGGAAGAGAAAATATACCTCTTACTATTCATTAAGTGGAAGTAGATAATCATAAAGGTCTTCATCCTTTTCATTTTCATTTTCATGTGGAGTAGACTGAGGAGGAGGAGAAACAGGAGGGGTTGGCAGGCAACATAACACAAAGTATATCTAATGTAAATAGTGAATGGTTCTAGTTAGAATGCAGACCAAGGAAGAAATGGCCACAAAGGTAGTTTGAGGGCCAAATGGTAGAAGGCTGAAAGAGCTAGGCTAAAAAGTGAGGTATTACTTCATGAGTGGTAGATGGGTAGGTGTGAGGGCTGTCACTGAAGAGTTTTTTTGTTTTAGCTGGACAGATGATGATAATTAGGCTCTGGGAAAATTGGTTAGGAACTATTTCTATAGACAAAGCAAGGAATTAAGAAACTCTGAGCTAGTATAATAATAGTAAGAACAGAAAGGACTAGAGAGATGAGAGATACAGCAAAGGTAGAAATATGATTTGACAACTGGACAAGAGGGCAATGACAGAGTCAAATATAAGTCTGGGGTTTCTCAGTGACAAGATGGTTGAGATGTCATAATAGAAACAGGAAATGCAGAAAACAGTATGAAGTGGGATGGAAAATGAGTTTATCACTCTTAGCTATTGCTATTACAGCCTATAGGGCTACATTAGAAATGTGCTCCTAAGATAATTGGAAAGCAGTTATTTTTTATAAAATATGAATTAAAATACATCTGCCATTCAATGTCACTCAGCCTTCAGGCACTATATTTTTTTCCTTTTCTCTCAGCCGCCCTTTCGTTCCCTACCCCGCCCCCCTACTTCACTTCCTTCCAGGGTGTTTAGCAACTCCAGAATACATCATTCACATTACAAAGAGGGTGCCAAGACACAGAATCTCCTGCTGTTGTGCAATGTGGTGACCTTGCTTCATTCTCTATCCATCATGAACCCATGTGGCATGGTTTCAACTACTCCGTAATTACTACTCTTACATTCTGATATCAGGAAGAAACTATATACATTTTTACACCCGCTGTGGGTTGCCAGCAAACTTGGCCATTCTCTATCATTGGTAACTTTTTGAAAATACATTAAAAATGCATCTATCCAAGGTACAAAAGCAGGATGACAACCTAGGTTTCTTTCCATTTTAATGAATCTCCAAATTCCAGCATTCTTAGTTCTTTCTGTCAACTTATTCAGTGAGGTATAACAGATAGCTAGTATACAGATAGACATTAAGTGCATAGCTTGATGGACCAAGCACTCTGCCCACAATGCCATTAAATCAGGTACAAATACAAAAGCATAGGAAAACACCCTATAGGTTACAGAAGAAATCATAATGAAAAAATGTTTAAACCTAAAACTGAACAACAAACTATAAAATTTTTAGGGTAAAACAGAAATGTATTTGAAAATTTTAACATTAAATACTGTCTATTAGAAAATAAGGCTAAAGGTCATTGAGCCAAAGAACAAAGTTAAGGAATCATGCTACCTGATTTTGCTCATTATAAAGCTATGTTTATCAAGACTGGTATTGGTGAAAAGACAGGACACATAGATCAACAGAAAAGAATAGTCCAGAAATAGACCTGCACATAAATGATCAAGTGATTTTTGACAAAGGGGCAAAGGCAATCCAATGGAGAAAGAATAGTCTTTATACCCATGTAGCCATCATCAAGATCAAGACACAAAATATTAGTATTTAAAAATTATTAAATGCACTTCTTCTTTTTTTTTTTTGAGATGGAGTCTCACTCTGTCGCCCAGCCTGGAGTGTAGTGGCACGATCTTGGCTCACTGTGGCAAGCTCTGCCTCCTGGGTTCACGCCATTCTCCTGCCTCAGCCTCCTGAGTAGCTGGGACTATAGGTGTGTGCCACTACGCCTGGCTAATTTTTTGTACTTTTAATAGAGATGGGGTTTCACCATGTTAGACAGGATGGTCTCGGTCTCTTGACCCTGTGATCCGCCCGCCTCGGCCTCCCAAAGTGCTGGGATTACAGGTGTGAGCCACCATGCCTGATCTAAATGCACTTCTTCTGATAAGCATTCTTGTTTTATTTTATACATGCTACATGCCATATCACCTTAGAAAGAATCCAGAATGAACATATTATAAAGTTAAGTGAAACTTGGGAGTTGTATTCAAAGGTGACATCTTTCTTCTTCCCAGCTATATGACCTTTGGCATGTCACTTAATTTCTCATTTTCTCCTCTTTTTTTTTTTTTTGTATTATTTTCTAAGGTCTCCCCTGCCTCCTTTCTCTAAGATGTTTGTGAGAATTAAGTGTTGAGCAGAGTCAGCAACAAAATTTGGGGGGGACTATCTATGGAAATGTTCTATATCTAGATGTGATAGTGGTGGTGATTTCACAGGTACAAACATTTGTCAAAATTAATCCATTGCGCACTGTAAATGAATGTAGTTCATTATACATAAATTATATCGCAGAAAACAGATTTAAAAACCAAAAGAGTATACTCCTGAGGCACATCATGAGTGTTAAGTAATTGTTAATTTGTTCCTCCATTCCCTTCCCTTTACATATTCACTAGAGAAGAAAAACACCGGGGCACTATTCCCCATGTGAAAAGCCCTAAAATCTTCTTGAGATAGTTGTGAGGTTATATCTTTTTGTCTCCTCTCCTCCATACTACATCCCAGTATCTTCAACTTTTCCTATGAATTTTACTTTTCTGTCCTTTTATGTACAGTAAGATCTTAAATCTAGATTCTATACTTCTCAGTTTGGTTAAAGAACAAAAAAGAGTAATTCACATGTGTTACAAAATATCTTTAGATCTTAAGTGTTAGCTCCACAGTATACGGCAGTACTACGATGTTAACTCATATACTAAAAAGAGGTTTATTATTACACACTTAAATCTTATTCAACCAACTCATAGGAATCAGGCTACAGAAGTACTATTTTGAAGTTTTTTATGGGTCACTGGCTGTATCTGTACTCGCGCAGTGAATTATATTATTTTAAAACAATAGTGGCTAAGATACCATTCTTTTTTATTTGCTACCACTATTAGAAAAACAATGCTTCTTTTGCTTTTTAACATATAAAGTGTAAGTTTTGGTGCCAACTCTGTTATCATGTGCTTATGTATTAAAAACTCAAAATAAAATATCTCATATTAGGTTTTTTTGATTAGCAAATTCCCTAGCTATTTTGCCAGGAATATTAAGCACAGACTGCCCTCCTTAAATTGCTAAAACCAAAGAGTTCACTAAAAGGGATTATTTTTTAAAAATATGTCTAGGCTAGGAACTACCATTACCAATTTTCAAAATAAACACCTTGATTAGTGAGATTTTTATTGTGCTATTTGTTTTTGTTTTGTTTTAAAAGGATAAATTTTCCCTACATAAATACGAAGAATATGCCTCATACCTTTTCATCTTACACTTTTTGTTTACTTTTTATCACTTCTCAAAGAAGTTAGTAGACAATAAAAAAATAAAGTTAACATCTTCCCTTAGTCCATTTAACTCACCTACAAAATGGGCTGGGAATAGTAGGTATCACATAACAAAGCCCCCCATTCAGGCAAAATGACTTGTGACTGGGACCACAGGGCTCTTCGTGATCTAAAACACATACATATATAAAATAGAGAAAAGCAAATTAAAGTTTTCCTAATGCAGCAAGGAATAGGAATAACTATCTTAAACTGAAGTAGCAATTCTGAAAATCAGAATGAATAATTTTTTTTTCTCAAAATGAAAGACTTAATTCTATTCCTTATTTGACAGACTGGGACTTCTATGTCTTTGAGAGAAAAATTATGTCCTAAAGATATGGCCATTAACTATAATGGGTTTAGACACTAAATAACAGAAATAAGGAATGCCTATATTAGTTAGATTAAAAGGAGGTGATTAGGATCTTAGAACAAACAGGGCCTTTCTCACTTACTACAGAGATTTGGCAGTATTACCTAGAGTTTCCCTGTCCCAAGAATTTATTTAGATTCTTGTTTTTCCTATTAGGTCTCAAATACATTAATATCTGAAATTGCGTCTGGGAAAGGATTTAGATAATTAATTTTTTATTTCCAAAGTTAACTTTAAATGTTCCTATATGACAATCTAAATGTCAGAAACCAAAAATAATCTTATAAGGTGTTGATTTGCAAGGTGATTTTAGGTAATAGCTACTAACTATAAAGACATATCTAAAGTTACACAGAAAAATTAAAAAGCTAAGTCATAGCTTGATATACAGCCAAATCTTTTAGAATACTAAGAAAATAAGCCTCTACTTCTCTCTTGCTTCTTGTCTCTCTTTCCTCTTTCTTCAGCCTCATCTTCTTTCTTTATCTTTGACCTTTCCTTTATCTGCCTTTATCTCTCTGCCTTCCCTTTCTCCCTTGGTACCTCTCCTTCCTTCCAGCCTCACCCCCAAGACCTTTTATAAAAAATCCCTGGCCACCAAAACCATTGTATAGAAAAAATTAGAATAACAGAAGGATTCATTGAGTCATTATACTAGTAATTTATGAAGAGAAAATTGGTGAATATTTTATCTTTCAGCCTTAAAGGGGAAATTATATTGCTTTAATATTGTACGTTGTTAGTTCTTAATTGTTTCTGTCTAGGAAATGACCCAGAATCATCTAATGGGAATAAGAAAATGGCATTACTCCCATTGGGACTCCAATTTGACATTAAAATTAGTATATTAATTTAAAAAATTATCTAGCATTTATGTGCCATTAAGATATCAATGCTTGCTAAGATATAATTGCTATGAGTCAGATATCTCCACAATCAGATTTTCACATTTTAAAACTTTTGTTTTACTTTAGAATTGAGAAAATCCTGTTTCAGCATCACATTATAGCCCAAAGAGTATAAAAATGAAAAGAGGAAATCAGAACTACAGAGAACTGGTGAAAAAGAAAGTAAAATCAACCAAAATGAATTGAGATTTTTTTTTTTTACACAATGCCATGCTTCTTCCTAATCAAACAACTTTCAATAAGATTATAAAATTTTTCAGGAATAATTTGGCTAAAAAATAAAATTAACATTATATCAGAATCAAAGGAGTCATCATATATGGTTTTCCACTGAGGGTGGAAAGTAACTTTATCACAGCTAAAATTAGTGTCCTTGTTTTAATCAGATTATAGTCAAACATATCTCAACACTTGGCATTTATTTTATCAATAAAGAAAACTCATCTAACCTGAATCACTATTTCTGAATCTACTTTTATTCTGACTTCTATTTCCTTTACTATTTGAGCTGATTTCAGATATAGAACAAGCTAGAATGTATCAGGTTATAAAACCAATAAAACATATATGTCTAAAATAAAGTAGTTTTATGTCATAAAGGAAGGTCTCTCAAAACCAAATATTTCATATTTGAAATATTAATTTCATATTCACATCTCTTCCAGTGATGTTGGAAGGGAATAATACAGTCTTGTGTTAATATACATTTTTGATCGTTGTTCTGTTGCTATGGAAACATATTGACAAAAACATATAAATGTATAAGAAATTACCTGTTGGCATCTTAATTTGTAAATAGTTTCATTCTTGGTCAAGAGATTAGGGTTGAAAAACAGTACCTAAAACATTTTAAAAAATAATAATTTAGGGAAAATGGTCTTCTTTTAAGGGCATTACAAAATGTCAAATATTCTAACAGCAATATTCTTAAATGTTGAAAATAATAAAGACATTTATATACTAGGGACAAATTTTAGTTACGGCATTTTTAGATACCTATTACATTTCAATAAAAAATATGAACAAA
This sequence comes from Mandrillus leucophaeus, assembly GCF_000951045.1. Taxonomy (NCBI): domain Eukaryota; kingdom Metazoa; phylum Chordata; class Mammalia; order Primates; family Cercopithecidae; genus Mandrillus; species Mandrillus leucophaeus. The sequence goes on from NW_012102488.1 coordinate 303,439, forward strand.
ACTAAAAGATGAATAACATACTTAATATAAATCATTGCCTAAATAATGTAATTTAATCTTAAATATCTCTCTGCAGAAAAGTCTAATAAGGCTTATTTTTAGTAAACATTATTAACATAGTAGAGTACTACATGGAATTTTACATGAACGATATGAGACAGTAAGTAAAACTGAATGAACTGAATTGACTTTCTGCTTTTTCATAAAGCTTATTTACAATCTGACTCTTAAGTAGAATCAGTAACTTCCACTTTTTCAATTTACTGAAAATAGCCAAAATGTATTACAGAAAAATCTTCAATTGCATTTCAAGTTTTTGCACTTTTATAGAACCTTTAAAACTTTTATAAAAGCACTTTTAAGTTTACTATAGATTGCACATTACATTTATCAATCCATGCGAACCTTTCTTTTAAAAAATGTCCAGGGCTGATAGGTGCAGCAAACCACCATGGCACACATGTAATAAACACACTATGTAACAAACCTGAACGTCCTGCACATGTATCCCGGAACTTAAAATTAAATTAAAAAAAAAAAAAAAAGAAAATGTTAACCACAGAAACACAAAAAATGTCTGGCATCTGGCAAAGCAATGTAGCTAATAAGACACTCTTACATATGAAGTTTCCTGCTATAACAGAAACAAAAGAATTCAAACATATATCTGAAGAGGTGAAGCATTTATACTTACATTATGATTACAAGCTCCCAATTCTGTTCTATAAAGAACACTTCTGACCTAAACAGAAAGACTCTAACAGAAATCTCAATCTACTAACACAGTTGTAATATCAAGGTCTTCTCTCAAAGCCAACAGCTCTTTTCTTAGACAAGCAGAGAGGCAGAGAGAGCGAGCAAGCAATCGAGAGAGAACACACACGAGCGAGAACAGGCAGGAAGGAGAACATTAAATCTATTTGATTTTTTAAAATCACTGACTGATACTGTTTCTTTTTTCCAAACAAATAGGACTTACCCTCAATAAAAACTTACATTCACACACAAAATAAATTTTGTTGGACATGCAGTGTTTCAAAAGTTTTTGAATACTGCAGACAACAGCAGCTGTGACTTGCATTTTATAACATGTCAAAAATCTGATTTATATGGCTGCAGCGTGCAGTGTGGGCGAGGTCACGCCAGACCAAGGTGTGCACAGAGGTCAGGCACTGGCCAAGGGAGCCACCCCTTCAATTTACATGTTCAGAGTTGCAAATGGAGCAGAATTTTATTTAGAAAAGGAGTTGTACTAAGGGGCACTTCCAAATCACTGTCCAAGTTTTAAAGGTAAAAACCAAAGCACATTCTTCAGACTCATTACTTATCTTTGCTTGTCTGAATAATTCCAGACGTAGTGTAAGTTTGGGAGAAAATAAATTTTAATGTGGAGCTAATGGGTAAGTGTTTCACAAATTTTTTAAAAATATTTTTCAAAATTTATGTTTTATGAGGTTTTATCTTACAAGCCAGATAAAATTTATATAAATAATGACCTGAAGAACTTATAAAGCTAAAAGAAGGTAATAGCTATAACAAAACTTATAACACCAAGTTCAATTTGAAATGAATAAAATCATTGAACCTGACTAATACCAATGACAGTATAATGCCTGAATACTATGGCAAAGTTGTTAAATATAGTGATGAAACTTTTAAAAATAATAAACAATTTTAAAATATTGACTAAACTGTAATTTTATTTAAATGAAGTATAGAGATCTTCATCATATAATTATCTAAAGTATGCCAAACATTTAGATGGTTATCTTTTCTAAAATGACAATTACTACTTGACTGATGTAAAGCCCAAACTAATATGTTTGTTTTGTTGTTTTAAGAAAATATAAAACTCAAAATCAAATACTCTAAAAACAATCTGTTCATTAGGAGAATGGTGTGAACCTGGGAGGTGGAGCTTGCAGTGAGCCAAAATTGCGCCACTGGACTCCAGCCTGGGCGACAGAGCAAGCCTCCGTCTCAAAAACAAAACAAAACAAAACAAAAAAAGCCAATCTGTTCATTATTACATTTTTAAAATTATACTTTAAGTTCTGGGATACATGTGCAGAATGTGCAGGTTTGTTACATAGGTATATGCGTGCCATGCTGGTTTCCTGCACCCATCAACCCATCATCTACATTAGGTATTTCTCCTAATGTTATCCCTCCCTTAGCCCCCCACCCCTGACAGGCCCTGGTGTGTGATGTTCTCCTCCCTGTGTCCATATGTTCTCATTGTTCAATTTCCACCTATGAGTGAGAATATGTGGCATTTGGTTTTCTGTTCTTGTGTTAGTTTGCTGAGAATGATGGTTTCCAGCTTTATCCATGGTCCTGCAAAGGACATGAGCTCACCCTTTTTTATGGCTGCATAGTGTTCCACGGTGTATATGTGCCACATTTTCTTTATCCAGTCTATCATTGAGGGGAAGTTGGGTTGGTTCCAAGTCTTTGCTATTGTGAACAGTGCCACAATAAACACACGTGTGCATGTGTCTTTATAGTAGCATGATTTATAATCCTTTGGGTATATACCCAGTAGCGGGATTGCTGGGTCCAAAGGTATTTCTAGTTCTAGATCCTTGGGGAATCGACAGACTGTCTTCCACAATGGTTGAACTAATTTACACTCCCACCAATAGTGTAAAAGCATTCCTATTTCTTCACATCCTCTCTAGCATCTGTTGTTTCCTGACTTTTTAATGATCGCCATTCTAACTGGTGGGAGATGGTATCTCATTGTGGTTTTGATATGCATTTCTCTAATGACCAGTGATGATGAGCTTTTTTCATATGGTTGTTGGCTGCATAAATGTCTTATTTTGAAAAGTGTCTGTTCAAATCCTTCACCCATTTTTTGATGGGGTTGTTGACTTCTTTCTTGTAAATCTGTTTAAGTTCCTTATAGATTCTGGGTATTAGCCCTTTGTCAGATGGATAGATTGCAAAAATTTTCTCCCATTTTGTAGGTTTCCTGTTCACTCTGATGATAGTTTCTTTTGCTGTGCAGAAGCCCTTTAATTTAATTATATCTCATTTGTCAATTTTGGCTTTTGTTGCCATTGCTTTTGGTGTTCTAGTCACAAAGTCTTTGCCCATGCCTATGTCCTGAATGGTATTGCCTAGGTTTCTTTCTAGGGTTTTTACAGTTTTAGGTTTTAGGTGTATGTCTTTAATCCATCATGAGTTAATTTTTATATGAAGTGTAAGGAAGGGGTCCAGTTTCAGTTTTCTGCATATGGCTATCCATTTTTCCCAACACCATTTATTAAATAGAGAATCCTTTCCCCATTGCTTGTTTTCATCAGGTTTGTCAAAGATCAGATGGTTGCAGATGTGTGGTGTTATTTCTGAGGCCTTTGTTCTGTTCCATTGGTCCATATATCTGTTTTGGTATCAGTACCATGCTGTTTTGGTTACTATAGTCTTGTAGTATAGTTTGAAGTCAGGTAGCGTGATGCCTTCAGCTTTGTTCTTTTTGGTTAGGATTGTCTTGGCTACACAGGCTCTTTTCTGGTTCCACATAAAGTTTAAAGTTAGGTTTTTCTAATTTTGTGAAGAAAGTCAATGGTAGCCTGATGGGGATAACATTGAATCTCTAAATTACTTTGGGCAGTATGGACATTTTCAAGATATTGATTCTTCCTATCCATGAGCATGGAATGTTCTTCCATTTGTTTGTGTCCTGAGCAGTGGTTTGTAGTTCTCCTTGAAGAGGTCCTTCACATCCCTTGTAAGTTGTATTCCTAGGTATTTTATTCTCTTAGTAGCAAATGTGAATGGAAGTTCACTCATGATTTGGTTCTCTGTTTGTCTGTTATTGTTGTACAGGGATGCTTGTGATTTTTGCACATTGATTTTGTATCCTGAGACTTTGCTGAAGTTGCTTATCAGCTTAAGGAGATTTTGGGCTGAGACGATGGGGTTTTCTAAATATGCAATCACGTCATATGCAAATAGAGACAATTTGACTTCCTCTCTTCCTATTTGAATACACTTTATTTCTTTCTCTCGCCTAAATTGCCCTGGCCAGAACTTCCAATACTATGTTGAATAGGAGTGGTAAGAGAGGGCATCCTTGTCTTGTGCCGGTTTTCAAAGGGAATGTTTCCAGCTTTTGCCCATCCAGTATGATATTGGCTGTGGGTTTGTCATAAACAGCTCTTATTATTTTGAGATGCATTCCATCGTTACCTAGTTTATTGAGAGTTTTTAGCATAAAGGGGTGTTGAATTTTATCAAAGACCTTTTCTGCTTCTGTTGAGATAATCATGTGGTTTTTGTCATCGGTTCTGTTTGTGTGATGGATTACATGTATTGATTTCTGCATGTTGAATCATCCTTGCATTCCAGGGATGAAGCTGACTTGATCATGGTGGATAAGCTTTTTGATGTGCTGTTGGATTCAGTTTGCCAGTATTTTATTGAGTATTTTCACATCGATATTCATCAGGGATACTGGCCTGAAATTTTCTTTTTTTGTTGTGTCTCTGCCAGGTTTTGGTACCAGGATGCTGCTGGCCTCATAAAATGAGTTAGGGAGGAGTCCCTCTTTTTCTATTGTTAGGAATAGTTTCAGAAGGAATGGTACCAGGTCCTTTTGGTACCTCTGGTAGAATTCAGCTGTGAATTCATCTTGTCCTGGACTTTTTTTGATTGGTAGGCTATTAATTACTGCCTCAATTTCAGAACTTGTTATTGGTCTGTTCAGGGATTTGACTTCTTCCTGGTTTAGTGTTGGGCAGGGTGTATGTCCAGGAATGTAACCATTTCTTCCAGATTTTCTAGTTTATTTGCATAGAGGTGTTTATAGTATTCTCTGATGGTAGTTTATATTTCTGTAGGATCAGTGGTAATATCCCCTTTATCATTTTTTATTGTGTCTATTTGATTCTTCTTTTCTTCTTTATTAGTCTGTCTAGCAATCTATTTTGTTGATCTTTAAAAAAAAAAAAAACCAACTCGTGGATTCATTGATTTTTTGAAGTGTTTTTTGTGTCTCTATCTCCTTCAGATCTGCTCTGATCTTAGTTATTTCTTGTCTTCTGCTAGATTTTGAATTTGTTTGCCCTTGCTTCTCTAGTTCTTTTAATTGTGATGTTAGGGTGTCAATTTTAGATTTTTCCTGCTTTATCTTGAGGGCATTTAGTACTACAAATTTCCCTCTGAACACTGCTTTAGCTGTGTCCCAGAGATTCTAGTACATTGTGTCTTTGTTCTTATTGGTTTCAAAGAGCTTCTTTATTTCTGCCTTAATTTCGTTATTTACCCATTAGTCACTCAGGAGCAGGTTGTTCAGTTTCCATGTAGTTGTGCAGTTTTGAGTGAGTTTTTTAATCCTGCGTTCTAATTTGATTGCACTGTGGTTGGAGAGACTGTTATGATTTCCGTGATTTTGCATTTGCTAAGGAATGTTTTACTTCCAATTATGTGGTCAATTTTAGAATAAGTGCAATGTGGTGCTGAGAAGAATGTATATTCTGTTGATTGGGGGTAGAGAGTTCTGCAGATGTCTATTAGGTCCACTTGGTCCAGAGCTGAGTTCAAGTCCTGAATATCCTGTTAATTTTCTGTCTTGTTGATCTGTCTAATGTTTACAGTAGGGTGTTAAAGTCTCCCACTATTATTGTGTGGGAGTCTAAGTCTCTTTGTAGGTCTCTAAGAACTTGCTTTATGGATCTGGGTGCTCCTGTATTGGGTGCATATATATTTAGGATAGTTAGCTCTTCTTTTTGCATCGATCCCTTTACCATTATGTAATGCCCTTCTTTGTTTCTTTTGATCTTTGTTGGTTCAAAGTCTGTTTTTATTAGAGACTAGGACTGCAAACCCTGCTTTTTTTTTCTTCCCATTTGCTTGGTAAATATTCCTCCAATCCTTTATTTTGGTCCTATGTGTTTCTTTGCATATAAGATGGGTCTCCTAAACATGGCACACCAATGTGTCTTGACTCTTTATGCAGTTTGTCAGTCTGTGTCTTTTAATTGGGGCATTTAGCCTGTTTACATTTAAGGTTAATATTGTTATATGTGAATTTGATCCTGTCATTATGATGCTAGCTGGTTGTTTTCCCCTTAGTTGACGCAGTTTCTTCATAGTGTAGATGGTCTTTATAATTTGGTATGTTTTTGCAGTGGCTGGTACCAGTTTTTCCTTTCCATGTTCAGTGCTTCCTTCAGGAGCTCCCATAATGCAGGCCTGGTGGTGACAAAAATCTCTCAGCATTTGCTTGTCTGTAAAGGGTTTTATTTCTCCTTCACTTATGAATCTTAGTTTTGCTGGATATGAAATTCTGGGTTGAAAATTCTTTTCTTTAATAACGTTGAATATTGGTCCCCACTCTCTTCTGGCTTGTAGGTTTTCTGTGGAGAGATCTGTTGTTAGTCTGATGAGCTTTCCTTTGTGGGTAACCCCTTTCTGGCTGCCCTTAATATTTTTTCTTTCATTTCAACCTTGGTGAATCTGACAATTATGTGTCTTGGGGTTGTTCTTCTCGAGTAGTATGTTTGTGGTGCTCTCTGTATTTCCTGAATTTGAATGTTGGCCTCTCTTGCTAGGTTGGGGAAGTTCTCCTGGATAATATCCTAAAGAGTGTTTTCCAGCTTGGTTTCATTCTCCCCTTCACTTTTAGGTACACCAATCAAATGTAGGTTTGGTCTTTTCACATAGTCCCATATTTCTTGGAGGCTCGCTCGTTTCTTTTCCATCTTTTTTCTCTAATCTTGTCTTCACACTTTATTTCATTAAGTTGATTTTCAATCTCTGATATCCTTTCTTCCACTTGATCAATTTGGCTATTGATACTTGTGTATGCTTCACAAAGTTCTCGTGCTATGTTTTTCAGCTCCATCAGGTCAACTTATGTTCTTCTCTAAACTGGTTATTCTAGTTAGGAATTTCTCTAATCTTTTTTCATGGTTCTTAGCTTCCTTGTATTGGGTTATGATATCCTCCTTTGGCTTGGAGGAGTTTGTTATTACCCATCTTCTGAAGCCTACTTCTGTCAATTTGTCAAACTCATTCTCCATTCAGTTTTGTTCCCTTGCTGGCAAGGAGCTGTGATCCTTTGGAGGAGAAGAGGTGTTCTGGTTTTTGGAATTTTCAGCCTTTTTGCATGGTTTTTCCTCATCTTCGTGGATTTATCTACCTTTGGTCTTTGATGTTGTGACCTTTGGATGGGGTTTCTAAGTGAACATCCTTTTTATTGATGTTGATGCTATTCCTTTCTGTTAGTTAGTTTTCCTTCTAACAGTCAAGCCTCTCTGCTGCAGGTCTGCTGGAGTTTGCTGGAGGTTCACTCCAGACCCTGTTTGCCTAGGTATCACTAGTGTAGGCTGCAGAACAGTAAAGATTGCTGCCTGTTCCCTCCTCTGGAAGCTTTGTCCCAGAGGGGCACCCACCAGATGCCAGATGGAGCTCTCCTGTATGTGGTGTCTGTTGACCCCTGCTGGGAGGTGTCTCCCAGTCAGGAGGCACAGGGGTTAGGGACTCACTTGAGGAAGCAGTTCTCCCTTAGCCGAGCTCGGATGCTGTGCTGGGAGATCCACTGCTCTCTTCAGAGCCAGCAGGCAGGGATGTTTAAGTGTGCTGAAGTTGCACCCACAGTCACCACTTCCCCCAGGTCCTCTGTTCCAGGGAGATGGGGGTTTTATCCATAACCCCCTGACTGGGGCTGCTGCCTTTTTTTTTTTTTTTTTTTTTTTAAGAGATTCCCCTGCCCAGAGAGAAGAAATCTAGAGAGGCAATCTGGCTACAGTGGTTTTGCTGAGCCGCAGTGGTCTCCACCCAGTTTGAACTTCCAGGCGGTTTTGTTTACACTGTAAGGGGAAAAACACCTACTCAAGTCTCAGTAATGGCAGACGTCCCTCCCTCCACCACGCTCAAGCATCCCAGGTCAACCTCAGACTGCTGTGCTGGTAGCGAGAATTTCAAGCCAGTGGATCTTAGCTTGCTGGGCTCTGTGGGGGTGGGATCTGCTGAGCTAGACCACTTGGCTCCCTGGCTTCAGCCCCCTTTCCAGGGGGGTGAATGGTTCTGTCTCGCTGGTGTTCCAGGTGCCATTGGGGTATGAAAAAAAGCTCCTGCAGCTAGCTCGGTGTCTGTCCAAACGGCCACCCAGTTTGGTGTCTGCCCAAACGGCCGCTTAGTTTTGTGCTTGAAACCCACAGCCCTGATGTCGTAGGCACGTGACGGAATTTCCTGGTCTATGGGTTGCGAAGACCATGGGAATAGCATAGTATGTGGGCTGGAGGGCACCATTCCTCATGGCTTCCCTTGGCTAGGTGGGGAGTTCCCCAACCCCTTGCACTTCCCTGGTAAGGTGACACCCCACCCCGCTTTGGCTCGCCCTCTGTGGGCTGCACCCACTGTCTAACCAGTCCCAGTGAGATGAGCCGGGTTCCTCAGTCAGAAATGCAGAAATCACCTGCCTTCTGTGTTGGTCTCGCTGGGAGCTGCAGACCAGAGCTGTTACTATTCAGCCATCTTGCTGCCACCCATTATTACATATTATCTCCCATATTCAAAGGCAATTTTTACATAACTATAACCATTATACAGACATATCTCATTATATGCATTTTATTGCATTTTGCAGATACTGTTTTTACGAAAGGCTTGTGGCAACCCTGAGTCTGTTGGTGTCATTTTTCCAACAGCATGTGCTCACTTCATGTTTCTATGTCACATTTTGGTAATCCTTACAATATTGCAAACTTTTTCATTATTATTACATCTGTTATGGTGATCTGTGATCAGTGATCTTTGATGTTACCATTGTAATTGTTTTGGGGCACCATGAACCATGACTGTAGAAAATAGAGAACTTAATCGATAAATCTGCATATTCTGAATGCTCCATTGACCGAACATTCCCCTATCTCCCCTGGCCTCTCTATTCCCTGAGACAGAACAATATTGAAATTAGCCCAGTTGATAACCCTACAATGGCCCCTAAGTGTTCAAGTAAAAGGGAGAGCTGCATGTTTTTCACTTTAAATCAAAAGCTAGAAATTATTAAGCTTAGTGAGGAGGTATGTAGAAAGGTAAGATAGGCCTCTTGCACTGTTAAAGGAAATTAAAAGTACTATTCCAGTGAACACACAAATGATAAAATGAAACAGCCTTATTGCTGTTATGCAGAAAGTTTTAGTGATCTGGATAGAAGGTCAAACCAGTCACCACTTCCTCTAAGCCAGGGTTGTCCAATCTTTTGACTTCCGTGGGCCACAGTGGAAAAAGAATTGTCTTGGGCCACACATAAAATACACTAACATTAACAATAGCTGATGAGGAAAAAAAATCGCAAAAAAATCTTATAATGTTTTAAGAAGTTTACGAATTTGTGTTGTGCGGCATTCAAAGCCATTCTGGGCTGCATGCAGCCCATGTGCCAGGGTTGGACAAGCTTGCTGTAAGCCAAAGCCTAATCCAGAGCAAGGCCCTAACTCTTATAAATTCTATGAAGGCCGAGAGAGGTAAAGAAGCTGCAGAAGAATATTTGAAGCTAGCAGAGTTCATGGGGTTTAAGGAAAGAAGCCATCTCCATAACATAAAAGTGCAAGGTAAAGCAACAAGTGCTAATGTAGAAGCAGCAGCAAATTATCCAGAAAATCTGTCTAAGATCATTGAAGATGGTTACACTAAACAACAGATTTTCACTGTAGACAATACCAGCTTCTAGTAGAAGAAGATACCATCTTGGACTTTTATAGCTAAAGAGAAGTTACTGTCTGGCTTCCGAGCTTTGAAGGACAGGTTGACTTCTTGTTATGGGCTAATACAGCTTGTGACTTTAAGCTGAAGCCAACACTCATCTATCATTCTGAAAATCCTAGGGCCCTTAAGAATTATGCTAAATCTAATCTGCCTGTGCTGTATAAACAGAACAACAAAACCTGGATGACAGCACATTTCTTTACAGCATGCTTTACTAACTATCTTAAGTCTACTGTTGAGGCAAGACCCTCCCCCAGCAAAAACATTACAACTCACTGAGGGCTCAGATGTTTGTCAGCATTTTTTAACAATCAAGTATTTTTAAATTAAGGTATATACATTATTTTTTAGATACAATGCTATTGCATACCTAATAGGCTATAGTATAAACATACCTTTTATATGCATTGGGAAACCAAAAAAATTTGTGTGACTCACTTTATTGTGATATTTGCTTTATTGCAGCAGTCTGAAACCAAGACCCACAATATCTCAGAGGTGTGCTTGTACACATACACACACACATAAATCATTTTAGCGTATGGTGTTTGAATTTCAAAATGACGTTTTCATGAAACAAAATCAGTATCTTTTATTATTTTATTTGAACCATGAAGCTATGATGCTGTCTACTAATATGAAAATGACTACTAAACTGTATATGGGAGATAATCTGTGACTTCATGACATTCGAGATGTATTTATTAAGAGACATATTGTGATGATTTTGTATTATTTTTTGCACCATGCAAATAAGCAGTCTTTAGGATCATGTGATTCTAAAGTAGAAAATCTATAGATTTTCAAGCTAACTTTTCACTCTAAGTCAGTGGTCCCCAGTCTTTTCGGCACCAGGGACTGGTTTCATGGAAGACAATTTTCCATGGACTGAGGTGGGGGATGGTTTCAGGTTGAAATTATTCTACCTCAGGTCGTCAGGCATTAGATTCCCATAAAGAGCACGCAATCTAGATCCCTCACATTTGCAGTTCACAATAGGGTTCACGCTCTATGAGAATCTAATGCCACCGCTGATTTGATAGGAGGTGGAGCACAGGCCATGATGCTCACTTGCCTGCTTCTCACCTCCTGCTGTGCAGCCTGGTTCCTAATAGGCCACGGTCCGGTACTGGTCTGCAGCCCGGGTGTTGGGGACCCCTGGTCTAAATGAAAGACTTGATCTTTAAAAACTATTTTTCCATCCACCTATCAATAAATGTGTACTAAGTGGCCTACTACCCTTTTAAAAAAAAGGACAGTCTCTTGCTGGGTGAGGAATGCCAGATACATAAACAAGCACAAAAATGTTTTAGGCTGATTCATATAAGCATATTTTGACTTACAAAAATGAGTTTCATGTGATTAAACCTAATATTCTTACAGAGACATATGTATGTTACTATATTTACACACACACACACACACACAAATTCTTAACTGTTAATGGAGAATCAGAAAAAGATTCCAAGAGGTAGAATGAATAAGAGTTTGTAAACAGAGATGAATGAACATTTCAGACAGAGGTAACAGCATGTCCAAAGGCATAAAAGAAGGAAGATCTAATGTATTCAAATAATTGCAGGTAGATCACAAGCCAGGAAATGTATAGTAGTGTGTGTGGAGTGTGTATATTCGTAGGAGGGTGGGATGGTGGTGAAAAGAATGGCAAGAATAGATAGTGTAAAACATGCTGGATCCAGATTGTAGGCTTTATCTTAAAGGCAATGGGGAGCTTTGAAAGCTTTTTAGCAAGGGAGTGACATGATTACATAAACATTTTAGAAAATTCATTCTGATGGCAGTGTGGAAAACAAATTGGAATCTTCTGAGAACATGGTATCAGAGAAAGCAGTTTGGAGGCTATTTTAATAATAGTGAAGAAATAAGGCATAGGAATTAGGACAAAGAGAGAGATAATTAAAGACATACTTAGGAGGTACACCCACAGTATAGCTGAGCAGGGTAAGAAAAAAATCAAGAACAACTTTCAAATGTTGCTAAAATTAAATAACTAAAGGAATAGCTATTAGGGAAATTCATATTAAAATCACAATGAGGTGATGTCAGCAAGATAGCTCACTAGAGACACCTGGCACCCATACTCCCCACCCACACAAGAAAGGACCAACGCAATGAATAAAGAGCTAAGATTTCACTAGAGTGTTGACCAGAGAGTGCTGGAGTACAGTAGGGAAGTGGGGAGGTACCTATAGTGATTGGAAGTCCAGGAGGTACCTACAGTGATTGGAAGCAACGGAGAGAGACACCTAGCCTCTGTGGCACTGTCTACCACGCCTGGATCAGATTGATTTGGAGACAGGAGAGAATTTCCCTTTCAGGGAAATGGTAAGCAGAAGAATCTCATCAGCTGCTATTGCCACTGCAAATGCCCACAGTCCTTACTATAGGTGAATCCCACATCACCCCAAGCCCCAAGTTCAGTTTGGAGAGCTGCTGGGAATTCATGCAACTACACTGGATTATGTAGTTGCACGGATTATGAGCACAAGGTGTGCACTCCCCAACCCCCACCTATCCCGTGAGCCACACTGCTGCAGCACAGTGCCATCTTGAAATTAGAGCCACCTCTGGAATGCATCCTCCTCTGGGACCAGTAGCCATTGCGCCTCTCCAGCACTGGTGGTTCAGCTTCATCCCACTCAGCCCATAGATGGCTGATGCATAACCCCAGCTGTGCAAAGCCTGGGTCCAGGATGGGTTGCAAATCTGGTCCTACACAGCAGGGAAACCAATTCCCACTGCCTGCACTTCCAGCTGGAGGAATAGTCTAGCAGTCCTACCCAGGGTGAACCCACTGCTGAGCCAGCTAAACTGCTGCACACCCTCCCCTAAGTTAAGCAAGAAAGGACTTGGGGCTACCAAGTAGTTGACAAGCAACCCCTTGGGCTGTCCACCAAACAGATGGAGCAGCTACAAGCCTAGGACCTGAGAAACAGCCCTGCGGCACCCACCCCTCCTGCTGACACACCTCTGGCCTGCCCAAAGGCCCCACGCCTGTAATCAGAGCCTGAGAAACAGCTTCATGGGCTACTCCTAGTTCACCTTCTCCTAGGCCTCCAAGCTGCCAATCATGTAAGTCTTGGGCCTAAGAAACAGCTCTGCAGGCTGCCCCTGGCTAGCATGCCCCCAGGCTGACTGAGTAGCTGTATGTCCACTTCCTAGGCCTGAGAAACAGCCCCGGGGGCTGCCCCTGGCAGACACACTCCCAGACTGAGTGGCTGTGTGTCCATGTCCTGGCCACATCTACCAGACATGCACCCAGGCCACCCAATAAACCACCCATGTCCTAGACCAGAGAAACAACTCCAGGAGCAAACTTGAACAGACATACACCCAGGACAACTTAGAAGCCATGCATCTGCATCCCAGGCCTAAAAAACAGCCCCATGGGATACCCCTGACAGACATGCCCTCAGGCCAGCTGAATAGCTGTGCACCCATGTCTCAGGTCTAAGAAATAGCCTTGTAAGCCATCCCTGGCAGGCATAACCCCAGACTGGCTGAGCAACCAGGTGCCTGTGCCACCAGCCAGGGTAACAACTCCAAGGCCCCGACTCCAGCAAGACTTCAAGTTGTCTGACTCACTGTGTGCATACTCGCACCCTTGACCTGAGAAAAAGCTTCACTCTCAGCAAAGCCACACCACCACTGCCAAACTCTCTCATCTTAGATTCCTGAGACACTCATAAATGTTAGTAGTGTAGATTACAGCTGAAGAAACTACCTGGAGACTATACTACATGTTAATCTAGACCCAAAACCAAGGCACCCCACCAAACTGACACCCCAAGACCCATCTATATGTATAAGTCTTTCCATAAGAAAATTGGAGGGGGCAATTGTTCCACCAAATGCATAGAAATTAATGTAGGCAAAAAAAACCAACCAAACAAACAAAAAACATACGCAGAAAAAGCAGGCAAACATTATACCTTCAGAAGAACACAGTAATTATCCAGTAAGAATCCAATCATAAGGAACTATATGAAATACCAGAAAAAGAATTCAAAATAGTACTCTTAAGGAAACTCAGTGAGATAAAAGAGAATATAGATAAACAGGGGCCAGGCACAGTGGCTCACGCCTGTAATCCCAGCACTTTGGGAGGCCGAGGCGGGCAGATCGTGAGGTCAGGAGATTGAGACCATCCTGGCTAACACAGTGAAACCCGGTCTCTACTAAAAATACAAAAAATTAGCCAGGCTTGGTGGCGGGTGCCTGTAGTCCCAGCTACTCAGGAAGCTGAGGCAGGAGAATGGCGTGAACCCAGGAGGCGGAGCTTGTGGTGAGCCGAGATCGTGTCACTGCACTCCAGCCTGGGCGACAGAGCGAGACTCCATCTCAAAAAAAAAAGAGAGAGAATATAGATAGACAACAATGAAATTTTAAAAATTCACTATTTAGATGAGAAATTCAATAAAGAAATAGATATCATAAAAAAGAATCAAACAGAAATCCTGAAGCTGAAGGATTCAATTAATTAAATAAAAAATACAATTGAGGCTGGGCACAATGACTGACTCCTATAATCCCAGCACTTTTGGGAGGCCAAGGCGGGTAGATCATTTGAGGTCAAAAGTTCAAGACCAGCCTGGCCAATGTGAAGTTCAAGACCAGCCTGGCCAGGTGAAACCCTGTCTCTACTAAAAAATACAAAAATTAGATTGGCATACTGGTGGGTGCCTGTAATCCCAGCTACTTGAAACGCTAAGGGAGGAAAACCGCTTGAACCCAGAAGATGGAGGCTGCAGTAAGCCAAAATCGCACCACTGCACTCCAGCCTGAGTGACAGAGTGAGACTCTGTCTCAAAAATTAAAAAAAAAAAAAAAAAAATTGAGAGCATCAGTAAACAGACTAGATCAGCCAGAATAAGGAATTTCTGAATGTGAAGATAGGTCTTTTGAAGTAACACAGGCAGCCCACCTGCTACACACCCAAAAAAAGGCCTCCAAGATGTATGAGACATCATTAAGTGAACAAATATTTGCATTATGGGCATTCCAGAAGAAGAAAAGGGGGAGAAAAAAGCTAGTATTTCATTAAATATGCAGAAAACATATTTAATGAAATAATAGCTGAAGTCATCACAGGTTTTGGGAGAGAGACAGATATCCAAATCCAGAAAGTTCAAATAATCCCACATAGATTCAACCTAAACAAGTCCTCTTCAATGCACATTATAGTCAAATTATCAAAAGTCAAAGACAAAGATAGAATTCTAAAACTGCAAGAGAAAAGAATTAAGTCACATGTAAGGGAATTCCCATTAGTTTGAGTGGATTCCACAGCAGAAACCTCATAGGCCAAGAGAAAATAGGATATAATCAAAGTACTGAAAGAAAAAAACTATCAGCAAAAGTATTATACCCAGCAAAGATATCCTTCAGGAATAAAGGAGAAATAAAACCTTTGCTTCCAGCCAAGCAAAAACTAAGGGAATTCATCACCACTAGACTGGCTATATAAGAAATGCTCAAGGGAATCTTACATATGGAAGGGAAAAGACAATTACCACACTAATAAAAACATGAAACTATTAAACTCACTGGTAGAACTGATATACAAAGGAGAAAGAGAAAGGATTCAAACCATTTCATTACAGAAAACCAACCAACTACAAAAATAAATAAAAGAGAAACAAAGGATACACAAAACTACCAGAAAACAAACATAAAAACAGAAGGAGGTCCTCATCAATAACAACCTTGCATGCCAATGGATTAAATACTCCATTTAAAAGATATAGATTGGCTGAAAGGATAAAAAATAAAAACAAGAGGCTGGGCGTGGTAGCTCACGCCTGTAATCACAGCACTTTGGGAGGCTGAGGTGGGTGGATCACGAAGTCAGGAGATAGAGACCATCTTGGCTAATAAGGTGAAACCTCGTCTCTACTAAAAATACAAAAAATTAGCTGGGAGTGGTGGCAGGCACCTATAGTCCTAGCTACTTGGGAGGCTGAGGCAGGAGAATGGCGTGAACCCGGGAGGCGGAGCTTGCAGTGAGCTGAGATTGTGCTACTGTACTCCAGCCTGAGGGACAGAGCGAGACTCCGTCTCAAAAAATAAACAAATAAAATAAAATAAAACCAAGACCCAACTATATACTGCCTATAAGAAACTCCCTTTATCCATAAAGACTCACACAGACTGAAAGTGAAGGGATGGAAAAAGACATTCCACAAACAAAAACCAAAAACAAGCAGAAATATCTGTATTAGACAAAACAAGACTTCAATTCAAAAGTTGTACAAAGAGAAAAAGAAAGACTTTATATAATTATCAATGGATCCATTCAGCAAGAGAATATAACAGTCGTAAATATATATATGCATCCAACACCAGAGCACCCAGATAGATAAAGCAAGCTGTACAAAGAGAAAAAGAAACATTATATAATCAATGGATCCATTCAGCAAGAGAATATAACAGTCATAAATATATAGATATGCACACAGCACCAGAGCATCCAGATATATAAAGCAAATATTATTAGATTTAAAGGGAGAGACACACTTCAATACAATAATAGTTGGGGACATCAACACCCAGTGTCAGCATTAAACAGGTCATCTAGCCAGAAAATCAACAAAGACACATTGGATTTAAACTGCACCATAGGGTAAATGGACATAATTTTCAAAACGTTTCACCCAACAACTGATTTTTTTCATCAGCACATGGGACATTCTCCAAAACTGACCACATATTAGGACACAAAACAAGTCTCAAACTTTTTTAAAAATTGAAATATCAGTATCTTATTTTACCACAATGGATAAAACTTCAAATCAATAATAAGAGAAACATCCAAAACTATACAAATACATGGAAATTAAACACCACCCTGCTGAATGGCCAATGGATTAAGAAAGAAAATAAGAAAATTAGAAAGTCCCATGAGACAAATGAAAATAGAAACACAACATACCAAAATCTATGGGACACAGCAAAAGCAGTATTAAGGGGCAAGTTTATAGTAATAAATGTCTACACAAAAAACTAGAAAGATTTCAAATAAACAATTTAATGATGCATCTCAAGGAACTAAAAAAAAAAAAGAAAAAATCAAACTCAAAATTAGTAGAAGAAATAAAGATCAGAGCAGAAATAAATAAAATTGAGAGAAAAAAATACAAAAGACCAATGAAACGAAAGTTGGTTATTTGAAAAGATAAACAAAATTGACAAATCATTAGCTAAACTAAGAAAAAAGAGAAAACCCAAATAAAAAAATCAGAAATGAAAAATGAGACATCACAACAGATATCACAGAAATACAAAGGGTCATGAACAAATACATGCCAATAAATTTGAAAACCTAGAGGAAATAGATGAGGTCCTGCCTATATACAACCTACCAAGATGGAACCAAGAAGAAATGGAAAACCTGAACAGATCAATAACAAGTAATAAAATTAAAACAGTAATAAAACAGTCTCCTAACAGAGAAAAATCTAGGACCAGATGACTTCACCATTGAACTGTAATGAACCTTTAAAGAAGAATTAAAAGTAATTATCCTCAAACTGTTTTAAAAAAAAAAAAAGTGATTCCAGCTGGGTGTGGTAGCTCACGCCTGTAATCCCAGCACTTTGGGAGGTTGAGGCGGGTGGATCACTTTAGGCCAGGAGTTTGAGACCAGCCTGGCCAATGTAGTGAATCCCCCTCTCTACTAAAAATACACAAATTAGCCAGGTGCGATGGCCTGCACCTGTAATCCCAGGTACTTGGGAGGCTGAGCCAGGAGAATCACTTGAACCCTGGAGGGGAATGTAGGTTGCAGTGAACTGAGATGTGCCACTGTACTTCAGCCTGGGCAGCAGAGCGAGACTCCTCCTCCTTCTCCTCAAAAAAAATAAAATAAAATAAAAAAGTGATTCTATGAGGCCCGCATAACTGTGATAGCAAAACCAGATAAGAACACAACAGAAAGAGAAACTACAGGATAAATCTCCCAATGAACATAGACATAAAGGTGCTCAACAAAATACAGGCAAACCAAATACAAAATACATAAAAAAGATAATACACCTGATCAAGTGGGATTTATGTCAGGAATGCAAGTATGGTTCAACACATGCAAATCAATCAATATGATACACTATATCAACAGGATGAAGGAGAAAAACCATATGATCATGTCAATAGGTGCAGAAAAAAGCATTTGATAAAATGCAACATCCCTTCATAATTAAAAACTCTCATGAAATTAGGTATAGAAGGAAAGTACCTTAACAAAATTAAGGCCATATATGATAGACCCACAGCTAACATCATACTGGATGGACTGGAAGAAGACAAAGATGCCCACTCTCACCACTGTTATTCAACATAGTACCAGAAGTGCTACGTAGAGCAATTAGACAAGAGAAAGAAATAAAGGGTATTCAAATTAGAAAGGAGGAAATCAACTTGTCCCTGTTTGTAGATGACATGATCTTCTATATAGGAAAACCTGAAGACTCTACCAAAAAACTCTTAAAACTAATAAATGAATTCAGTAAAGTTGCAGAATACAAACATCGACATAAAAATCAGCAGTATTTCTATACATGGATGATTAACTAAACTGAAAAAGGAATCAAGACAATCCCATTTACAATAACTACAATAACATAAAATACCTAGGAATAAATTTAACCAAAGAAGTGAAGGATCTCTACAATGAATACTATAAAATGCTGATGAAATAAATTGAAGAGGACACAAACAAACTGGAAGATATGCTCATGGATCAGAAGATTTAATATTGTTTAAAATAATCATACTACCCAAGGAAACCTACAGATTCAATGCAATCCCTATCAAAATACCAATTACATTCTTCACAGAAATAGCAAAAGAAATCCTAAAAGACGCAAAACAGATAAAGCAACCCTGAACAAAAAGAACAAAGCTGCAGGCTGGGTGTGGTGGCTCATGTCTGTAATTCCAGCACTTTGGGAGGCTGAGGCAGGTGGATCACGACATCAGGAGATGAAGACCATCCTGGCTAACATGGTGAAACTCCGTTTCTACTAAAAATACAAAAAATTAGCCGGGCGTGGTGGCACACACCTGTAGTCCCAGCTACTCGGGAGGCTGAGGCAGGAGAATTGCTTGAACCCAGAAGGCGGAGGTTGCAATGAGCCCAGATTGCACCACTGCACTCCAGCCTAGGTGACAGAGCGAGACTCTGTCTCAAAAAAAAAAAAAAAAAAAAAGAAAAAAAAAAAAAAGAACAAAGCTGCAGATATCATGCTACAACTTCAAAATATACTACAAAACTGTAGTAACCAAAACAGCATGGTTCTGGCATAAAAACAGACACATAGACCAATGGAACAGAATAGAGAACCCAGAATTAAAGAACCCATGCTTCTACAGCCACCTGATTTTTCACAAAGGCATCAAGGACACTCATTAGGGAAAGGACAATCTCTTCAATAAATAGTGCTGGAAAAATTAGATAGCAATATGCAGAAGGATGAAACTAGTCCCCCACCCTCTAACCTTATACAAAAAGCAACTCAAAATGGATTAACAATCTAAATGAAAGACCAGAATCTATGAAACTACTGCAAGGCAACATAGGGGAAAGACTTCAGGACACTGGTCTGGGAAAAGATTTTATGAATAACACCTCAAAGCACAGGTAACAAAACAAAAATAAACAAATTTGAATTTCTAATTTAAAATCTTTCCACAAAGCAAACACTATGCCTGGATGGATTCACTGGTGAATTCCACCAAATATTTCAGGAAAAAGAGAGAATATTATACAAATTATTTTAGATACTAAAGAATGAACATTTCCCAACTCATTTTTCTGAAACCAACATAACCTTGATGCCAAAACTTGACAAGAAATTAAAGAAAAGAAAATTACTATTAATCCTCATGAACATAGACCAAAAAAATCCTTTAAAAATTAGCAAATTAAATCTAGTGATATAGTAAAAGGATAATATATCATGACCAGCAGGGTTTATCAGCATGGTTGGTCTAATATGTGTGAATTAATACAATTCACCACATTAACAAAATAAAAGATAAAGATTATATTGTCACCTCAATAGATTCAAAAAAGGCATCTGATAAAACTTCAATACCCATTCATGAGGGAAAAAAGTCTCCACAAACTAGGGGAACTTGCTTAAGCTTATAAAGAGTATCTACTAAAAACCTACGATTAGCATCATATTTCACATTGAAATATTGAAAGCCTTTCCCCTAAGATTAGAAACAAGGCAAAGATGTCCAATTTCACTATTTCTATCACCATTATACTGGAGGCCTTAATTAGCACATGAGGACAATACAAAGAAATATAAAACATAAAAACTGGGGCTGGGCACGGTGGCTCATGGCTACAATCACAGCACTTTGGGAGGCCGAGGCAGGTGGAACATCTGAGGTAGGGAGTTCAAGACCAGCCTGGGCAATGTGGTGAAACCCCATCTCTACTAAAATACAAAATAAATTAGCCAGGCATGGCAGCATGCTCCTGTAGTCCCAGCTACTTGGGAGGCTGAGGCAGGAGAATTGCTTGAACTCAGGAGGTGGAGGTTGCAGTGAGCCAAGATTGTACCACTGCACTCAAGCACTCCAGCCTGGGTGACAGAGCAAGATTTCGTCTCTCAAAAAAAAAAAATTAGCTGGATGTGGTGGCGCATGCCTGTAATCCCAGCTACTCGGGAGGCTGAAACAGGAGAATCACTTGAACCCAGGAGGTTGCAGTGAGCTGAGATCGTGCCATTGCACTCTAGCCTGGGCAAAAGAGTGAGACTCTGTCTCAAAAATAAATAAATAAATAAATAAAACCCATAAAAATTGGAAAGGAAGAATAAAGCTGTCATTATTCACAGATAAATGCTTTCCATGGTGAAAGAAAATGAACATATGTACGGCATACATTACTCAAGAAAAGCCAGCACAGAGGGTAAACAAGAAGTAGACAGGAGAATTACCCAGTAAAAAGACTTTATATGCTAGGCACAGAGCCACCATGCTAATAACAATACATTCTTAAAAATAAGAGTAATTTAAATCAAGAAAAAGCTCAAGCTTTAAAGTTTGTTTCAAACCACTTCAATAGAGTGTTCAAATGCCAGTAGAAATAGACCAAAAAGATTTTCCAGTCAATTGGTTGAAAATACCCTTACCATACATTTAAGAATTGCCTTAGATGCTGAGTTTGCAAGTCTTACAATATTGTTAGTTTTTGTGAGGCCTGACTCAGGGTACATCAGAAAAGAAAAGCAAAATATTGTGTGTAAAGCCACCAAGAAAACCACATAGAGACCAACAGATCTCAATATACCCCAAATCACGTCTTAGGCATTTAGATAAATAACAGAATATTCACTGTCAGGAGCTTTCCAATTATTTTTAAAAGCTTTTGGTTTTAAAATTTCGCATAAACAAAATGAAAAAACTTCAGACTACTTTTCTAGGAAAATTATTTTGATCACAACTTGTCAGTATGTGAATAAGTAACAAACATAAAGTCTTAAAAACTTTCTTTGAAGGCCAAATATAATTTTTCTATAAACTACATCCACAGAAAAATGTCTATTCTTCTTTGCCCCATATTTTCCTTTGGTTGTTGTTCAAGCATCTCCTTGTGATATAAAAAGCTGGCACAAATGGCTATTACCATGAATTAATTTTTAGAAAGGTAAAAATAGAAAAGTAAAATCTTAAACCTCATATGATTAAGTCAACAATTGGAACAAAAAATTTTCTGAAATGATGAAAACATTTAAAGGGACAACTGAAAGTAAAAGTAGATGTTCTGATATAAGGCAGAGTAAAATAGCAGTTTGGAAGTAATAAACATTTCCTAGCAGTCAGTGATGCAGAACTAAAATACTATCTTATTCAAAAGCCATGACTACATTGAACCTATCATACTGGACTCAGCAATTTCTTTCTGAAGACTTTTATTAGGTTGTAAAACTTTGTAGCATTTCTTACTGCATGGGAAACCAATTTTCAGAAGATATTCCCTAAATACATTAAAGTGCAAGTCTTAGCTATGCAGATATTCTACTCCTAAAAGTAAAACGTAAACTGGGCTATGTATCAAGAAGATGTCTGTCAATAGTAACACCTCAATAATGCAATTTTACATGTGAATTGAATCAGCCTATTGTAAAAGTTTTTTTGTTTTGTTTTGGTTTTTTGTTTGTTTGTTTTCCCCAAAAGCTTTTCCCGGCCAGGTGTGGTGGCTCACGCCTGTCATCCTGGCACATCAGGGGCCCAAGGCAGGAAGATACCTGGGGGCCAGGAGTTCAAGATCAGCCTGGGAAACACAATGAAATCCCATCTCTATTTCAAAAAATAAATCAATAAGGCTTGCCCTTACTTCATATAACCATTATTTACTAATAGGACATCATGGTTTAAAAATAAAAATGTACCTGACATTGTAGCATACAAAAGAGACTTTTATAATGTATCAGTTTAGAAAGTTTTAGGTTGTAAGTAACAGTCAACCCAGTTCACAATAGCATAAACAAATATGGATAAATTTCTCACAAGACACAACATCTTGAACAGAGTAACTGCTAAAGTTGGTTCACTAATCAATGATGTAATCAATATTTTCAGTATGTTTTCTCCACCAACCTAAGTGTGTTAACTTTTTGTATTCATTTTTATTGCCTAACGGTTCCAAGATGGTCACTTCAGCTTTAAGCATCACATCTAAGGTCAAACCCAGAAAGGGGGTTACACCCCAGCCCTGTCCTATCCTTTTATCAGAAAAGAGGAAAGTCTTCCGTGAAGTCCCCCCGCAGACTCATGAACTAGAATTGTATTACATGGCCACTGTAGCAGTAAGAAAGTTTAGAAAATCTAGTATTTAACTTTTCTAATATTTATGGTAAAAGTAAGGAATAGATATTGGATTAGATAACCAATAGCGTCTGTCACAGTCCTCAACCCAACATGCACATGCACACTTCCTGTCACACCTATGCATTAAACAGAACATACTCATTCTCTCCTCAAGAAAGACAACCCTCCTATCTCATCCAATTACTGCAAATAGCTTTAAACAGAATCCCTGGGTGATTTTCTATCTGCTATATCAAGTCCAAATATGGCAATTCCTATCTGACCATCTGAATAGCTAAAAGGTATCGGTCTCTAGGCCATCCTCCTTTGTTAATATAACTGTGAAAAAGAAAGGACAGAGTAACCCCCTTAAAATTCCCATTCAGAAAAGGGAATAATGGGAAGCACACAGTTGTCAACAGCCCACAATCCACACTATATCTTAAAGACAGAAACGGCAGATTCTTTGGCAGGCAGTAAGGTAAATTCCTTGGTTAGTCAATCTGCTAGGTCCTGGTATAAGTCTCAGGAGCATCTGCTTTGTCATTGTCCTCTTTGGCCACATCTAAGGTAGTTTCTAAACAGACACCCTTCCCAGGAGCTCCACAGCTTTTGTAGCCCACTTCACACTGGTTTGACTTAAGAGTGGTGGATATGAGAATTGCCTGGAGGGAAAAACTTCTGTTTTATTTGCTTCACATCAACTCCTTGTGTGAATAACCTAAAAAAAAAAAAAAAAAAATTCCACAGTAGAATGTTTCACCCTATAATGGGTGAGTGACATTGGGAGAAAAATCATTGTGCCTACTTTCTTCATCTATATATGAGGGCAGAGTTAGAAGGGGACACAATGATAATGCCTCATTCAAAGGGATATCTGAGTATCAGATGAATTTATACATGTAAAAGGCCTGGAACGTAGGAAGGATTCAACAAGTGCTAGCTATTATCATTACTTTTAATTGGGAAACTTAAATAGTGTATGACCACCTAACTCCCACCGAATGGGGAAAAATCCAAGGCCTTTCCTCTAAGGACTAGAACCAGATAAGGATGTCTACTCTCACTACTGTTATTTGACATAATACTGGAAGTCCTGGATGGAGCAATTAGACAGGAAAAAGAAATAAAGAGAATCCAAACTGGAAAGGAAGAAGTCAAATTAGCCTTATTTGCAGAAGACATGACCTTATACATAGAAAAACCTAAAGACTCCACCAAAAAAAAAAAAAAGTTTGAGCTGAGAAACTCAGTAAAGTTGCAGGATGCAAAAATCAACATACAAAAATCAGTAGTATTTCTATATGCCAAAAGCAAACAATCTGAAAAAGAAATCAAAAAAGCAATCTTGAGGGGTAGAGCAAGATGGCAGAATAGAAGGTCCTACCAATCATCCCCCCTGCAGGAACACCAAATTCAACAACTATCTACGTACAAAAAAAGCACCTTATAAGAACCAAATATCAGGTGAGCCTTCACAGCACCTGATGTTAACTTCACAGTTCTGAAAGAGAAACTTAAGAGAGTAGGAAAGAGTTTTGAATCATTGATGCTACTCCTCCCCTATCCCATCACAGTAGTCAAGTGGTGTGAAGAAATCTGCGTGCTTGGGGAGATTGAGAACACAGAGACTGTGAGACTTTACGTTGAACTCAGTGCTGTAACAGTATAAAGCAAAACTGGGCTGAACTTAGCTGACACCCAGCTACAGAGGGAACATTCAGATAAGCCCTAGCCAGAGGAGAATTACCCATCACAGCAGCTGGAACTTGAGTTCTAGCAAGCTTTATCATTGTGGCCCGAAGTGCTTTGGGGCTCTAAATAAACTGTAAAGGCAGTCTAGGCCCCAAGAACGGCAAGTTTTAGTGTTGAGTTGGGCTTGAAGCCAGTGGACTTGCCAGTCATGAGACTTACTGAGACACAAGGCCGGGCATCTAAGGGAGTGCTTGCACTACCCCTCCCCCAACCCCAGGCAACACAGCTGTGACTCCATAAAAGTCACAAAAGAGCCACAAGCTGCGTTGCCTGGTGTTGAAAAGGGGGTAGTGCAAGCACTCCCTTTCCACCTGAGAGGAGAGGAGAGGGAGAGTAAAGAGGAATTTTGTCTTGCACCTTGGACACCAGCTCAACCACAGTAGGATACAATACTAGTCAGAACTGTAAGACCCCCATTCCAGTCCCTAGCTCCCAGATGACATTTCTAGACACACCCTGGACCCGGAGGGAACCTGATTCCTTGAAAGGAAGGACCTATTCCTGGCAGGATGCATTATCTGCTGGCTAAAGAGCCCTTGAGACCCTGAATAATCAATAGTGATACTCAGGTAGTACGGTATGGGCCTTGGGTGAGACTCTGAGACACACTGGCTTCAGGTGAGACCCAGCACATTCCCACCTGTGGTGGCTATGGTAAGAGATTCCTTCTGCTTGAGAAAAGCAGAGGAAAAAGTGGAGACTTTGTCTTGCATCTTAAGTACAAGCTCTACCACAATGTGGTATAGCACCAATCAAGCTCTTGGGGTCCCTGATTCCAGGCCTTGGCTCTTGCATGGCATTTCTGGACATGGCCAGGGCCAGGAGGGACCCCACTTCCCTGAAGAGTGAGTCCCAGGCCTGGTAGCATTCACCACAAGCTAACTGAAGAGCCCTCAGGCCTTAAGTGAACATTGGTGGTAGCCTGGCAGTACCCCCTGTGGGCCTTGGGTGGTAGTGACCATAAGGTGAGGGTCTTCTGCCTGTGAAAAGGAGAAGGAAAAGTGAGAACTGCTTTTGATGGTTTGAAAGCCCACTCAGCCACAGTGGAATACAACACCAGGTAGACTTCTAAGGTTTTTGACTCCAGTCCTTAGCTCCCAGATGGCATCTCTGGACCTGCCCAAGGCCTGCAGGAACTTGCCCCCTGAAGGGAAGGACACCAGCCTGGTTGGCTTCACTAGATGTTGACTGTAGAGCCCTAGGGCTTTGAATGAACATAGGTGGCAGCCAGGTACTGGTTACAGCGGGCCTTGGGCAAGACCCAGTGCTGTGCTGGATTCAGGTCTAACCCAGCACAGTCCCACTGGTGGTGGCCATAGGGGTGTTTGTGTCACCCTACTCCCAGCCAGAGGTGGCTCAGCACAGACAGAGAAACTCCATTTGCTTGGGAGAAAGTAAGGGAAGAGAATAAGAATCTCTGCCTGGTAAACCAGAGAATTTTTCCAGATTTATCCAATATCACCAAGATGATACTTCTACAAGTCTGCAAGAACCACAGCATTACTGGGCTTGAGGTGCCCCGTAATGCAGATATGGCTTAGATCTTAGATCACGACGCTCAAAGTCCTTTTGAATACCTGGAAAGCCTTCCCAAGACAGGTGGATACAAACAAGCCTAGACTGAGAATACTGCAATGAATACCTAACTCTTCAATGCCCAGACACCAGCGAATATCCACAAGCATCAAGACTATCCAGGAAAACATACCCTCACCAAATGAACTACATAAGCTGCCAGAGACCAATCCTGAAGAAACAAAAATACATGACCTTTCAGACAGAATTTAAAATTGCTGTTTTGAAGAAACTCAAAGAAATTCAAGATAACACAGAGAAGAAATGCAGAATTATATCAGATAAATTTAACAAAGAGATTGAAATAATTGAAAAGAATAAGTAGAAATTCTGAAGGTGAAAAATGCAATTGACATATTGAATAATGCATGAGAGACTCTAATAGTAGAACTGATCAAGCAGAAGACAGAATTCGTGAGCTTCAAGACAGGCTATTTGAAAACACAGTTAGACACAGATTAAAACAAAATAAAGAATGAAGCACACCTACATTATCTAGAACATAGCCTCAAAAGGGCAAATCTAAGAGTTATTGACCTTAAAGAGAAGGTAGAGAAAGGGGTAGAAACTTTATTCAAAGGGATAATTAGAGAGAAATTCATAAACCTAGAAAAACATATTAATAACCAAGTACAAAAAGGCTGGCTGGGTGTGGTGGCTCACACCTGTAATCCCAGCATTTCAGGAGGCTGAGGCAGGTGGACCATTTGAGGCCAGGAGTTTGAGACCAGCCTGGCCAACATGGCAAAATCCTGTCTCAAATACAAAATCAGCTGGGTGTGGTGGCACACACCTGTGCTTTCAGCTACTTGAGAGGCTGAGGCATGAGAATCATTTGAACCCGGGAGGCAGAGGTTGAGGTGAGTCGAGATTGCACCACTACACCCCAGCCTGGGCAACAAAGCAAGATTCTGTACCCACCCCCCGTCAAAAAAAAAAAAAAAAAAGTAATAGCCTTTAATGTAAGTGGACTAGACTCTTCAATCAAAAGACTGGCTGAATGGATAAGAAAAAAAAAAAAAAAACAAACCAAAAAAAAAAAAAAAAAAAAGAAACCACAAGACCCAATGATCTGTTGCCTATAAGAAACACACTTTACCTATAATGACACACATAGACTGAAAATAAAGAGACAGAAAAAGATATTTCATACCAACAGAAACCAAAAAAGAGCAGGAGTGCTATACATATATCAGACAAAATAGATCCCATGACAAAAACTTTAATAAGAGACAAGGAAGGTCATTATATAATAATGAAGGGGTCAATTCAGCAAGAGAATATAACCATTTTAAATATATATGCACCCAACACTAAAGCACCCAGATATATAGAGCAAATATTTGAGCTACAGAAAGAGATAAACTCCAATATAATAATAGCTGGAGATTCAACACCCCACTTTAAGCATTGGACAGATCTTCCAGGCAGAAAATAAACAAAGAAACATCAGACTTAATCTGTGCTATAGACCACATGGACCAAATAGATACATACAGAACATTTAATCCAACAGCTACAGAATACACAATCTTATCCTCAGCACATGGGTCATTCTCAAGGATAGACCATATGTTAGGTCAAAAAACAAGTCTTACAATATTTTAAAAAACTGAAATAATATCAAACATCTTTTCTGGCCACAATGGAGTAAAACTAGAAATCAATAATGAGAGGGATTTTGGAAACTATACAAACACATAGAAATTATATAATAGGCTCCAGAATGACCAGTGGGTCAATGAAGAAATTAAAAAGGAAACTGAAACATTTCTTGAAACAAATGATAATGGAAACACAACACGCCAAAACCTATGGAATATAGCAAAAACAGTACCGAGAGAGAAGTTTATAGCTATAAGCACCTACATTTAAAAAGTAGGAAAACATCAAATAAACAAGCTAATGATGCATCTAAAAGAAATAGAAAAGCAAAAGCAAACTGAACTCAAAAATCAGTAGAAGAATAAAGAGCAGAGATAAAATTGAAATGAAGAAAATACAAAAGATCAATGAAATAAAAAGCTGGTTTTTTGAAAAGATAAACAAAACTGATAAACCTTTAGCCAGACTAAGAAAAAAAGAGGAGACACAAATAAATAAAATCAGAGATGAAAAAGGAGACATTACAACAAATACTGCAGAAATTCAAAGGATCATTAGAGGCTACTATGAGCAAATATATGTCAATAAATTGAAAAGCCAAGAAGAAATGGATAAATTCCTAGATATATACAACCTACCAAGATTGAACCATGAAGAAATCCAAAACCTAAACAGACTAATAACAACTAATAAGATCAAAGCCATATTAAAAAGTCTCCCAACAAAGGAAAGCTTGAGGCCAATGACTTCACTGCTGAATTTTATCAAACATTTAAAAAATAACTAATACCAATACTACTCAAACTATTCTGAAAAAGAAAGGAGGAAGGAATAGTTCCAAGCTCATTCTACAAGGTCAATATTACCCTCATATCAAAACCAGATAAAAACACATTTAAAAAAAAAAAAGCTGTAGTCCAATAGCCCTGGTTAACACTGATGCAAAAATCTTCAACACAACACTGGCAAACCAAATTCAATAACATACTAAAAATATCATTTGTCATGACCAAGTGAGATTTATCCCATGGATGCAAGGATGGTTCAACATACATAAATCAATGTGATACATCATATCAATAGAATGAAGAACAAAAATAATATGATTATTTCAATTGATGCTGAAAAAGCATTTGATAAAATTCAACATTTCATTGTGATAAAAACTCTCAAAAACCTGGGAATAGAAGGAACATACCTCAACATAATAAAAGCTATATATGACAGACCCATAGCTAGTATCATACTGAATGTAGAAAAACTGAGTCTTTCTTCTAAGATCGGGAAGATGACAAGGATGCCCACTTTCACCACTGTTATTCAACATGGTATTGGAAGTCCTACCTAGAGCAATCAGACAAGAGAAAGAAATAAAGGGCATTCAAATTGGAAAGGAAGAAATCAAATTATCATTGTTTGCAGATGATACGATCTTATACTTGGAAAAACCTAAAGACTTCATCAGAAAATTTAGAACGGCTAAACCAATTCAGCAAAGTTAGAGGACACAAAATCAACAAACAAAAATTAGTAGCATTTCTATATGCCAAAAGTGAACAATCTGAAAATGAAATCAAGAAAGTAATCCCATTTACAATAACTACAAATAAAAAAAAAGTATCTAGGAATTCATTTAATCAAAGAAGTGAAAGCTCTCTACAATGAAAACTATACCAATGCAAGAAATTCAAAAAGACACAAAAAATGGAATGATATTTCATGTTCATAGATTGGAAGATTCAATATTGTTAAAATGTCCACACTACCCAAAGCAATCTACAGATGCAATGCAATCTCTATCAAAATACCAATGACATTCTTCACAGAAATAGAAGAAACAATCCTAAAATTTATATGGAACCAGAAAAGACCCAGAATAGCCAAAGCCATCCTAAGCAAAAAGAACAAAACTGAATAAATCACATTACTTGACTTCAAATTACACTGCAGACTTATTGTAACCAAAACAGCATGATACTGGCATAAAAACAGATACAAAGACTAATGGAACAGAATAGAGGACCCAGAAATAAATCCATACATTAACTCATTTTTGACAAAGGTGACAAGAACATACTCGGGGAAAGGACAGTCTCTTCAATAAATGGTGCTGGGAAAACTGGATATCCATATGCAGAAGAATGAAACTTGACCCCTATCTCTCACCATATACAAAAATCCAAATCAAAATAGGATTATAGACTTAATTCTAAGATGTCAAACTATGAAACTACTAACAAAAAAATTGGAGAAACTCTCTAGGACATTGGAGTAGGCAAAGATTTCTTGAGTAGGCTGCGCACAGTGGCTCACGCCTGTAATCCCAGCACTTTGGGAGGCCAAGGTGGGTGAATTATGAGGTCAGGAGATTGAGACCATCCTGGCTAACATGGTGAAACCCCACCTCTACTAAAAATATAAAAATTTAGCCAGGCGTGGTGGCAGGTGCCTGTAGTCCCAGCTACTTGGGAGGCTGAGGCAGGAGAATGGCATGAACCCAGGAGACAGAGCTTGCAGTGAGCCAAGATCATGCCACTGTATTCCAACCTGGGTGACAGAGTGAGACTCCATCTCAAAAAAAAAAAAAAAAAAAGGTTTCTTGAGTAATACCCCACAAGCACAGGCAACCAAAGCCAAAATGGACAAATGGGATCATATCAAGTTAAAAGGTTTCTACACAGCAAAGGAAACAATCAACAAAAGGCTTCTCCACAGCAAAAGAGATACTCAAAAAAGAAACAATCCACAGAATGGAGAAAATATTTGCAAACTGCCCATCTGACAAGGGATTATAACCAGAATATACAAGGAGTTCAAACAACTCTATATGAGAAAAAGCCTAATAATCTGGTATGAAAATCACAGAAGATCTGAATGGACATTTCTCAAAAGAAGACATACAAATGGCATACAGACATATGAAAAGGTGCTCAACATAATTGAACATCAGAGAAATGCAAATCAAAACTACAATGAGATATCATCTTACACCAGTTAAAATGGCTTTTATCCAAAAGACAGACATTAACAAATGCTGGAGGAGATATGGAGAAAGGGAAACACTCACATACTGTTGGTGGGAACCACTATGGAGAACACTTTGGAGGTTCCTCAAAAAACTAAAAATAGAGCTACCATATGACCCAGCAATTGTACTCTGAGATATACACCCAAAAGAAAGGAAGTCAGTACATCGAAGAGATATCTACACTCCCATGTTTACTGCAGCACTATTCACAAGAGCTAAGATTTGGAAGCAACCTAAGCATCCATCAACAGATGAACAGATAAAGAAAATTTGGTACATACATACAATGGAGTACTATTCAGCCATAAAAAATGAATGAGATCCTATAATTTGCAACAACATGGATGGAACTGGAGGTCCCTATGTTAAGTGAAACAAGCCAGGCACAGAAAAACAAACTTCGCATGTTCTCACTTATTTGTGGGAGCTAAAAATTAAAACAATTTAACTCATGGAGGTAGACAGTGGAAAGACGGTTAACAGAGGCTGGGAAGGGTGGAGCAGGGGGCTGATTGGGAGAAGTGTGGATGGTTAATGGGTCCAAATTACTTAGAAAGAATCAGTAAGACCTAGTATTTGCTAGCACAATAGGGTGACTATAGTAAAAAATAATGTAATTGTACATTTAAAAATAACTAAGAGTATAATTGGATTGTTTGTAACACACAGGATAAATGCTTGAGGGGATGGATACCCCATTTACCCTGATGTGATTATGCATTGCATGCATGTATCAAAATAGCTCATGTAACCCATAAATATACCATGCTCCCACAAAAATTAAAAATAAAGCAATTTCATTTATAATAACTACAAAAATATATAAAATACCTAGGAATCAATCTAACTAAAGAAGTGAAAGATCTATACAAGCAAAACTATGAAACTCTGATGAAAGAAATTGAAGAGGACACACACACAAAAGGAAAGATATTCCATGCTCATGAATTGGAAGAATTAATATTGTTAAAATGATAAAACTACCCAAAGCAATTTACAGATTCAATGCAATCTCTATCAAAATGTGAATGGCATTCTTTATAAAAATAGGGAAAATTTTCTTAAATTTATACGGAACTACAAAAGACCTAGAATAGACAAAGCAATCCTGAGCAAAAAGAACAAAGCAGAAGGTATCACACTACCTGACTTCAAAATTTACTACAAAGCTATGGTAACCAAAACAGCATGGTACTGGCATAAAAACAGACACATAGACCAATGGAACAGAATGGAAAATCCAGATGTAAATCCACACATTTATTGCCAACTCATCTTTGACCAACGTGCCAAGAACATATAATGGGGAAAGGTTACCAGATGCAGAAGAATGAAACTAGACCCCTAGCTGTCACCACACACCAAAACCAAATCAAAATGGATTAAAGACAAATATTTAATCCCGAAACTATGAAACTACAGAAGAAAACATTGGAGAGATGTTCCATGACATTGGTCTGGGTAAAGATTTTTGGGGTAAGACCTCAAAAGCACAGGCAACCAAAGCAAAAATAGACAAATGGGATTACATCAAGCTACAAAGCTTCTGCACAAGGAAACAATCAACAAGTTGAAGAGACAGCCCACAGAATGGGAGAATATGTTTGCCAACTATCCATCTGACAAAGAATAACCAGAATATATATGGAGCTCAAACAACTCAATAGCAAAAAAAAACCATATAATCTAAAGTTTAAATGGGCAAAAGACTTGAACAGACATTTCTCAAAAGAAGACATACAAATGGTCAACATGTGAATGAAAAAAACATTCAACATGACTAACCAGAGAAATGCAAATCAAAACCATGATGAAATATCATCTCACCCCAGTTAAAATGCCTTTTATGAAAACGACAAGGAATAAAAGATACTGGTGAGGATGTAGAGAAGGGAAAGCTCTCATACACTGTTGGTGGGAATGTAAATTAGTATAGCCTCTATGCAGAACAGTATGGTGGCTTCTCAAAAGCCTAAAAATAGATCTACCATATGATCCAGCAATTCCACTACTGAGTCTACATCCAAAAGAAAGGAAATCAATATATCAAAGGGCTATCTGTACTCCCATGATATTGCAGCACTATTAGCAATAGCCAAAATATGAAATCATCCTAAGTGCCTATCAACGGATGAATAAAGAAAATAGGATATACGTACACACTGGAGTATTATTCATCCATAAAAAAAGAATGAAATCCCATCATTTGCAGCAACATAGATGGATCTGGAAGCCAATTATGTAAGCAAAATAAACCAAGCACAGAAAGACAAATATCATGTTCTCACTCATATATAGAAGCTAAAACAAAGTGAATCTCATGAAGACAGAGAGTAGAACAGTGGTTACCAAAGGCCATTAATGATAGAGGAGAGGGAAGGATAAAGGGTGAAAAAAGGAATATAAATGTATTTATTACCACTAAACTGGACACTTAAAAATGGTAAAGATGGTAAATTTTAAATGTATATTTTATCTCAAAAAAAGTGAAAAAAAATAGTGTATGGTTGCGGTCTCTGCAAATGTAAAATGATTTAATAATAAAGATTCACTTTATATGCTAAATATGAAATAACACAAATTCCCCAAATTAATAATTCATCAAGAATTACAGTTTCAGCCCGATGCAATGGCTTGCAACTACAATCCCAGCTACTTGGGAGGCTGAGGTACAGGATCACCTGAGCCCAGGAGTTCAAGACCAGCCTGGGCAACGTAGTGAGACCACGTGTCTAAAAAAATTTTTTTTTTACTTAGCTGACTGTGATGGCATAGGCCTGTAGTCCCAGCTACTCCAGAGGCTGAGGTGGGAGGATCCCTGGAGCCCAGGAGTTCAAGGCTGTGGGGAGCTATGATCTTGTCACTGTACTCCTGGGTGACAAGAGAAACCCTGTTTCAAAAAAAAAAAAAGTAGTTTCAAAAGCTGGTTGGAGGCTGGGCACAGTAGCTCATGCCTACAATCCCGGCACTTTGGGAGGCCAAGGCAGGCAGATCATTTGAGGCCAGAAGTTTGAGACTAGCCTGGCCAATGTCGTAAAACCCCATCTCCACTAAAAATACCAAAATTAGCCAGATGTGGTGGTGCATGCCTGTAATTCTAGCTACTTGGGAGGCTGAGACAGGAGAATCACTTGAACCCGGGAGGCAGAGGTTGCAGCAAGCTGAGATCAGGCCACTATACTCCAGCTTGGGCAACAGAACGAGACTCTGACTCAAAAAAAAAGCTGGTTGGTAAATATGATTTATAAACTCTGAGGCTACTGCCACATGGCAATATCAAACTTTCCCTTCTTTGCTGCCAGAAATAGTCTTGAATTATGCATGTCTCTACAAAATGCTATAGCTCTGTATAGAAATGTAAAGGAGAAAAAAATCACAGTGCTCCCCACCCTCACTACCCTAAGCACTGCCTCTCATACGTACCTTGGTCTTTCTAAAGATTTCCCATGTCCTTGAAGCCTAGACACTCAGTCTACAATCAATATCCAAATAGGGGCTGGGCGCAGTGGCTCATGCCTTTAATCTCAGCACTTTGGGAGGCTGAGGTTGGTGGATCACCTGAGGTCAGGAGCTCGAGACCAGCCTGGCTAACATGGTATAAACCCCGTCTTGACTAAAAATACAAAAATTAGCCAGGCATGGTGGTGCATGTCTGTGGTCCCAGCTACTCAGGAGGCTGAGGCAGGAGAATGGCTTGAACTCAGGAGGTGGAGGTGCAGTGAGCTGAGATCATGCCACTGTACTCCAGCCTGGGCAACAGAGCAAGACTAGGTCTCAGAAAAGAAAAAAAAAAATCCAAATAGGATATGTCTGTCAACATTGTTCCAGGAAAACTTCTCTGAAATAAGAGGGTCAGTCAGCCTAGTTACTTTTCATATGTGTATGCTCTTCTCAGGCCTGGGGTAATTATCATGCCCTCCCACCCACAACACACATACATACACACACACAGACACACACTCTCTCTCTGACCATTTTCCTGAGTATATTTCCTCAGTATATATAACTGGTCATCCTTAACATCTCCTTGCTTACAAAGAAATATTATCTTAAAGTTCCTAATTTTTCCTCAACTTGTATCTATTTTTTCTCCTACTCAAATATTTCTTTCATTTCCATTTTATTTGCTCACCCAAAATGCACAAGCCTCTTTTTCCTTTTACCTCCAACTCTCCCATCCTCACTCTCAAACTCTCCTATCCACATTCACTCTATATCCAATTCTTCAACATTTCAGTCATTCTTCCCCTTCTGCCCTATTCGTCAACCTTATCTACTGGAAAGTCTATTTCTTTGAGGACAAACCCTTTTTATTCTAAATTTATTTTTCACTTCTGTGCAGTTCACTCTAATAAAAATCTGGTTCTCTTTTAGATTACAAGGTGCCTTTTTCAATAAAACCACTTACTTCACTTAATTTCTACTCTTTTTCTAACTCAGTAGAAAGAATAACACCCCTTTCCTTGCTCCCACATGCCATTTTCAGATTACCATACTGTAGTCTATTTCTCGTTGTTTGAAATCTCCACCCTATCCCACATTTTGGGGAACCATTCTTAACAATCCCACTTGAACACACTGTTCTTTAAATCTGTCCTCCCATCCTTCTCTCTAGTCTTGGTAGAGATGATACATTAAGAGTCCACAATTCCATTTCTGTCAGTGGTAACATATGTGTACTTGGAGAGTATTACAAGAGCCAAGAAAAATTAAATATGTTAATGATGGTCACACGGCCAAGAATGGAATAAATTGGATAAGACCTATGACTATTTCTATGCTCCTAAAATAACTATCATTCTCCATAGTCTTAAAGTTCTATAAGTTTACCTATTCTAGCATTAGAAATATATCATGTTAGCCTTAGACATAAATAACCGTCTGCCTTTCAAAGTAAACCATAGCATCATAAGGTTAGAAGACCTCATGATGGGTGTATAAGCGGTAGATAAGCTTTTCTCAGCAGACATTCACTACTTGGAAAGTCTTCTAGAAAGAGGATTCTACAATTTCCAAAAGTAAATAACTACAACCTCAAATATTCTTAATTTCAGAATCTTTGATTTTTCTAATCTACTTTTTTCCTGCTGTTTTTCCCTTGTAGAGGTTAGAAAAGAACAGGCACCATCCTCTGTATGACAGCATCTCATCTACTGGAAAAGCATTATTGTCGCCCCAAGCCTTCATTTTGTTTTTGTTTTTGTTTTTTTTTGAAACAGAGTCTCACTCTATTGCCCTGTCTGGAGTGTAATGGCATGATCTTGGCTCAATGCAACCTCCGCCTCCCGGGTTCAAGCAATTCTCCTCCCTCAACCTCCCAAGTAGCTGGGATTACAAGCGCTCACCACCACACTCGGCCATTTTTTAAAATTATTTTTATTTTTTGTATTTTTGTAGAGATGGAGTTTCACCATGTTGGGCAGGCTGGTCTTGAACTCCTGACCTCTTGATCCGCCCGCCTTGGCCTCCCAAAGTGCTGGGATTACAGGCGTGAGTCACCATGCTCAGCCTAAAACTTTAATTCTATTCATGTTATTTTTAAATCACAAAGACCAGACTTAAACTTAACCAGCAACAGCACTTTGTTGTTTCTATTTTTCTAAATAAATACATATAATTGAACATACTTCTTTTTTTTTTTTTTTTGAGACAGAGTCTCGCTGTATCGCCCAGGCTGGAGTGCAGTGGCGCGATCTCAGTTCACTGCAAGCTCCACCTCCCGGGTTCACGCCATTCTCCTGCATCAGCCTCCAGAGTAGCTGGGACTACAGGCGCCCACCACCATACTCGGCTAATTTATTTTTGTCATTTTAGTAGAGATGGCATTTCACCGTGTTAGTCAGGATGGTCTTGATCTCCTGACCTCATGATCTGCCCACCTCAGCCTCCCAAAGTGTTGGGATTACAGGCGTGAGCCACCGTGCCTGGCCTAATTGAACATACTTCTATACATACAGTCTTCTCAAACAGAATTGAAACCCATAAAACTAACATTACAGAATTTTCCATATTGCAGAGACTACCTTATTGTCTCTTAGTTAAATCAAACCAATGATCTAGGATTATAATTAACAAATTATGGCTACATATATAGCCCCAAAACATTTAAAGGAATGAATACTTACCTGATCTGTCCTTGGATGAAAATTTTTCCTCTAAATTGCAGAGTAGAGAGGAAACTGGTTCTCTTTTATGGTTCACACTATTTCTTCTGCTTTAATAGAATTTGTGGCCACTATAAAGAAATAAGCAAGAACAGAATATTTATATAACAATTTTAGTAATACACGAAGAGAAGGAAAGTAGAATATATATGCAAATTTCATATGAATGTTTTTCTTTTACTTAGTGGTACCTCAAAGGACTTTTTAGTAAGAAGCAGAAGTTTCACTTTGTCGACATGTTTAATTTTTCTCCTTTTCACAACTTTTTAAGTCCCAGAAAAACTACTGTTACTATTTCCAAATAAAAGGCTAGGAGTTGGGTTAAGAGGGAAATATAATTTTACTAAAAGATTAGACGGTGGTGAGGAGCCACTTCATACTATGCAAACGGATTTAGGAAGGACGAGGAATTATATTTCTTTTATTATGAAAGTTACTTTTTATGTTTTGTGTTCCCCAAGAAAAAAAATGTTACAGGTATTATCACAGATAGAAGCCTAATATGGCTTGTCATTTTAACAAGGTGGTAGTCTTTGTGGGAAAGAAGAGGAAAAAAAGTAGTATATGATCTATCTTCCATTTAGAAAGTTAATTTTCTCAAAGAGCTTTTACTTTATTTGGCACTAAGATCAAGGCAATAGCTCAGATTACCTTAATCATATCAAAGTGGCATATATTAATACAAATTTTTATTTAGTCAATAGAATGCAACAATCGATTCTTCAGAAGTTTATGGGCTTTCTGTAGTCATACAAATAACGAACATAAAAGGTTTAAGAATAATATTTTTTTGTAACTACAAAACATAAAAAATTTATCTACCTTCAAGTTTGATGCTGGTTCTTTATTTTTCTGATTCACTTTTAGTCTGTTAGAAAGTAAAAAGATAAATTTTCTCTTTTATGTAAAGATAATCATAGAATCATAAAAATTTAGAGTTAGAAAAAACTTAGAGAACTTCTAGATAGAGTAAGCACAAGTCTCTCTAAATTAGAGACTTCCATTTATTTGCCATACTCAAAGTTACAGAATGAACTGGAGCTGGAATTCTGGAATCCAGAATGCTTTTCCTACTACTTAATGATTCCTCAAATTTATTTAGGCACAACTTTGTGTACATACGTGAGGCAGTGAGGCACCAGTGTTGAATTTAAAGTCTCTGAATCAGACTCCCCAAATTTGAATCTCGGTTCCTTACTAGCTGTGTGATCTTGAGCAGGCTACTTAATCCCTCTGTGCCTCGGTTTCTTCATCTGTAAAATGAGATTAATAACTAGAACTCCCCAATGGGACTGCTATGAAAAAATAAATTAGTATATATAAAGCACATAGAATGGTGCCTGACATATGGTAAGCATTCAACAAATGTCAGCAATTACTAGGATTCTTTTAATAAACACATGGATATGTACTTGCTAGGTTCTATTTATTTATTTATTTATTTATTTATTTATTGAGACAGAGTCTTGCTCTGTCGCCCAGGCAGGAGTGCAGTGGCACAATCTTGGCTCACTGCAACCTCCACCTCCCAGTTCAAGCAATTCTCCTGTCTCAGTCTCCTGAGTAGTTGGGACTTCCAGCATATGCTACCATGCCCAGCTAATTTTTGTATTTTTAGTAGAGACAGGGTTTCATCATGTTGGCCAGGCTGGTCTCAAACTCCTGACCTCAAGTGATCTGGGATTACAGGCATAAGCCACTGCACCCGGCCTGTACTTGCTAGGTTTTAAAATAGCCTACACTATTTTAATTATATTTTAATTTAAAATTTAATATAATTTTAATTATTATAAAATAATTATACCACAATTGGAATAGTAGATCATTTTTGTGTTTTCAATACATGTATATGCACTCGCTGATATACCATTTTGGCCCATGAATTGTGTAGCCAAAGGAATGGGTCTTCATAGAGTACATGCAAAATTCCAAATATTAAACACATAACTGAACTCACTTAAAAACTGAATACCATTCACTTGGTGATCATTTGGGCCCATTAACATACTTAGAACATCTGACATCCAGAGGGATTTTTTTTTTTTTTTTTGAGACGGGGTGTCACACTGTCACCCAGGCTGGAGTGCGGTGGTGTAATCTTGGCTTACTGCAACCTCTGCCTCCCAGGCTCAAGCCCTCCTCCCACCTCAGACTCCCGAGCAGCTGGGACAACAAGTGCACACCACCACATCTGGCTAATTTTTAAAATATTTTTGGTGGAGAAGGGGTTTCACCACGTTGCCCAGGCTGATCTTGAACTCCTGAGCTCAAGTGATCTGCCCGCCTCAGCCTCCCAAAGTGCTAGGATTACAGGTATGAGTCACTGCACCTAGCCAGAGGGATCATTTTTTTAGTTTGTTTTTTGAGATGGAGGTCCGCTCTTGTTGCCCAGGCTAGAGTGCAGTGGCACGATCTCAGCTCACTGCAATCTCCGCCTCCCAGGTTCAAGCTATTCTCCAGCCTCAGCCTCCTGAGTAGCTGGGATTACAGGCACCCACCACCACGCTCAGCTAAATTTTGTATTTTTAGTAGAGACAGAGTTTCGCCATGTTGGCCAGGCTGGTCTCAAACTCCTGACCTCAGGTCAGAGGGATCATTTTTTTTTATTACCCCTTCCTCTATGTGATAAAATTATTTTTCAGTAATAATCATGAAATGAAACAAAAAAGACAGTGGAAATTGTCTTTTATTCAACTCCACTTATATACCAATAGAAAATAAAGTAAGTATTATAGTACAAAAAAGGAAATTGTAATGAAATTATCATTTTCAAAAAATAAAAAACACATATGCCTACATACTGATTTGTTT
Source organism: Mandrillus leucophaeus (assembly GCF_000951045.1). Lineage (NCBI taxonomy): Eukaryota > Metazoa > Chordata > Mammalia > Primates > Cercopithecidae > Mandrillus > Mandrillus leucophaeus. Next base: position 342,943 of record NW_012102488.1, read on the forward strand.
GCAGTACGAAATAACATTATACCTCTTACTTTCTTGATTTCTTTTTTAGTTTTGAAGCAACTATTAACAATGAAAAAAGAAAAAAAAATCAAAGTTAAATGTATTATTTGAATTCAATTATTCAAGACGGGGTCGGCCACAGTAGCTCATGCCTATAATCCCCAGCACTTTAGGAGGCTGAGGTGGGTAGATCACTTGAAGTCAGGAGCTGGAGACTAGCCTGGCCAACATGGTGAAATCCTGTCCCTACTAAAAAAATAGAAAAATTAGCCAGGCTTGGTACCAGGCACCTGTAGTTCCAGCTACTCAGGAGGCTGAGGCAGGAGAATTGCTTGAACTGGGGAGGCAGAGACTACAGTGAGCCCAGATTGTGCCACTGCACTCCAACCTGGGCAACAGAGCAAAGCCCTGTCTCAAAAAAAATTATTCAAGAGGATAATTCCATGAAACAAAAATATTATACCTCAAAGTTTGCACTATGTTTCACTCTTAAATTTTATAAACAAACACTCTAAGTGGTCACATACAACAATGTTGAAGTAATCAAGTTCTGTTTCTTCATCCTTGCAATCACTGTGCTACCATTGTTTACAAAGAATCTACTGTTTAAATGCAGGAATATGGACCATCAGGGTTGCAAACATGAACTGTGCCTAAAGTCTTGAATTACTCTGAACTTTTATGAGTTTACTTGGAAATATATACAGTAACTGAGTCCATGTTTACTGAAGGACAATTGTATGAGTGGGAGTTCTCTAAATTAATTTCCATGTAGAGAACACTGTTTATTTAAAAAAATAATTAAAATATGGTGATTTAAAGTTTAAATTTGTATAGTGGCCGGACGCGGTGGCTCACGCCTGTAATCCCAGCACTTTGGGAGGCCGAGGCGGGCGGATCTCAAGGTCAGGAGATCGAGACAATCCCGGCGAACATGGTGAAACCCCATCTCTACTAAAAATACAAAAAATTAGCCAGCTGTGGTGGTGGGCGCCTGTAGTCCCAGCTGCTCGAGAGGCTGAGGCAGTAGGATGGTGTGAACCCGGGAGGCGGAGCTTGCAGTGAGCAGGGATTGCACCACGGCACTCCAACCTGGGTGACAGAGCCAGACTCTGGCTCAAAAGAAATAAAAAATAAAAAATAAAAAAAATAAAAAAATAAAATTCGTATACAGAAATTGTTTAAAATCCAGATCCATAAGAGATTTTTCATGGAGGACTATTTTATTATTGACACAGTTTAGAATTACTGGTACATAAAAATTACTGGAAATAAAAAACAGACTTTTAGTGCGTTTATTGTAGTTTAAATTCTTCACAGATAATGAGAATTACTATTGTCCATACCCAAGATCTACTGTTCTTATTGCCTCACTCTTAGTATTCCATTCAAGGTAAAATCTGCTCTAAGTACTATCTTTGAAGAATGGGCTTGCTGCATTAAGTATTCTTAACCTACTTATGAGAAAACTTTACAATTAATTTTTATTGAGAGCCTACTGAGTCCATGGTATTATGTTTTGTATTGTATCCACACAGACTGCATGCACATGAATGTCACTAGTTACTAGTCAATCATTTTTGCTAAAGCCATCTCAGCAGGATTTTAAAAAAAAACAACTTAGCGGCCGGCCGGGCGGAGTGGCTCACACCTGTAATCCCAACCCTTTGGGAGGCCAAGTCAGGCAGACTTGAGGTCTGGAGGTCAGGAGTTCGAGACCAGCCTGACGAACATGGAGAACACCCGTCTCTACTTAAAAAAAAAAAAAAAATAGCTTAGTGTGTTGGTGCATGCCTGTAATGCCAGCTACTCAGGGAGGCTGGGGCAGGAGAATCACTTGAACCTGGGAGGCAGAGGTGAGCTGAGATCATGCCATTGCACTCCAGCCTGGGCAACAAGAGCGAAACTCCATCTCAAAAAAATAAATAAATAAAAATGAAAATAAAAAATGACTTAGATATTATTGTATGTACTCAAATTTAAAATAAATACCACACAAAGTCACATATATTCCATTTTTCAGGCTTTTACCAACTCAGATTGGCTTTCTACCTGTACATTCCAAATAAGTGAGGTTATATTATAACATTTAGAAGAGCTTTCAAAATATTAACATTTACATCACATTAACAATTTAAGGACTTTGGGCATTATTCAAATTTTCACTAATCACATGGCATCAGATTCATTTGTTCTATTTTCACAAGCAACTATCTCAAGAGAACAAAAGCTTTAACTCTGCTATCAATCTTTTTCAGACATTCACAGAATCAACATCATCTCTATCCTCCCATAATCTTGCAGCTACATACATGTACAAATGTTCCATTTATGTGATCCTGGTACTCTTGAAAAGGTAGTCTTTTTAACTAAAAGAAAATCTGACTTACCTCAAAAGATATCTTGGTATGGGATAGAATGCCAACTACAGCCACGTTAGAAACAAACAGGTATGTCTGGCAAGAAAGTGATATACCAAGCTTAAACCCACAGTTCCACCACTGCTTTACAACTCATACTTTCCTGTTGCTACTAAGCTCCTTTACTCACAAAATTCCCTCCCATTAGTCACCTGCAGTGTACTGAAACAGCACCTGTACTATTTATAGCTCCAGGATTCCCCCACCCCCTCCTGTCAATAAGAATCACCTGGGGCAGTTAAAAATAAAAATCACAAGCCAACCCCCTCATATTAGATTTCAAGGGGTTTGAAAGGAGGCTCCAGAATCCATTTTTTTTTTCTAATCAGCTGAATTTATGACTCACAGAATCTGATTTTAAGCAAGTGTTCCCAAGTGAGTCTTATAAGCCAGGTAAGTTCAAGAATAATGCTCCAAGTGAAAGTGAGATCTGTGGCAGATCTTCACAGTTCCTCTAGATTGATCAGCCTCAAGGGCTATCTGAAAACAAGAGAAGGCCCAGTTTGAAGAATGCAGAATGGCGTCTTGTCCACACTTAAGTTTTCAACACCCTAAAAAATTTATCAAAGTTAGATTTTAGTTTGGGGAGGTGCTGTGAAGTAGGACATCACCAGGGGGCAGCATAGAGTTGACAAATTATACATGCTTTGGGATTTTTGACTTCACAGTACAACATGAAATGGTTGCACCTACAATTTCCATAAACTCGGATTACTCAGAAAAGGAAAAAACCCAGAACACTTAAAATACATAGGTAAACGTTATTAGCATGTAATTTTCAACACAATGGCTATTATATTATAAATAGCCATTGTAGAAAATAATGTTTCCTTGAAGTAGCATGAACCCGAATTCAAAAATATTTTATTAGAATACAAAGATTCCTGGCAGAAATTTGAAGTGGTCTTCAAATTTCTCTCAGCAAGTTTCAAAATACTTGTCATAGTCAGAGTTAATTAGCGTTTTAACTGGATGCTTCTCAATAGTTTCAATCAAATCTTAAGTAGAGTTCTACTAAGGGGGAAAATGGAGTGGATAACAATTGGGGCAAGGTATGCCAAAGCTTTTTCTAAATAAAGTGTAGGTAGTTAAAATGCTGTCACCGACTGTCAGAAAACTATAGCTTCCCTCCCATGCATCCTCCATTAATTTTTCTTAACCCATCTCCACTTTCTCTTTTGTAGTCCGCATTTCTTCCGTCTAGAAATGTAGAAAAATCCTTTGGCAACCCAGGTAGCTTCTACAAGTATCATCTCCAAGTGTTTCTTCCTCTGAAATTCCGCCATTAGAGATTAGAGTTGAGGAGGAAATGCCGAAAGGCGAGGGAGGATCTGAAAAAATTTTACATTTTTTTCCGTTTGCCAAAAGAAGATACTTCCTGTATAGATATTCCCGTATAATTCAAGACCCAGGGGCAATTGCAAGAGGTGGTTTTGATGTCCTTCAACTCTACCATTTCCATTATGTCCATTCTAAAAAAGCTACGGCAGGAAGAAAAGACAAAGGACATTCCTGGAAGGCCAACTGGACCTAACCAAATAAAACCACTTTAGAAGAGGTACAAGAATCAGAAATTAAGGCTATCTGCAGAGCCAAAAGCCATTCTGAAACTTCGTGTCCCAGAAACAAGGGTTTCCCATCTTTTCAAATATTTTAACATAAAAATGGCAACACCCTATAGGAAAATGGCTATATTTTTAGCAAGAATTGGTGAAGACCAACGATAACAAGCTACTATGAATCTACAAGCTGCTTAAATGGCCGTATTCACAGCAGACCCTGCAGGCACTAATTAGAAAGAGTTGTACACATTACGTGTGACGGCTTTTTTTTTTTTTTTTTTAAACGACAGAGAATATCTGTGGGTGCATTCACATTGCTCAATGACTCCGCTTAACCCACCCGGTAACTGGGAACCATGGCCCCAGGACAGGCTTCTCCACCGGGGCGAAGCTGCCTCCAAGGGGCGCAATGTTACTCTTTATGCATCAAGCACAGATACACATACAGCACATACGCAGGTCGACAGTGTATCTGTGGTACTGGAATTTCATGGGGAAAGGAGATGGGGGCGTGTAAAAAGCCCTTTTAAGAGTCAGATAACGAAAAAGAGAAAAAGAGGAGAAACACTGTCCTACAATGGTCCTGAGCTGAGGCCATCAAATGAATATACTGACAGGTATTTTTCTCCCAGGCAGCCGACTGAGAGTCAAGGGGCTCTGACTGTGCTATGACTCCGGCCACACAGAGAGAGGCGTTTTCCCCTCGGTGGCCTCCTAGCGTAGGGGGCACTGCGTGCCGTCCTCTCCCTCACCGGGCGCCCCGCGCTGATGAAACGGAGCAACTGGAAAAGTGCTCTGAAAACTGCAAAGCGCTGCGCCAAAGCGACGGGAGGTTCCCATTCTCAGCAGTACGAAATCCCCCGGGGGTCCTCCCCGTCCCCGTGAGACGCCCTGGGCCTCCGCACTTGTTGCTTCTGCGCCCCGCCTGCCTCCCTGTCAGACCCACCCTTCGCGGCCCCCTCGCCTCTCCACACGCTCGCACTCAGGTCCCGAGCCTGCCCCGCGACCCCCTCACCCATGCCACGAAGCCCGC
>NW_012102488.1:348242-358734 GCF_000951045.1 Mandrillus leucophaeus
GCGAATCCCGAGCCCGGGCAGCAGGTATGTGTCCTCGCAGCCGGCCGCGGCCGGAGCTTCCCTTGCCTCACTGCCCGAGTCCTGTGGTCGGGGCGGGGGTTGGGGGGACCGGTCAAGGTTTGCAGGATGCGTGCTTGGAAGGGGCTGGGATCTTGCCGCTGACCTTCATCCCCCTGGCCGGGGGAGCCAGGCGAGGGTGCGTGGGGCAGCCCAGGGCTTCAGCTCCAGCCTGGGGACCTGCTTCTTGTCACATGCTTCTTATTTATTTTTGCAAAGTGCCCTGGTTCGGGTCCAGCTGCAGATGCCTTACCTCCCATTCTTTGCCTCCGTGTGCCATCTTGCATTTATTAATAAAACATGCAAGCTGGAGGGGGGGTTTACTGCTGGGGGGAATCCCATTGCAGTATGGCAGGCGGGCGCCTATTTTCGGTTTTCAGACGTGGTATAGAGATGGAAATCCCACACCCTGAGGATTTGTGGCTTGCTTGGTCGTGACCACTTCCTAGTGGGCTTCCCCGGTTTGTCGGGAGGTGCTTCAGCGGCAGGATGGGCTGTCTGGAAGGGATGGTGGGTTTTCACCGTCAGGCCAGAATCCCCTTCAGGGGATAGGTGCAAGCTAGGGCAGGCAGTTCCCTGCTTGCTAACTTGCCAGGGAGTCTTAAACCTAGAAAATTGTCTCCCTTGATGGCCGAGAAAAGGCCTTCAGCAGAATCCCTGGGACTTACATACTCAAACTCATTACGGTTTTGCATCTGAACATGACTAAAGCTAGCCACCTGTTGGAAGTCAGACCCCATGAAAGCCCCCATAATCTAGCTCGCCTATCCCTGTTTCACAGTCACCAATACTGAGCTAGCAATAGGCCCATATGGGTTCCCTCTATCCTCTTTAATGTTGCTTGGCTTTTGTTTCTTTTAAAATAAAATCTACCTATGATTTGATGCCCTATATGTTAGAGGTTGAAATTGTATGATTTGTTTATGTTCCGTACACCTATCACATCATATCCTAAAGACTGAATTTCTCTTCAGTGCATGTGTTTATTTCCCTGGCTTTTCACCTTGCTTTGAGCAACAGTGGGGAAAGTGGGATGTATATAACTGCTTACCTCCTCCCCCAAATACCTCAACCCTAAAATATTGTGACGAAAAGAATAGTAACAGCTAGAAGCAAAAAAATGAAAATGGTTATCACAAGATGTTGGGATATGACAGCTGAACCGTAATTGCTTCTAAAATGTGGTCAGAGTGCCACATCTAATCACGAGAAGGACACGTTTCTAAAATGTTCATATGTATCAGGTACTGAGCTAAAACTATTTGTGTATGATCTCATTTAGTCCTCATAACAAACCTCTTATGTCCATGTTGAAGATGAACAAGCTAGGACTTAGAAAGGTTAACTGACTTGCCCAAGGTCACACAGTCAGGGACAGGGTAAGGATGCAAACTCAAGAGCATGGGGATACTGGAGGTGGGGAGCCCTGAGGGGGCTTTTCCTCCAGGTGTGGCTGCTGCATGTACCTTTTCATTAAAATCAAGCTTATGCATGAGCACATTAGCTTGGATCCGATTTTCCATTTCATAGATTCTACACCAACTTTGTGGCTTTCCAGTAAGAAAAGCTGTTGTTTCACAATGGGTCGGTATGGAATTTTTTGAGGTGGCACTAAACCTATAAAAAGCGGGGTCCAAGATGTGCTTCCATTTAATTCTCCCACACAAGGAGTTGAGTTTAAAAAGTTGTTTCCCTCCAGATTTAAACTCATAAAATGTATATGCATTAAATAGAATGAATCACTCCCATTTTCCATTATTGCATCCCACCCTACCCTTCTTGCTGCCCTTGCACACTGTCTTCTGGTCTTACTGCCAGTCGTCAGAGCAACATTGTCTATCACACTTGCCTGTGAATGCCTTAATGAGAGGAAGAAATCCATACCAGCCATGGATCACAATCCAGTCTCTCTATGATTGTAGCAATTATGCATTCAAAGTTCTTGGAATCTGTGCATTCAGCTATGGATGTGTATTTAATCATTTTTTTAAAGTGCATTATTATAATGCAGGTATTGGATTACTGGATTTTGTTAAACATTCCTAGCAGTTCTCATGGACTTAGAAATTGCTGTAGTTGCATCAGTGAAAATTCACCCAGTGGGGCTAATAGCTTTTCTACTCAGGTCACATAGTTGAGATAGTGGTGAGAAAGGTATAGGTGAATAGAAGGAATTATTTGGAAAGTATATCCCATGCAAATAATAACTTTTAATTATAAATTGATGAATAATATTAAGTAGGAAATATGACTATCTCTTTTAATTCTATAAGCTCTTTTTTTCTTTGTCAGTGTGATTGGTTTTAGAGTACCATGATTTTACAATTTTCATTACACTGTGTTATTTTGAAACAGTATAGCAGTTTGTACGTAGCATTCTTGCCTCGTGGGAAACACTCAGTTTAGGAAGAGCACATTCCCTGGTGTTTACAGAAATGCTGAGACAGGATCTTTCTGTCTTGGGGATTTCCAGTCTATGATCAGATAAACTCAAGAGGAGTCCTGATGTTACTGGGCAAGAAGCAGAAAACCAGAGGTGTTACTTGATTTCTGGGGAGGAAATGAATTTTCCTATGGGGAGCATCACTATCTTCCTCAGTTGGGAATCTCATGATTGAAGAGTTTGAGAAACTGACTAGTCTGCTGTCTTCCATTCAAGCAGGATTTCATTTAATGCAGAGCTGAGAAGGCTTTATCGTGCAAAGGCCAATTCAGGAAATGTAAAAATGTTTCTGAACTACTTTTTTTTTTTTCTCTTGAAACATATATTTAAACTGGGAAAGTCATATAGGAAACTTTTAACGCTTAAGCATTATTTTTTTTAATTCCTTTCATGAGAGTTGTTTGGGAGAGTGGGAGAAAAGTTTTCCAAGCTATGAAACTCACATGTCTTGTGGTGACTGATTATAATGAGTATTTTAGTACATTGTTGAATAAGACACTAAGAACTGGGATATTTGTTTTTCCTTGATCGACCTTGTAAGCTACTTCATTGTGAAATGTGTTTTTTCTTAAAGTATTTCTTAATTTAGTATTCTTTAAAATGAGATTTTTTTTCAGTTGTCGACAATCTTGAATCACAAAAGAAGTTTCCAGATTACTTTGAAATGCTTGATTTTCATCAGTCTCTCTTTCTCTGCTTGGCAGCCATAGTAAGGGTTTTCATTTTCTTTAGAAAGTGGTTCACTTTCCATCATCTTGCAAACAGACCCAGTGGGAGTTCACATGTTAACCAAGCATACCTATCCCAGGACCTTCTCCTGTGGTCCAGGTGTCATCTAAGAACCTAAGGCTCCCTTTGGCCCTTTTTGCACTCAGTTTCCCCATAGAGAAGATGTAAGAGTTGGATCACACCAGGTGGGCTTGGGTGCAGGGTGGGATGGAAGTTACTCAGGACCAGGAGGTCAATTCTCCTGCACCAGCACAAGCCTATATTGTGATTTCTGCTTGCCAATGTAATATGTGCTCATTGTAAAATGTTCAAACATTACAGAAATATAGAAGGTAGAAGCTCAGTAGTCCAACTTTTTGGTAATCTTACCCTTCAGCACTGACCACCACTAACAGTTTGGTGTGGATTCCTCCAGATATTTGAATGCAGAAACTAAAATATTCCTGTTTTCCAACAATACATAGATGTATACCGTTTTGCAGTTTGTTTTCTTGCACTTGGACCTCTTGGAAGCCCTTGAATGGCATACTTTTAGACATCTTTTACTCAATTGCATTGGGAGCTAGATGAGAGGAGCCCTGTAAACCAGAGGAAGAGGAGAGGAGCTGATGTTTGGTAGGTAGGAACATGTCATGTGCTGTGTCCTGTGATAGGAAGTTTCACATCCCATATTGCAGTGACCACCCTTTATGGTCAACTGTTTATATATAAGAATGGGGGAGCCCAAGGTAAATGACCTAAGGGGCAGAGCTGACATCTGAGCTCAGGTCAGCATAGCTCAAACTCTGGACTCATTCCCTTTTGCACTCTGACTGCAGGATGAAGCACTCTCTGCCCCATAGTTCTCTGGCCTCCCGTCCTATTCTGGTCCATCCACACTGGCTTCTTTGCTGTTCCTCCTGCCCCCAGGCCCTTAGCACTAATGGTTTTCTTCCCTGGAATACTCTTCCCACAGGTGTCTTCATGGTCCCTCACCTCATTTCAGCTTTGCTCAAAGTCTAACCACTCCTTTAAAAGTATCCTCACTCCCACAGCATCCTATTCCTTCTCCCTGTCTTGCTTTTATTCATAGCACCTCCTAGCATACTATATTAATTAGTTGTTAAGTTTATTGCCCATCTCCCTCATGGAATTAATGCTCCAAAGGGCAGGGGTTCTGTCTATTTTGTTCACTCCTCCAACTCTGGTACTGTAAAAAAAAGAACCAACAAATCACTATGGCATCCTTGAATCTTTCAAGCTTCCCACACTTTTTGTTTTTGTTAGTCCTTACTGTTCTCTGTAGTGAGCAGTGAAACCTCTAAAATGCAAAAACTTTATGTATTGTTTGGGGGAAAAACAAGAAAGTGGAGAAGAATCGGGAAAGATCTGGCTTACTCTTGAGCTGGTGCTGGGGAGAGAGGAACCTGTAAAGATGGGAAAAAAGTCACCTGAGGGTTGGGATGTGTGATGAGGCAGCAAATGGTATGTGGGGAGATGGCCTGGGATGGAGAAGAGATCTGTATGGGTTCCCCTGTAATGGGGATGCATAATGTTTTTGAAGAACTTCCAAAGGAGACTCTGGATTCCTTCAGCCAACCATCAACTGTCCCAGTGGCCTGAGTCACTAGAAAGGAAAAGGAATCTATGGTCATTCCTACTGGCTTTTCACACAGACAGGTAAATCCTTGCAGTGCCTGCATTATTAGCCTGTTGCATTTTTTAAACATTAAATACCTGTTGGTGTCATCCCTGTTTGAGCCAGGGTCTGAGAGTTCATTGCCAAAGCACTTACCCAATGTGTCTGAGAAGCATCACAACCTGAGATCTCTTTGGCATAAGCAGTCCCAGGAAGGACTCTACATATGTCTTTCATGCATCTATTGTTTGCAGTAGTTTTTGAGCTGCAGCAAAATCATAGGCACTTTGGGGACTGATTCATCTGTAGAACACTTTAGAATGGACTACACTGGGATGCTAAAGGGAGTTCATGGTTTTCAGAAGCCTGGGAGAAACTGCTCTTCAGCCACGGAGAGGCCTCCTCTCTTCCTCCCGGATGGCTTTAATTGCTGTCCTAGGCAGTCTGAATTACCCGCCAGGAGAGGATTTCCCCTTCAAAAAACACAGCCTCCCTAAAACTGCTTTTGATTTGTAATAGAAACTACTTAGTAGCTAGGACAGAGGCTGATAACTCCTATTCCCAGAACTCATTAAAACAAGGAATTTTAATAAGTATTTTTGCCCTTTGCAGCGCAGGTTTTTGGAAGTCCAGGCAGCTGTTCTCCAGATTTCACTGTCAAGCCATAACACATGCAGTGCTTCAGCTTCTTTCCCTTGCCTCAAAACAGGTCTGAAGCAAGTTATTTTATCTGTGATTATCTCACACTATCCCACCCTGGTTACACAATTGCCATTTTGTCCAGCCAATACAATGCATAAGGCCAATTAACCTTCTGCCCACGACAGTTTCCTTTGAAATAGTCAAATCTTTGTATTTTACCTGAATTTGATGCAGGGCTTTTAAAAAACAAGTTCTATGACACTTGCTAATTCTCCTTTAACTATGACTCCTAAAATTTGTTAGCTTTGCCCATCAAAACAAAAGAACAAGGTGAAATATATTGCAATTCCTCAATAAAGAAAAGGTTTCATTGTTTTGGGAGATAGTCTCAAAAGAAAAGCTTGGAAATTTCTCTCCCATCTCTCCCTGTCTTTTCACTGTCAGTTTCTACACAAGGTTCTATCTACTATCACTCCCCTTCTTGATGCTCTGCAAGGAGCTCCTGCCCCCACCCCTCTACTGAAACAGAACTCTTAAAGGTCACCGGTGATTGCCTAATATAAATCCAATGGCTGTTTCTCAGATTTCGTTCATGATGGCTCAGCAACATCTGACCCCACTGACTTCCTCTACTCCTTGAAATGCTGTCTGTCGGCAGCTCCTTCCTAGCGGTGTCCGTGTCTATCTAGTCTCTCCTCTGCTGTCATCCTTCCTGTTCTATCAAGAGGCAGTCTGAAGTGGTTAAGAGTGTGGGCTCTGCCTATGATGTGAATCCTGGCTCTGGTACTTGCAAGAGCAGCTTTGAGTAGGTGATTTAACCCTCGTACCTCAGTGTCCTCGTCGGTAAAATGGGGAGAAGAATAGCTATGGCAGAGGATTAAATAGTATGCTTAGTAAAGGGTAAGCACCCAACAAATGCTATTTTTTTAATCATATAACTTCCTGTGTAGATGACTGTAACTTCAGGATAAAACCCTAATGCCTCCCTTTGGCCAACAGGACCTCTAAGATCCAGCTCTCATTTAGTTTGCTTATACCTCAGACCCTCCCCAGTATGTGTCCACTTCTGAGACTTTGTCCCTTTGCACTCCCCACTCAACCACCCTCACCTCTTCCTATTCTGCCCCTCCTTCCCTGGCCAGAGGAGGGAAGAATGCCGAGGGCGGCCCCTGCCCAGAAACCACCAAGCACAGCCTGCTTTGTAACAGAAGACAGCCTCCCTTGGGCATGGAGCCTATCTCTCTCAGACAGAGTATGAATTACTTAAGGACACCAGCTGTGATTTATACTTTTAAAAAATGTCTTCCTCAGCATTTAGCACTATAACTTTACACATAGTGGGAATTTAACTCATATCTTTTAACTGCCAAAACAGTATAGTTTTACTTGGCCCTTCCAAAATCCTTTTTCCTCCTAAATTGAAACGTGTATTGATCAGTCCTGGAGCTCATGTAAGCTTGATTTGGGATAATTAAGTCAACACCACAGGGAGAGTTACCCATGTCAGAACCTTTTTGGAACTAGGAGGGATATATAGAAATAATTGAATTAATGGGAGCACAGGGAATAATTTAATGCATTTAAAAAGTAGCTTGAAATCCTACCAACCTATAAAGCTGTTAGAATTGTTAAGAAGTGTTTATAAGTTTTTTCTATACACTCTACTCTCAGAATAAAATGAGCTGTAAAGCTGTGAGTAGCAAATCTATCAACCCTTCAGACCTTGCTGTAGGCCTGCTCCTGAGCCACTGTGTTCTAGTCCTGCTTGCTTTCTCCTTCCTGCCCTGGTGAAGAGGACATTGAAGCTGGATGAAAATCGAAGGAAGGGCCGCCTACTTAAAAAAAAAAAAAAAAAAAAATTAACCCCTTTATTGGCGTTGTGAGTTGGCCTGGCAAAGACAGCCTAAATTTTCATCAGCATCTGCTGTGTGTGTCCCTGGGGTCATGAAGGGTGCCAGAGCTGTGCTGCCAGTATAACAGCTTCCCACCCCACAACCCTGGAAGCCACGAAGGACCATATGCTTTGCATCTTCAGATTCTGTAGCAGAGTTTCTCAACTTCAACACTGTTGACACATGGGGCCAGGTAATTCTTTGTTGCAGGGGCTGTCCTGTGCATTGTAGGATATTTAGCAGCATCCCTGACCCTTACCCACTAGATGCCACTGGTACTACCACGACTACCCCCCAACCTCAGTGGTGACAACCAAAAATGTCTCCAGAAATTGCCATATGTCCCCTGGGGTGCAAAGTCACCCCCATTTGAGAACCATTCTCCATAGGATCAATACAGAAAACTCAGCATCTTTCTAGTTTGTAGAATACAGAACTAAGATAGTTTGGGTCAAATGAAGATGAAGATTGGGTTATAATATACCTGAAAGGTAAATTTGGGTTTGAAATTACACAGAGAAGGAAAATTTAGAGTCTATAAGCAGTTGTAGATTATGTCATAAGGAGATGTAAACAAATTACAGAAATGCAGACCATCTTCTTACTCCTAAAGGTCTCAGGTCTAGAGTTGTATCCCCTCCAAAAAAATATATATGTTGAAGTCCTAACTCCCAATGTGACTTGGTCCTAACCCACAATGTGACTTACCAGGAGATAGGGTCTTTATGAGATAATAAAGGATAAATGATGTCGTAAGGGTGGGTTCCTAATCTGATAGTACTGTACCCTTATGTCTAGATGCAGCAGCACATTCTGGGACTGTTAAAATCATCCTTGGGGCTGGGTGCGGTGGCTCATGCCTATAATCTCAGCACTTTGGGAGGCTGACAGGGGCGGATCACCTGAGGTCAGGAGTTTGAGACCAGCTTGGCCAACATGGAGAAACCCCATCTCTACTAAAAATACAGAAAATTAGCTGGGTGTGGTAGTTGGCACATGCCTGTACTCGGGAGGCTGAGGCAGGAGGATCACTTGAATCCTGAAGGCGGAGGTTGCAATGAGCCGATATTGTGCCATTTCACTCCAGTCTGGGTGACAGAGCAAGACTCCATCTCAAAAAAAAAAAAAGAAAAAAATCATTCTTGGGTTTTTTTGTTGTTGTTTTTTTGGCATTGTATTTAAGTGCTTAAAATATGCAATAACACATTCTGTGACTGTTAAAATCATCCTTGGGGTGTTTTTTTGGGGGGCCATTGTGATTAAAGTGCTCAAAGTACCTGTAGGCCTTTGACAATAAGTATATCAAACCAAAAATAATCTTTCTGGAGAAATCTGAAATATTTGATTATGACTGGAGGGAATTATATTTGACCTGCAAAGGGCCAGCTCTCCCCACTAGAGCCTGCTTCTGACCATAAAGCCACTCTAAGACAGCATTTCCAGGTGCTTCATAAAGTAGGACTGACAAGGTACTTTGTGCTTTGGTGAAAGGCCACAATTGCTCAGTAATCTTCATGGCTCTTGGAAAATTTGGCTGGGGACTTGTGATTTAAAACCCACCTCCAATTGACAGTCATCATTATGTTCTTTCTAAATGCAGTAGCAGAAATTGCATGCCATGCCCAAAGGCTAAAAGTGACAGTTAAATACATGCTTTCTGAAAAACTTTAAGGCCCTAACTTTGGGAGAGACCTGATTTGGCCAGAGATTACCTCTGGCTTGTTAATTGCCTTAGGGAAGGGAAAGTGTTTACACAGATGAGCTCCAAAATGTTCCTATGAATAGTCTAGAACTAAGCCTTGTGCAGTTTCTTGAATCAAGGAGGCAAGGTAGAATTACTAATTCTGTAGACAACTGTATCTTCAGTGTTCTAGACTTGTGCTAACAGGTAGAAGGAACTCCAAAGATCATATCCAATACTGTGGACTGAGTTGTATCCCCTCCAAAAAAATATATATGTTGAAGTCCTAACCCCCAATGTGACTTAGTCCTAACCCACAATGTGACTTACCAGGAGATAGGGTCTTTATGAGATAATAAAGGATAAATGATGTCGTAAGGGTGGGTTCCTAATCTGATAGTACTGTACCCTTATAAAAAGAGGAAGAAAGATACATATCTCTCTCTCCTGCTTCCATGTGAGGACACAGTGAGAAGGTGGCTGTCTGCAAGCCAGGAAGAGAGCCCTTACCAGAACTTGACCATGCTGGCATCCTGATCTAGGACTTCCAGCCTCCAGAACCGTAACAAAATAACTTTCTGTTGTTTAAGCCACCCAATCGATGATATTCTGTTATGGCAGCCTGCACTAACTAATACATCTAACATCCTTGTTGTACAGATGAAGAAACCAGGTCCAGACAGGTAGACTTGCAAGAGGTTAAGCTACTAATGAGTGGCAGGGCTGGAACGTAGCACTTATGCTTCCTGACTCCTAGCCCAGTGTACATTCTCCTTCCCACACTTTCTCCAGTCATATGATCCTCTTATTTATCATCTCTAGATCCTACAGCACATCACTTCTGTGAGCATCAGGGTCCTTATGCTTGCCCTGTTTATCTCAGGATTGTTGCAAGGATCAGTGACATAGTAGAAAAAAGATAGTTTAAGTTTCCAAACTATAAAATATTTTACAAACACGTCATACTCAACTCAGATTCGGCCTAGTTAGCAGGAATCTATCTGCCTCTGGAAATTGTAAGTCTAGTCAAGTACGTAGCTCTGTGAGGTCACACTAGGCTAGGTCGACTCATGGGTAGGTTGGCTGTTGGCTGTAGGGAATAGATCAAAGGACAGAGAAGGCAGGAGGAGATAGGGCCTAGTTTGGTGATGAACCACCTCAAGCGAGATGATTGCTCTTCTCTTTGGTTGAGTTGTAAAAGCTGAGGTTGATATGAGTTTGCATAGTAAGAAGAATGTTCCTCTTAAAAAGGACAGACTATCAGAGCTGGAGGACACCTTAAGAGCTCAAGGTACCAGCCAGAGTCTCTGGTGTTAAGCAACAGAAACATACCTGGTGGGCCGGGCGTGGTGGCTCACACCTGTAATCCCAGCATTTTGGCCAGCCAAGGCAGGTGGATTATCTGAGGTCAGGAATTTGAGATCAGCCTG
>NW_012102488.1:358947-381385 GCF_000951045.1 Mandrillus leucophaeus
AAAACAAGAAACCTACCCTGAGGAACTTCAGCAGTAATGACAATTTATAAGCTATAAAATATTATACAATTGTAAATACCATTCTCAGATCAACTTTTTTTTGCATTTATTGAGTATTATGCAACCTTTATTGCATTTATTGAATAGTCATAATATTGAAGTAGATCAGGAAGGAATGTGTTTATCTGGGAGTAAGAAAATCTGAAAAACAGTGGCTTAAATAGGTGAATATCTTATTTTCCTTGTGTAATAAGTCTAGAGGCAGGAATCCAAGGCTTGTCCAGCTGCTCAGGGCTGTCATCAGAGGCTGAGGTTCTATTTAGCATTTTGTTCATGGTCATGGATGGCTGCTTCACCTCCAGGCATTTCATCTGTGTTCCAGTTAGGAAGAAGAAGGAAGGATGAAGATGAAGCATGAAAGCCTTTTTCCTTCCAGGTTTTGCCTTCATATTGGAGAAAGGACTTATTTCTTTATTTTATTCATCAGAACTGTATCACATGACTACTTCTGAATGCTAAGGAGTCTGGAAATGCAACTATTTTGCTTTCTGGCCTCTAGAATAGAGGGTGACAAGGAAGAAAGGAATTGAAATGGGAGCTGTGAGCCAAGCATGTTTATGACAGAAGAACATGGGCACTTCTGCAGAGTCATAAAGTCTTAGAGAGCCAGCTCAGAAAATAAGTGTGGCTAGGCACAGCTCAAGAGCCCTGGGCACTACTTTAGTACTCTGGGCTACCCACTCCCAGTCAACATTGTCATACCTCTGGAACTTATTCCACCACAGCTAGGCTTTTCCATTCTTATTAAGGATTCAAAGTTCTTGGCTGAGCCCAGGTCACATTTCCATGCTATAACTACATGGCAAGGGTAGGGAGAGAGACAGTATGTCCCCTCCCTCTTGGGCTTCTGTAATGGGGAAGAGGGGACCTTGCCAGCCACCTATCTTGATGTTCCTCCAAATACAGAGAGTCCTCCAATGCTAGGACACCAAAAATGACAAATATTTACCTTCCCACTATTTTACAGATGTGGAGCCTGAGGCCCAGAAACAGGAAAGTGCTCAGTCAGTGCCACATAGTCGGTGAAGGACAGTCTCAGGAGTTTGTCTTATCCTGACACACCCAGTCTGGTTGGTCCCAGGAAAGCAGCAACTTTCAGTCTTTTCCTTAGGCTCCTTGACGCTCCGTATGATAAAGGGGGTTGTCTTGGGAGGCAGCCCCTTTTTTTTCCAGAAGTTCCTGGGTAGATCCCTTGCTCTCCCAGGAACTTCCAGCAGCTGCTTCCTCTTTGTGTAGTGCCAAGGCTTTACAAAATTAAGAAGTGCCGGCCAGGTGCGGTGGCTCCCGCCTGTAATCCCAGCACTTTGGGAGGCCAAGGCGGGCGGATCACGAGGTCAGGAGATTGAGACCATCCTGGCTAACGCAGTGAAACCCCATCTCTACTAAAAACACAAATACTAGCCGGGAGTGGTGGCGGGCGCCTGCAGTCCCAGCTACTTGGGATGCCGAGGCAGGAGAATGGCGTGAACCTGGGAGGCAGAACTTGCAGTGAGCCGAGATGGCGCCACTGCACTCCAGCCTGGGTGACAGAGCGAGACTCCATCTCAAAAAAAAAAAAAAAAAAAAAGAAGTACCTCCTCCCTGCAGACAACATTCAGGATTCCTGTCACGGGATGTCAAATGGGATAGTTTGTGAAGATGCTAGGTGGTAAGTATTCCTGCCTTCTGAAGAGGAAGAGCTGGGCACAACCCCACAAGATCTATAGAAAGACTGGTGAACTGTTCTGGCCGCCATTACCCACCTACAGCCTGTGTGAAGGAAAGATGAGGCATTCAAGGAGAGTTGAGTCACTGGGCAGAGTGTGAGGGAAAGTACCATCGTTTGTCCTTACTTCTTCCAGTGTGGGCGGGAGAGGGCTGTTTCTTCCCAGCCAGGAGTGAGGGCTCCAAGAGCACCTCTCCATTTGGTGCCCCTAACTGAGACCTGGTGGAGATTCTCATAAGACCTCTTGAAAAACCATAGCTGCGTCCCATGAAACATTCAGCATTTGGACACTTGTAACCCAGAGAATGCTGTCAGCCAAGGGAGAGCTGCAACCAAGTGTGAAGACTTTTGCCCCTTTACTCTACTCTTTGGCCCCCACCACCCCCACCCCAGGCCCACCACTGACCCTGGAAAGCAAGAAGCAGTGGGGGACAGGGAGGAGGAGAGAAAGAGCAGGCTTCCTCCCCTTCCCCACTGCAAGACCTCGAGCTGTGCTCAGTCTTAGCCAGGGCAGGGGGACGAGCTTTGAACTGTGTGTCAAGTTAAAGATTTGATTTAGACCAGATTCGGCCTTTTTTTTTTTTTTTTTTTTTTAGAAAAACACCTGAAAATTAACCTTAATTGAGGTTCTTGAAATTGTGAGTAACCAGAAAGCTATGAAATCTGTCAAAGTTATCATCAAGGGGCAGGGAAGAGAGAGCCAGCAGGGCCAGTTTGAAGACAAAGGTTGGAGTGAAATAAATGTATTTCCAGTTGTAATCACATTCAGATACTTACTAGTTACTCTCCTTTTCCAAATATGACATTCCAAGTTTTGAAAAGAAGCACTGGACCAGCCGGGCATGGTGGCTCACACCTGTAATCCCAGCACTTTGGGAGGCCGAGGTGGGCGGATCACCTTAGGTCAGGAGTTCAAGACCAGCCTGACCAACACGGAGAAAACCCATCTCTACTAAAAATACAAAATTAGCTGGGCATGGTGGTGCATTCCTGTAATCCCAGCTACTTGGGAGGCTGAGGGAGGAGAATTGCTTGAACCTGGGAGGTGGAGGTTGTGGTGAGCCGAGATTGCACCATTGCACTCCAGCCTGGGCAACAAGAGCAAAATCTCTGTCAAAAAAAAAAAAAAAAAGCAGCAGCAGCACTGGACTTAGGCCTCAGGACTTCCTGAGTCTAGTTCCAGCTTTTTCACAAACTAGGAGTGAGCCTCTGGACAAGTCACTAAGTCACTTCACTTTTCTGGGTCCTGGCATCCTCTTCTGTCCAATGATGGGTTTGGGCTCTATGGTTTGGGTATCTCAGAATAATTTCTCTACTTTTTGTTCTTTCTTTTTTCTGAGACGGAGTCTTGCTCTGTCGCCAGGCTGGAGTGCAGTGGCACGATCTCGGCTTACTGCAACCTCTGCCTCCGGGGTTCAAGCTATCCTCCTGCCTCAGCCTCCTGAGTAGCTGGGATTACAGGCACGCACCACCATGCCTGGCTGATTTTTGTATTTGTGTTTTTAGTAGAGACAGGGTTTCACCATGTTGGCCAGGCTGTTCTCAAACTTCTGACCTTGTGATCCACCTGCCTCAGCCTCCTAAAGTGCTGGGATTATAGGTGTGAGCCACCACGTCCGGCCTTCTTTTTTTTGAGATGGAATTTCACTCTTGTTGCCCAGGCTGGAGTGCAATGGTACGACCTTGCTCACTGCAATCTCTGCCTGCCAGGTTCAAGTGATTCTCCTGCCTCAGCCTCCCAAGTAGCTGGGATTACAGGCATGCACCACCACGCCCAGCTAATTTTGAATTTTTAGTAGAGATGGGGTTTCACCATGTTGTTCAGGCTGGTCTCAAACTCTTGACCTCAGGTGATCCACCTGCCTCAGCCTCCCAAAGTGCTGGGATTACAGGCTTGGGCCACCTTGCCCAGCCTATTTTTTTTTTTTTTTTTTTTTTTTGAGACTAAGTCTCGCTCCGTCGCCCAGGCTGGAGTGTAGTGGTGTGATCTCGGCTCACTGCAACCTCTTCCTCCCAGGTTCAAGTGATTCTTCTGCCTCAGCCTCCTGAGTAGCTGGGATTACAGGTACCTGCCACCATGCCTGGCTAATTTTTGTATTTTTAGTAGAGATGGGGTTTCATCATGTTGGCCAGGCTGGTCTCAAACTCCTGGCTTCAAGTGATCCACCCATTTGGCTTCCCAAACAGCTGGTATTACAGGCATGAGCCACCACGCCCGGCCAAATTTCTCTACTTCTGTACACGGTGCAGTTCCTTAAAACAGCAGGACAAAATAATTCACACAGTGAGCTGGCTTTACAAATTGTACTTCGGTTATATTTGTTGGAAGAGTCAAGCATAGATGAATGGCATTTGGCAGAAGAAAACCTTAGTATATCTGAAACCCTTAATTATACACTGTAGGCAGCTTTGTAGCTTGGTCTGTGTCAAAAGACACCACACTATCAAATGACACATTGTAGAAATATTCAGAATTTTGCAAGAGCTTGTTCATGAGTGGCATGATTGGCCTGTGTCAGACAGTTAACATCCGCATTTCCACCTGAGTCTGCATTTGAAAACCTGAACTCTCCTGGCCTCTTGTCCAGTTCCTGTGGAGATGAGTCCATTGAAATTGACCACACTCAATGGGACGTTTGAGGCCTGTAGTTTGAGGCCACATGTTTTATTTTCAGATTTTGTTTGTAGTCGAATACTATTGCCACACTAGGTGTAAGTTTTGTACACAGCTTTTCATGTGTTTTTATTGTGTAAGGAATACATGAAAGTCACACATAAATTACATAATTCACATAATGCATAAATTAGAAATGCTTTTTTGCATTAAGGAAAAAAAGTCGTCTATAATCTTACTACCCATAGATAATTATTATTCACCTTTTGTGCCTGTCCTTTCAGACTGGTTATTCATATGCACATATCTGTATATGAATGATGTTTTATTTTTCATTTTTAATTGTGGTAAAGTACACATAACATGCAATTTACAGTTTTAACCATTTTAAAATGTATGGTTCAGTGTTGTTAAGTATATGGATTTGTGCAGTTGTCACTACCATCCACGTCTGGAATTCTTTTCACCTTGCAAAGTCAAAATTGTACCCATTAAACACAAAAACTCTACTCCTTTACAGCTTTGCCCTATCCCCACTTTATGATATTGACATCTCAAATTAATACTTATATAATATTGTATTTTATAATATGTTTTAATGTATTATATGTCCTCTTTGCTGAGGACAGCAAAGAGGCCTGTGGAATGAGAATGTCGAGATTGAGGGGATAGGAAATAAACTGGAAAGGGAGAATTTAGGGCCTTGTAGACCATGGTGATGATTTGAATTTCATAAAATTTACTGAGACACTTTTGGAGTATTGACAGCAGAGGAGCGGCATGACTGAGATTGAGAAGAGTCACTTGACTGCGATGTGGAGGTAGACCACATGGGGAGAGGAGGAGACAGGAAGGCACTTAGGGAGCTGTTTCAGTAACCCAGGTAAGAGATGGGGTAGCTTGAACCAGGGTGATGTCAGTGTGGGGCATGGGGTTGGACTCTGGATATATTTTGAAAGTGGAGCTGATAGGATTTGCTGATGGATTGGTTGTGGGGTGGGAGAGAAAGAAAGAAGTCAAGATTAACTTCAAGGTTTTTGGCCTGAACAATTGGAGGGATAAAATTGCCATTTATTCCAGTGGAGATGGAGGAGGAGCAGATTTTAAGTAGGGGAAAATAAAGAGTTCTGTTTCAATCATGCTACATTTTACAATCTGTGAGACATCTAATTGAAGATGTCAAGTAGACAGTTGGATATGCAAGTCTGATGTCAGGGGAGAATATGGGGCTGGAGACAGAAATTTTAGAGCCAGGGTATGTGGATGACATTTTGAGCCATGACATTGAATGAGCTCACCTAGGCCCTGGGAGAGAAGGTAGATGGAGAAGAGAAAGGGGCTGAGTAATGAGCCCTGGGGCATAGCAACAGTTAGAGGTCAAGAGGAGGAGGAAGACCCAGAGGAGGAAATTGAGAAGGAACATTCAATGAAAGGAGAGGAAAACCAAATGGTGTGGTCTCCTGAAAGCCAGGCAAAATAGTGTTTCAAGGAGCTGTAAGTGATAGGTTGTGTCTAATGCACCTAGGAGGTTGCATGTTTTACTTGTCAATATGAAGGTCATGGCTTATGTTTGAGATGAAGCTTCAGACACCAGGGTCTGTGTCTACTTAATGATATGACATGTTGGGGTCTCCTCAATCAGACAATTCTCTCTCATTTTGTTGCTTCATTAATTCAGCGGACATTTATCAGACACTTTCTACGTGCTTCACACTTCTAGGCACAGAGAGTAACCAAAATGAATCACACCACAGCCCTTGCTTTTAAAATAGGTTAGGAGTCCGAGACTTAGATATATAGGAGTGTCAGATCTGAGTCTCGGGATTCTTAGGATTCTTTTCTCATCTATCATATACATTTTTAAATTGGGGCTGTATTTTGTCTACACAAATTATTCACCACATTCTGGAGGAGAACAAAGAGAAGGCAGTTTTTTGTTTGTTTGTTTGTTTGTTTGTTCCCCTTTTGAGACACGACTTTTCTCCGTGTCCCAGTGCAGTGGCACAGTCATGCCTCACTGCTGCAGCCTCCATCTTCCAGGACCAAGCAATCCTCCCTCAGCCTCCCGAGTAGCTAGAACCACAGGTATACACCACCATGCCTGGCTAATTTTTTCATTTTACTGTAGAAACAGGGTTTCACTCTGTTGCCCAAGCTGGTCTCAAACTCCTCGGCTCAAATGATCCTCCTGTCTAGGGCTCCCAAAGTGTTGGGATTACAGCAATTAGCCACTGTGCCTGGCCAAGAAGGCAGCTCTTCAAGCCTTCTGACATTCCATCCTGAAGATCTGTGCCTTATTTCTTGATAGCAAATCACCTCTCCTGCTTCTTGATTATCTTTCTAGTTATCGGTTATATAAGAAAACTTTCTCTTCTAACTGAATGTTAAATATCTCATCTTCCAGGAGACAGACATCTAACTTTCTAAATACATTAACCCAATATAAATACACTCCTTCTCTTGGACCCTCAAGCAATGGGTGCTTCTTTCCTGCCTGAGAATAAACAACAGTATTGTTGATGTGGGCTCTGGCCTATGCTTAAATATTCACGCGGTCCCTTTACATTCATAAACCAACAATTTAACAAAATTCCAACAATATGCTATATTACATCGTTGAGTCTTATTTGAGAAAGAAAATCCCACTCAGGAAGAGTTTACCAATTCCTAGGCAGAAATGATACCCACAGGCAGAGCAAGAAGACCTCATAGTTAGGCAAGATCATGAGCAGGTGTGGAGGGTAAGGAACGGTTATGAATGGTTCCTAGGAAGGTCGGGCATTAAGTGGGCTTCAAAAGGAAAAGATTTGAACAGGTAGGGCAAAAGATAATTATGCAAGAGTATTTGATAGCATATTTAAAGATGATGCTGATTGTTATTACAATTTATAATAGGCTGGCCTGAAAAGATGGATTTTTTTTTCATCCATCTTTTGGAAAAGATGGATTCATTGCCAGAAGTAATTCATTTTTAACCATGCACACATGAAATCCAGTCATGTATTGAGGGGACTTATGATATAAAAACTCTGAATAACCTTTTTTTTTTTTTTGAGACAAAGCCTCACTCTGTCACCCAGGCTGGAGTGCAGTGGCACAGTCTTGGCTCGCTGCAACCTCTGCTTCATGGGCTCAAGTGATTCTCCAGCCTCAGCCTCCCAAGTAGCTGCGGCTATAGGCACATGCCACCACACCTGGCTAATTTTTGTATTTTTTATAGAGACAGGCTTTCGCCACGTTGTCAAGGCTGGTCTTGAACTCCTGAGCTCAAAGTGATCCATCCACCTCAGCCTCCCAAAATGCTGGTATTAGATGTGAGCCACCATGCCTGGCCCTCAGATAACCTTTTAGAAGGATGTCGATTATGCATAGTGATGGTGAGGTGCCTTTGAATTTGGAAATAAGCTTGCCTTAATTTGCCTATTTATTTTCATTCATGTGTGAGACATTGAAGACATATCGACACGGATACAATCCCAGTCCTCAAAATCCACAAATGGTGGTGTGGTAAGTCAAAAGCTGGTCCTGTACAAGATATCCACAGAAATCCCTGGAACCTGTGAATGTTACCTTATCTGGAAAGGGGGTCTTTGCAGATTAGATTAAGTTAAGGATCTTGAGATAAGATAATTCTGGATTATCAGATGGGCCGTAAATACAATCACAAGTGTCCTTATAGGAGAGAGGCAGAGGAAGATTAGCCTCAGAAGAAATTGTGGCAGCAACGTGACCATGGATACAGAGACTGGAATGATGAAGCCACAAACCGAGGAGTTCCTAGAGTGACCAGAAGCTGGAAGAAGAAAGGAGTGGATTCTCCCCTACAAGCCTTGGAGGTAGGCCCTCACGACACCTTGATTTTGGACCTCTGGCCTCCAAAACTGTGAGAGAATAAGTTTCTATTGTTTGAAGCCACTAAGTTTTTGGTGATTTGTTTTAGCAGCTAAAAGAAACTAATACAGATGGTATTCATTCTTATGGGAGTAAACACATGGTAAATGTGGATTTGAAAGAACCCAATACTTTAGCCAAGGTGACCTTCTTTGTAAGGGAGGGAAGTCCAGAACACAATTGTCATTTAGTATCCATTTGTTTAACATCCTGTTTAGAGAAAAACTGTGTGGGTGGAAGAGGGGCAATTGACCTGAGAACACAGAGAAGAGAAGCCAGAGAACTACAGATTTGCAGCGAATGTCACCGACTCTGTCAGGCCTGAATTTTGTGGTGGTGGAGACAAAAGCTTTGTTGTGGTCCTGGAGGGGTCACTGGGCTTCCCCGTGGTCTGGATGGATCCCCTCAAGGTGCCCTGCCTCTTTGCTTTGATTCCATGGGACTTACAGTCACGGAGCAGCTTCCAAGTGTTCTGACCTGGGGCCCTGGCAGTGAATATGAGCATTTTCAATACTGGAATAAAAGCCTCCTCTCTTTCTCACACACATACAGATGAATACATTTTCAGCTTGATTTTTATTTCTTGTGAGTCTGATTAGCACAACCTACCTAATCATGCTAAGTTTGACTCAACCTTGAGTCTGACAAAACTTGAGGCCACATCCTGACACTTAGTAAATTTGCCAAGCTAAAGCCACACAATGAAAATTGATACACAGCCTTTGGGTCTTCCAGATACTATCTAGTGTCACCATTGATCTCTCTGTGCTACCTCAAGGGACATCACACTTCTCCCTCAATTCAAAATCTGGGAAATGTGTTTATTCAGCAGTTTTTTTCTGGGCATTTACCTATGAGGGTGAACTGAGGAACTGCCAGGGCTGGAGAGTTCCTTCCCTAGAGGGAAGAACAACCTCAACTCCTGTGTGAGTTTCCTGTGGCTGCTGTGTTAAAACACTACCACAAACTGTGTGGCTTAAAACAATGGAAATTTATTCTCTCACAGTTCTGGAGGACAGAAGTCCAATATCAAGGTGCTGACAGGGACGCACTCCCTCCATAGCTCTGGGGGAAAAGTCTTCCTTTTCCAACAAAGCCAAATTCCTTGACTGTGGCAGCATACATCCAATCTCTGTCTCTGTCTTCCCGAGGCCCTCTCTTCTCTGCCCCACCCATAATCACTCTGGGTACCACCCAGGTTATTGCTATCTTGGCATTCATATTCTGAGCTCAAAAGGTCACAGGGGATGTGCATGGTGGCTCACGCCTATAATCCCAGCACTCTGGGAGGCCTAAGTGGGCGGATCACTTGAGGCCAGGAGTTTGAGACCAGCGTGGCCAACATGGTAAAAAGCCATCTCTACTAAAAATACAAAAATTAGCTGGGCATGGTGGCACACCCCTGTAGTCCCAGCTACTTGGGAGGCTAAGGTTGGAGAATCACTTGAATCCCAGAGGCAGAGGTTGCTGTGAGCTGAGATCGTGGCATCGCACTCCAGCCTGGGCAACACAGCAAGACTACATCTCAAAAAAAAAAAAAAAAAAAGTCACAGGAAGGCAGGTCTCCGTGTTACTCTTCTTCCTTATAAGGATACTTGTCATTGGATTTAGCGCCCACCCTAATCTAGTATGACCTCAACTAGTTACCTCTGTAAAGATGCTATTTTTAAATAAGATCACATTCTGACCAGGCGTGGTGGCTCACGCCCGTAATCCCAGCACTTTGGGAGCCTGAGGCGGGCAGATCACGAGGTCAGGAGTTCAAGACCAGCCTGGCCAACATGGTGAAACTCCATCTCTACTAAAAATACGAAAATTAGCCAGGCCTGGTGGCGTGTGCCTTTAGTCCCAGCTACTCGGGAGGCTAAGTGAATCCGGGAGGCGGAGCTTGCTGTGAGCCGAGATCATGCCACTGCACTCCAGCCTGGGACAGAGCGAGACTCCCTCTCAAAAAAAAAAAAAATCACATTCTGAGGTTTTAGGTAGACATGAATTAGGGCGGTGGGGGGTGGGCAGTGCAGGGGGACATGAGTCAACCCACTATAGGTCATAAGTCTGGAAAAGATGCTAAGACTAGAGCGAATCTTGATTATGGTAAGTAAATATGAGGTCAACAACAGCACAGACTAAATAGACCTCAATTTGTAAGTGCAAGAGCTATAAGATAGCATAAAGCTTGGCAGTAATTGAGAGGCCACCTTTTCTGTGTCAGCAATGACTTAACAGTGATGTTTCCTTTTAAGATCCTTAGACCGGGTGTGGTTGCTCACACTTGTAGTCCCAGCACTTTGGGAGGCCAAGGCAGGCAAATCACTTGAGGTCAGGAGTTTGAGACCAGCCTGGCCAATGTGGTGAAACCCTGTCTCTACTAAAAATACAAAAATTAGCCAGGCATGGTGGCAGGTGCCTGTAATCCCAGCTACCCAGGAGGCTGAGGTGGGAGGATGCAGTGAGCTGAGATCGTGCCACCGCACTCCAGCCTGGGTAAGAGAGCGAGACCCTGTCTCAAAAAAAATAAACAAAAAATAAATCCTAAAGGCACCATTTCTTTTTTTGTTTTGTTTTGTTGTGAGACAGTCTCTCTCTGTCACCCAGGCTGGAGTGCAGTGGCACGATCTTGGCTCACTGCAACCTCTGCCTCCAGGGTCAAGCGATTCTCCTGCCGCAGCCTCCTGAGTAGCTGGGAATACAGGTGTGCACCACCATGCCTGGCTAATTTTTGCATTTTTAGTAGAGATGGGGTTTCACCATGTTGGTCAGGCTGGTCTTGAACTCCCGACCTCGTGATCCGCCTGCCTCAGCCTCCCAAAGTGTTGGGATTACAGGCGTGAGCCACCGTGCCCTGCCGAAGGCACCATTTCAAACTGGGAACAACTACCTGTCCATCGAGCCCTCCTGCCCTCCTCTCATTAGGATTATTTCAGCAGACTGCTTTCTACAGATGGAGCTAGTTCCCATATCACCTGCTGTTCTTTGCTGGAGCGGCCACCTGTCTCCTGGCCCAGGGCCCTCACAGCTTTGTAACTCTCCATGGACACTCCATGGATTTTTTCTTTTCTTTCTTTTTTTTTTTTTTTTTAGGACACAGGGTCTTGCTCTGCCACTGAAGCTAGAGTGAAATGGCATGATGGTAGTTCACTGCAGCCTCAAACTCCTGGGCTCAAGCAATCCTCGCACCTCAGCCTCAGAGTAGCTAGGACTATAGGCGTGCGCCACTGTGCCCAGCTAATTTTTCTTTTTTTTAATTTGTAGAGATGAGGTCTCATTTTGTTGCCCAGGCTGGTCTCCAACCCTTGGCTTCAAATGACCCTTCCACCTAGCCTCCCAAAGTGCTGGGATTATTGGCATGAACCACCGTACCCAGCACCCTGGGGATGATTCCGAAGGCCCCTTTCTCTACTGAGATAGATTTTTCTTCTAACAGCTGCCTCACCTATAATCACTCTCTCTGGTTACCACTCAGGTTATTGTCATCTTGGCACTCAGGGGTGCTGATACTATTTTTTTTTTTTTTTTTTGAGATGGAGTCAAAAAAAAAGGTCACAAGAAGGCATGTCTCCATGTTACTTTTCTCCCATGCTATTGACTATGGACAAGTCATTGACCTCATCTTTAGTTAGCTTAACCTGTGATACACTCCAGTATTCCTTTCTTATCCTTCCCTTTCCAGTAAGAGGATAATGTGTTCTCTGCCAGAGTATTTACCTTCTGCATCCCCAAACTGCCTTATTTTTTAGTTTATTCATAGGAAACCCTGGAGGTCACATTATGAAAATTAAACCCACCCTTAAGGCAAAAACTGCCTGTATCACCTTGCACTGTGCCTAGGCTCGCTAATGATGATGTTCCAGCCATACTGAAGCAAAACATCTAAAACCAATAAGTAGGGAATCAAATGAATAGGCTCCCAAGTTGCCCTGGCTCCTTGTGGTTGAGTCTGTTGGACCTAGGTTCTAGTTCCAGGTCAGACACTCACTGACAGTGTAGACCTGGGCAAGGTTCTTCACCTCCCTGAACCTGAGTGTCCATGTCTGTAAATTGGGTCTGTATACTTTGAGATTGTTGTGAAAATTTGGTGAGATGGTGAATATATGAGAAAGCTTCCAACACTACCAGTTACATGGTCACCACACTGCAAATCTGCCCACCATGATCATGGGGACAATCCATGGTACAGCTGGAAAACAGTGCCTATCTGATGCATCATGCAGATTCAGGAAAATGCCCCCTGGACCACATGACTGTAACAATGCTTCTCCCAACAGTAGTGTTTTTTCCTCTAGAGCTTTCCCTATTTTCCCACCCTTTTCTCTTACCTCAAAGGAAGAGTCGTTCTTCCTTTTCAAAACTAATGATCTTTGTATTCTCAATTCCATCCCCCCCACCTATGTCAGAACTGTGTTTCCATGCTTCATCTCTTCATCCTCTATTGGCTGTATTGCCTGAACAAACTCAAGTCATGTCTTTGCTTAAAAACACTCTTCCCACAACCCTGTAGCCCGCTCAAAATACATAGAGTCCCTTTTTCCTTTAGATGTCAAATTTCTTGAACACTTCCAAACTTTATTAATTCAACAAATGTATGTTATGTATGACTGTTTTCATCCATTTTGCATTGCTATAAGGGAATCCCTGAGATTGGACAGTTTATAAAGAAGTTTCTTTGGCTCATGGTTCTGGATGGCACTGGTATCTGCTTGGCTTCTGGTGAGGTTTTCAGTAAAGGTTTTCACTCATTAACAGTGGTAGAAGTGAGGGAAGAAGGGAAAGTGTATTCCAAGAGTTGGTCAGGTAGAGAGAAGAAAATAATATATTATAATGCTTTCAACAGGGTATTATGATGGAGTCAGGCCCTGTATGTTATTGGAGCACAGAATTGCAGCAATTAACTCAGGCTGGGGGTGGTGCAGATGTGAAATAATCAGTAACACCTCTGATAGGATGCCTTTACTCATGGCAGAAGGTGAAGGGGAGGCAAGCCTGGCACATGGTGAAAGAAGGAGCAAGAGAGCCACCAGGCTCTTTAAACAACCAGCTGTGGCATGAACTAATAGAGCAAGAACTCACTCGTTACCATGGGGAGGGGACCTAGCCATTCATGAGGGATCCACCCCCGTGACTCAAGCACCTCCCACTAGTTCCCACCTCCAACACTGGGGATGAGATTTGGAGATGACAAACATCCAAACTAGATCAATGGTCACATGCTAGGTGCAATGACAAGCAATGGGGAGCCGTCAGAGGTGCTGATACTATTTTTTTTTTTTCTTTGAGATGGAGTCTTGCTCTGTCGTCCAGGCTGGAGTGCAGTGGCACAATCTCAGCTCACTGAAAGTAAGGCTAATACTATTAACACCAGTTTTCCTACTCCTTGGTCTCGAGCAAGGTAACGACCAAATTCTTAGCAGCTTCTAGTCTGGCGCTTGCCTGGCACTCATCCCTCAGATGAGGCCCATCAGTCTTTTTTCTTCAGGCTCACCGGCTTAATTGCTGTTTCTCGAACAGTCCCAAATTCACTTCCACCATAGGGAGGAAACATACTTCACCCACTTAATTCCTGCATCTCCTTTAGCTCCCATTTCAAACATTATTTCTTCAAGGAGGCCTTCCATGCCCTCACCCCCATACCATCTAGGCCAGATTCTCCTTTTGTGTGCTGGTAGACTCATCACTTCCTTTCTTCAGAACAGTTAACTCAGTTTCTAATTCTCCATGTGTGAGTGTAATTACTCGATTGTCTTTTCTGCCCTACTGTAAGTCTCATGGGAGCAGGAGCCGTGACTGTTTTAATTCACCATCCTGTGTACATCACCCAACATAGCATCTGTCCAGCATGGGCCATCATGAAACAGTGGTAGAAGGAAAGGAGGGAGGGAAAAGAGTATTCCAAGAGTTGGTCAGGTAGAGAGAAGGAAATAATGTATTATAATGCTTTGAGCAGAGTATTAGGATGAGGTCAGGCTCTGTATGTTATGGGAGCACACATTGTAGCAGTTAACTTGGGGTGGGGAGTGATGTAATCAGTAACACTCTGAAAAGATGAGCAGCCAGGCATGTGGTCGCTCATTACGGGAATGACACCAAAGTGTTGGGTTGTCTGAGGCAGGTGGATCACCAGAGCCCAGGAGTTCATGACCAGCCTGGGCAACATAGCGAGGCCCTGTCTTTATGAAAAATCAAAAAAACTAGGTGTGGTGGTACATACCTGTAGTCCCAGCTATTCAGGAGGCTGAGGTGGGAGGATTGCTTGAGCCTGGGAGTTAGAGGCTGCAATGAGCTGAGATTGCACCACTGCTCTCTAGCCTGGGCAACAGAACAAGACCCTGTCTCAAAAAGAAAAATAAAAGAAAAGAAAAAGAAAGGATGAGTAGGCATTAGCTAGGCAAATAAGGAAGAAAATGGCATTCTGGCAGCAGGAAGGTTTATACAAAGATGTGAAAAGACTTCATGAATTAAGGGAACTAAGTGAGGTCAGCATGACAGGCATGAAGGGAACATATGGAGAAATAGCAAGAGATGAGTTTGGGCAACTGGGACACAGGTCATGAAGGATCTTGTCTATTTCTGGTGGAATTTGGACATATTTAAGAGCCAGAGATGAAGTGTTTCTTTTTTTTTTTTTTTTTTTTTTGAGATGGAGTCTCACTCTGTCGCCCAGACTGGAGTGCAGTGGCACGATCTTGGTTCACTGCAACCTCCGCCTCCCAGGTTCAAGCGATTCTTCTGCCTCAGCCTCCCAAGTAGCTGGGACTACAGGTGCATGCCACCACACCCGGCTAATTTTTTGTATTTTTAGTAGAGATGGCGTTTCACCATATTGGCCAAGCTGGTCTCCAACTCCTGACCTCATGATCTGCCTGCCTCGGCCTCCCAAAGTGCTGGAATTACAAGCGTGAGCCACTGCACCCGGCCCAGAGATGAGTTTTTAAGTAGGGAAATAGTATGATCAGATTTGCATTTTCTTTTTCTTTTTTTTTTGAGACAGAGTCTCGCTCTGTCACCCAGGCTGGAATGCAGTGGTGTGATCTCAGCTCACTGCAACCTCCACCTCCCAGGTTCAAGCTATTCTCGTGCCTCAGCCTCCCGAGTAGCTGGGACTATGGGCATTCACCACAACACCTGGCTAATTTTTTTTATTTTTAGTAGAGACAGGGTTTTACCATGTTGGTCAGGCTGGTGTTGAACTCTTGACCTCAGGTGATCCACCTGCCTCGGCCTCCCAAAGTGCTGGGATTACAGGCATAAGCCACCGTGCCTGACCCAGATTTGCATTTCCAAAAGAACTCTTTAGGCAACAGAAACTCTCACACATGGCTGGTGGTGTTATAAAATGGTATAGCCACTTTGGAAAGTGTTTGGCAGTCTCTTATAAAGTTAAACATACACCTACCCTACAAACTGGCAATTCTACTCCTAGGTATTTAACTAAAAGAATTGAAAATATATGCCAAAAAAGACATACAAAAATGCCCACAGGCTGGGCACGGTGGCTTACACCTGTAATCCCAGCACTTTGGGAGGCCAAGGCAGGCAGATCACCTGAGGTCAGGAGTTTGACACCAGTCTGGCCAACATGATGAAACCCCATCTCTACTAAAAATACAAAAAATTAGTTGGGTGTGGTGGCACGCACCTTTAGTTCCAGCTACTTGGGAGGCTGAGGCAGGAGAATTGATTGAAACTGGGAGGTGGAGGTTGCATTGAGCTGAGATCGTGCCATTGCACTCTAGCCTGGGCAATAAGAGCGAAACTCCATTTCAAAAAAAAAAAAAACTGTCCATAACAAATTTTTTATAAGAGCCAAATTGGAAATGATCGAATTTTTCATCAACAGGTGGAAAAAACAAACTATGGGATACCCATACAGTTGGATACTACTCAGCACTATAAAAGAGCAAACTACTCATAAATGCAGTAACCTAGATGGATCTCAGACATTACGTTGAGCTGAAGAATCCAGGCACAGAATAATCCATGCCATAGGATCCATGTGTAAACAGTCTAAGAACAGGCAATGCTAAGCAATGGTGATAGAAATCAGGACAGCAGTTGCCTCTGGGTGTCAGAGGCTTAACTGCAAAGTCCCTAGAGAACTTATCTTCGGTGATGGAAATGTTTTATATCTTTGTTACTAGTGGAGGATGTTCAGGTTCTTGGTGTCTTGAACAAAGAATTGGACAAAATGCATAAACAAAGCAAGGAAAGAATGAAGCAACAAAAGCAGAGATTTGTTAAAAATGAAAGTACACGCCACAGGCTGGGAGCAGCCCGAGCAAGGGGCCCAAGGGCCTGGTTACAGAATTTTCTGGGGTTTAAATACCCTCTAGAGGTTTCCCATTGATTACTTGCTGTAATCATGTATGTATGTAAATGAAGTAGTGGCCCATGATCAGTCTGATTGGTTGTGGGAGGGGACTAATCAGAGGCTGAAGTGAAGTTACAAAGTTACAGCCTATGCAAAGGTCTGATTTGTTGCAGAAAGCAGCCAATCAAAGGTTAAAGTTAAGTAACAAAGTTATACTCCTATGCAAATGAAGACTTGGCCCACAACCAGCCTGATTGGTTGTAGGAGGGGAACATTCAGAGGTACTTCCAGTTTTTCATCTGCCATGCAGAAAAAGGGAGCAGGTTGTGGGGGTGGGGGGGCGTGTTGCAAAGGGAGTACCTTCTGGTCCTTCTGTTACCTGGGCATGGAAAGTTGGGGCTTTCCTTTTGATTTAGTTCTAGAAAGTCAGCATGTATTGGCCTTAGGTTCCCTGCCTCCAGTCTCTCTTCTCCTGCCTCATCTTGACAGGGTTGGTGGTTATTTTCAAATCCATCAAACTGTACACTTAAAATGCGTGTATTGTATATAAATTGTGCATCATTTTTTTAAAGTACTAGAGAAAAAAGACTTCTTTGGAAGTGGTGTGGAGAAGGCTGAAAGAGGGGATTGAGACTGGACATGGGGAGATTATAATAATGCAGCTGAAAATTTTTAAGGCTAGAATTTAAGCAGTGGCAGTGGGGATGGAGAAAGGGGATGAATTTCTAGATTGAGATGACAGAATTGATAAGGCTTAAGTGATTAGAGAAGAGGAAAGGGTTAAGAAAATTTGGTGTTATACCCTTTGGTAGTATAGGTATATTTGGTGAAAATTGGGACACAGGTTTTAGGGGGAGATTTTTGGTGGCAGGATATGAGTTTCAAAAATATTGAGGTTGTTGCACATCTGGGCATCTACAGGTCCACTGGACAGAACTAACAGCTGTGGGTCTGAGACTCTGGGAGAGTCCTGGGCTGGAGATAAGGACCTAAAGTCATCAGGAGGTAGGCATCATTGAAATAATCATGAATGGGAGCGTGTATGGATTAAGCAGAGACAAGAGCTAAAAACAGAACCTGGAAACCTTGACATTTAAAGGGCAGTAGGGAACACACAGCCCTTGAAGGAATCCTAGGAGACCTTAAAATGTCACATCATAGAAGCCAAAGAAGGGAAAAGTGATGAAACAAATGTGAGGGGCTGATGTCAAATGCTGTAGAAGTCAAGTCAAAAAGAACTGCTCCCTCACCACTCCCTCTCTCCTAAGCCCCCCCTCAAATCTCAGCAGCTGCTTTCTCGGGCTACTGGAATGTCTTTTCCTGAAGGTGCGCAGAGATTTCCAAGTCTCCAGATCCAGTGATCTATTCACCACCTCATCTCTTACAACCTCTCTGCAACCATCAAACAGGTTCTTGAAATTTTCTCCTAGGCCTTTGTGACTACAGGGTCTTTGTTACCCTCAAAGCACCCTCAGCATGGCTCTTCTTCCTGCCTCCTGAACATAATCTTTCCCCAAAGTCCTGTCCTCTTTTCTTCCTCAACATCTACTGAAGTGTCTTCTAGTGGTTAGACCTATGCTAGGTGCCCATGATACCAATAAGTAAAACATAAGCCCAGCTTTTAAGGGGTTGATGGCATAGCCATAGAGGAAGATGAAAATAGATGGCAGTAAAACAGTGTGATGAAACGTTATTAGCAGGGTACTCTGGGAGTGTACAGGGAGCAGCTGGGCCTGAAGAAGTTAGGAAAGAAACAGTAAATAGAAAAGCATCAGCCAGGCCTAGTGGCTCACACCTACAATCCTAGCACTTTGGAGGGCAAGGCAGGAGGATCCCTTGAGCCCAGGAGTTCGATATCAGCCTGGGCAACATAGGGAGACCTTGTCTCTATTGAAAAGAAAAAAAAAGAAAAAAGAAAAAAAAGTGGTTGGGCACGGTGGCTCATGCCTGTAATCCCAGCACTTTGGGAGGCCGAGATGGGTGGATCACGAGGTCAGGAGATCGAGACCATCCTGGCTAACGCAGTGAAACCCCGTCTCTGCTAAAAATACAAAAAATTAGCTAGGCATGGTGGCGGGCACCTGTAGTCCCAGCTACTCGTGAGGCTGAGGCAGGAGAATGGCGTGAACCTGGGAGGCAGAGCTTGCAGTGAGCCGAGATCACACCACTGCATTCCAGCCTGGGTGACAGAGCGAGACTCTGTCTCAAAAAAAAAAGAAAAGAAAAGAAAAGAAAAAAAAGACTGGGCATGGTGGTTTACGCCTGTAGTCCTAGCACTTTGGTAGGCCAAGGCGGGTGGATCACTTGTAGTCAGGAGTTCAAGACCAGCCTGACCAACATGGTGAAACCCCATCTCTACTAAAAATACAAAAATTAGCCAGGCATGGTGGCACATGCCTGTTATTCCAGCTATTCGGGTAGCTGAGGCATGAGAATCGTTTGAACCTGGGAGGCAGAGGTTGCAATGAGCCGAGATCGTGCCACCGCACTCCAGCCTGGGCAACAGAGCAAGACTCTGTCTCAAAAAAAAAAAAAAGAGGAAAAAGAAAAGTATAGAGTCTTCAAGAGGAAGTATTACAGGGTGTGAGCAGGGGCAGTGATCTTCAGAAGTTTCTTTTTTTAATTAATTTATTTATTTATTAATTTATTTTTTGAGACGGAGTCTCGCTCTGTTGCCCAGGCTGGAGTGCAGTGGTGCGATCTCTGCTCACTGCAAGCTCCACCTCCCAGGTTCATGCCATTCTCCTGCCTCAGCCTCCCAAGTAGCTGAGACTACAGGCACCTGCCACCACGCCTGGCTAATTTTTTTGTATTTTTAGTAGAGACGGGGTTTCACTGTATTAGACAGGATGGTCTCAATCTCCTGACCTCGTGATCTGCCCGCCTTGGTCTCCCAAAATGTTGGGATTACAGGCATGAGCCACCGCGCCTGGCCCAGAAGTTTTCTTAATAGCTGAATTGTAGAATTTGTGGGGTTGAAGGGTGAGAGGGAGGACTGGAAATGGAAATGGGGAGAGAGAAATTGCAAAAGGTTGTGTATGATACTAATAAGTTTAAACATTCTATGAGCAGGAGGGAGCTAGCTAGGGTCTTAAATAGGGAAAAGATGTGGTCATGCATGTTTTGTTTTGGGACAATCACTAACTGAATGAAGGATGGACTGACAGGAGAGGTGAGGGCAGAGGCAAGGGCAGAGGGGCCAGTTGAGAGTTGTTTCAGTAATCCAAGTGAGAAATAATGAGGATCTGAATTAGGGTAGCAGTGAGAATAGAGAAGATGGTGAAACTCCAGAGACATTTCTGAGAGATTTGAGAGGATTTGGCAACTGGCTGCGGGCTATAAAAGAGAGAAAGATTGAGGATGACTCCATGGCTCTTAACTGGGAAGATTTGGGTGGATGGTAACTTCACAAGACAAAATAAAAACCACAAGCATGGAAACAGCCTTTGGATGGAGGTAAGATAATCAATTAAGATTTGGACTGAATAATTTTGAAATTTGTGTGTGACATTTAGTGCTTTGTGTCATTAGATAGTTGGTGGCTGAAATCATAGTGCTAGATGAGCTATTTCAGAAAGCCCATTTATGAGAAAGACCATCAGTGGGTAGAGATGGGACATCAGAGAATTATCAGTATTCAAAAGTTGGGAAGAGGGCCGGGCATGTTGGCTCACTCCTATAGTCCCAGCACTTTGGGAGGCTGAGGTGGGTAGATTGCTTGAGGCCAGGAGTTCAAGACCAGCCTGGCCAACATGATGAAACCCTGGCTCTACTAAAAATACAAAAATTAGCCAGGCATGGTGGTGCACACCTGTAATCCCAGCTGCTCAGGAGGCTGAGGCAGGAGGATCACTTGAACCTGGGAGGTGGAGATTGCAGTGAGCCGATATCATACCACTGCACTCCAGCCTGGGTGACAGAGAAAGACTGTCTCAAAAAAAAAAAGGAGATAAAGAAAAAAAGGTTGGGAAAAGGATGCAGAACCTCAAAGGAAACAAAAAGAGAGGAAAACAGCAAAGGATGCAGTGTCCCAAGAACCAAGGGAATTGAAGTTTTAAGAATCAGAGGGTTATCAACAGTGTCAAATTCTATAATAAATGGGTAGGTTAAAAGTGTCTATTGGGTATGGGAGCTAAAACAATTTTAGCTCATAGAAGTAGAGAGATTAAAATTGTGACTATTAGAAGCTGGGAAGCGTGAGGAAGAGGGTAGGACAGGGAGAGGTTTTCTAACAGATATAGCTACATGGATGGAATAAGTTCTAGTATTCTATAGTACTGGCGGGTAAATATGGTTAACAGTAATTTATTGTATATTTTCCAAAAGCTGTAAGACAGTATTTTAATATTCACAACACAAAGAAATGATATATGTGTCGGTGATGGATATGCTAATTGCCCTGGTTTAATCATCACACATCGTATACATGTATCAAAATATCACTGTGTATCCTATACATATGTACAATTATATGTCAACTAAAAATAAAAGGGAAAATAATGTCCACTGGGTTTGGTAATTAGGAGATCCTGGCTAACATATCAAGATCATTTTTATTGGAAGGTAGTGAAAGCCATAGTGTTGAAGTAAGAGGAAAAAAATTGGAGAAGGCATGATGCAAACCAAATTGCTTTCAGACATGTAAAGACTCAGAAGAATTTTCTATATAATTTTACTGAAAAAAATTACCTGAGGGTGTACTCCAGCAAAGATAAAAGGAACTCAACAAAGAGGAAGACATGGGACCTCAGAAAAAAATGGAGCTAGGCCAGGATGACAGTTATGCAGCAGATCCACAGAATAATGTGTCTTAAATTGACAGTTTAAGGGCCAGGAGTGGCGGCTCATGCTTGTAATCCCAGCACTTTGGGAGGCTGAGGTGGGAGGATATCTGGAGCCCAGGAGTTTGAGGCTGCAGTGAGACATAATCGCACCACTGCACTCCAGCCTGGATGACAGAGTGAAACCCCATCTCAAACAAAACAAAACAAAAATTATCAATTAACAGAAAATTTGGGGATCTTGATAATCTATCATAAAATGGAGAAAACATTTTATTTCTGCTTCCTGTTTCTACTTTCTATAAGAAGTAGGCAATGAGAAACCTCAGAAGGATAAAGAAAAACATATGGAGGCTGGGCACAGTGGCTCACACCTGTAATCCCAGCACTTTGGGAAGCTGAGGCAGGAGAATCACTTGAGCCCAGGAGTTCAAGACCAGCCTGGGCAACATAGTGAAACCCTGTCTCTACAAAAAATACAAAAATTATCCTGGCATGGTGGCACGTCCCTATGATCCCAACTACTCTGGAGGCTGAGGCAGGAGGATGGCTTGAACCCAGGAGGTCAAGGCTGCGGTGAGCACTGACTATACCACTGCACTCCAGCAAGAAAAGAAAAACCTATGGCAAAAGTCATGGATCAAATATGAAGCAGGCTAAAATATAGTATCATGTTGAGCAATATGATGGAGTATAAGAAAAAAAGAAATCTATATACTTGAACTTTCTCCATGCAGCAACATGGATATAATGAAATAGTACTTTATCCCTTTCTGTCCTGATTTAACCACACTACCTGATTCTGCAGTGAATATACTGTAATTATAGTATAAATGCTGCTTATTGGTCTTCATGTTTTAGATTCAGTTTAAGAGCAATTTCCCAAAGCATGCTCAACTTTGTATAGTTTCAGAACAGAACACAAATTATTTAAAGCTCGACATGTAACAAAATATTGGTACAGCTAATCAAAGTTGGAATTTTGAGAAGGATATTAATAATCTAATAGCCGGGCGTGGTGGCTCATGCCTGTAATCACAGCATTTTGGGAGGCCAAGGCGGGCAGATCAGCTGAGGTCAGG
>NW_012102488.1:386038-388982 GCF_000951045.1 Mandrillus leucophaeus
AGTTCTTTGTAGGTTCTGTATGTTAGCCCTTTGTCAGATGGATAGATTGCAAAAATTTTCTTCCATTCTGTAGGCTGCCTGTTCACTCTGATGATAGTTTCTTTTGCTGTGCAGAAGTTCTTTAATTTAATTAGATACCATTTGTCAATTTTGGCTTTTGTTGCCATTGTGCTTGGTGTTTTAGATGTGAAGCCTTTGCCATTACCTATGTCCTACTTGGTATTGCCCAGATTTTCTTCTAGGATTTTTATGGTCCTAGGTCTTATGTTTAAGTCTTTGATCCATCTTGAGTTGATTTTTCTGTGAGGTGTAAGGAAGGGGTCCAGTTTCAGTTTTCTGCAGATGGCTAGCCAGTTTTCCCAATACCATTGAATAAACAGGGAATCTTTTCCCCATTGCTTGTTTGTGTCAGCTTTGTCAAAGATCAGATGGTTGTAGATGTGTGGTGTTATTTCTGAGGTCGCTGTTCTGTTCCATTGGTCTATATATCTGTTTTGGTACCAGTACCATGCCATTTTTGTTACTGTAGCCTTATAGTGTAGTTTGAAGTCAGGTGGTGTGATGTCTCTAGCTTTGTTCTTCTTGCCCAGGATTGTCTTCGCTATGCAGTCTCTTTTTTGGTTCCATATGATTTTTAAAGTAGTTTTTTCCAATTGTGTGAAGAAAGTCAGTGATAGCTTGATGGGGATAGCATTGAATCTATAAATTACTTTCAGCAGTATAGCCATTTTTATGATATTAATTCTTCCTGTCCATGAGCATGGAATGTTTTTCCATTTGTTTGTGTCCTCTCTTATTTCCTTGAGCAGTGGTTTGTAGTTCTCCTTGAGAGGTCCTTCACATCCCTTGTAAGTTGTATTCCTAGGTATTTTATTCTCTTTTAGCAATTGTGATTGGGAGTTCACACTCACGACTTGGCTGTGTTTGTCTGTTATTGGTGTATAGAAATGCTTGTGATTTTTGCACATTGATTTTGTATCCTGAGACTTTGCTGAAGTTGCTTATCAGCTTAAGGAGTTTCTGGGCTAAGATGACGGGGTTTTCTAAATATATAGTCATGTCATCTGCAAACAGAGATAATTTGACTTCCTCTCT
This sequence comes from Mandrillus leucophaeus, assembly GCF_000951045.1. NCBI lineage: Eukaryota > Metazoa > Chordata > Mammalia > Primates > Cercopithecidae > Mandrillus > Mandrillus leucophaeus. Next base: position 387,134 of record NW_012102488.1, read on the forward strand.
TCCTCTTTGAATACGCTTTATTTCTTTCTCTTGCCTGATTGCCTTGACCATAACTTCCAATACTATGTTGAACAGGAGTGGTGAGAGAGGGCATCCTTGTCTTGTGCTGGTTTTCAAAGGGAATGCTTCCAGTTTTTGCTCATTTGGTATTATGTTGGCTGTGGGTTTGTCATAAATAGCTCTTATTATTTTGAGATACGTTCCATCAAAACCTAGTTTATTCATAGTTTTTAACATGAAGGGCTGTTGAATTTTGTCAAAGGCCTTTTCTGCATCTATTGAGATAATCATGTGGTTTTTGTCATTGGCTCCGTTTATGTGATGGATTACATTTATTGATTTCTGTATGTTGAGCCAACCTTGCATCCCAGGGATGAAGCCGACTTGATTGTGGTGGATAAGCTTTTTGATGTGCTGCTGGATTTGGTTTGCCAGTATTTTATTGAGGATTTTTGCATCGATTTTTGTCAGGGATATTGGCCTGAAATTTGCTTTTTTTGTTGTGTCTTTCCCAGGTTTTGGTATCAGGATGATGCTGGCCTCATAAAATGAGTTAGGGAGGATTCCCTCTTTTTCTATTGTTTGGAATAGTTTCAGAAGGAATGGTACCAGCTCCTCTCTGTACCTCTGGTAGAATTCGGCTGTGAATCCATCTGGTCCTGGGCTTTTTTTTGGTTGGTAGGCTATTAATTGCTGCCTCAATTTCAGAAGTTGTTATTGGTGTATTCAGGGATTCGGCTTCTTCCTGGTTCAGACTTGAGAGGGTGTATGTGTCCAGGAATTTATCCATTTCTTCTAGATTTTCTAGTTTATTTGCATAGAGGTGTTTATAGTATTCTCTGATGGTAGTTTGTATTTCTGTGGGTCAGTGGTGATATCCCGTTTATCATTTTTTATTGCATCTACTTGATTCTTTCTTTTCTTCTTTATTAGTCTGGCTAGCAGTCTATCTATTTTGTTATTCTTTTCAAAACACCAGCTCCTGGATTCATTGATTTTTTGAAGGGTTTTTGTTGTCTCTATCTCCTTCAGTTCTGCTCTAATCTTAGTTATTTCTTGATTTTGAATTTGTTTGCTCTTCCTTCTCTAATTCTTTTACTTTTGATGTTAGGGTGTCGATTTTAGATCTTTCCTGCTTTCTCTTGTGGGCGTTTAGTGCTATAAATCTCCCTCTACACACTGCTTTAAATGTGTCCCAGATATTCTGAAACATTGTGTTTTCATTCTCATTGGTTTCAAATGACATCTTTACTTCTGCCTTAATTTCATTATTTACCCAGACGTCATTCAGGAGCAGGTTGTTCAGCTTCCATGTAGTTGTGCGGTTTTGAGTGCGTTTCTTAATCCTGAGTTCTAATTTGATTGCACTGTGGTCTGAGAGACTGTTTGTTATGATTTCCATTCTTTTCCATTTGCTGAGGAGTGTTTTACTTCCAATTATGTGGTCAATTTTATAATAAGTGTGATGTGGTAGTGAGAAGAATATATATTCTGTTGATTTGGGGTGGAGAGTTCTGTAGATGCCTATTAGGTCCACCTGGTCCAGAGCTAAGTTCAAGTCCTGAATATCCTTGTTAATTTTCTGTCTCATTTATCTAATATTGACAGGTAGGTGTTAAAGTCCCACTGTTATTGTGTGGAAGTCTAAGTCTCTTTGTAGGTCTCTAAGAATTTGCTTTATGAATCTGGGTGCTCCTGTATTGGGTGCATATATATTTTGGATAGTTAGCTCTTCTTGCTGCATTGATCCCTTTACCAGTATGTAATGACCTTTTTTGTCTCTTTTGGTCTTTGTTTAAAGTCTTTTATCAGAGATTAGGATTGCAACTCCTGCCTCTTTTTTTTTTTT
>NW_012102488.1:389032-391340 GCF_000951045.1 Mandrillus leucophaeus
GGATATGAAATTCTGGGTTGAAAATTCTTTTCTTTAAGAATGTTGAATATTGGCCCCCACTCTCTTCTGGCTTGTAGAGTTTCTGTAGAGAGATCTGCTGTTAGTCTGATGGGCTTCCCTTTGTGGGTAGCCCTACCTTTCTGGCTGCCCTTGACATTCTTTCCTTCATTTCAACCTTGGTGAATCTGATTATGTGTCTTGGGGTTGCTCTTCTTGAGGAGTATCTTTGTGGTGTTCTCTGTATTTCCTGAATTTGAATGTTGGCCTGTCTTGCTAGGTTGGGGAAGTTCTCCTGGATAATATCCTAAAGAGTGTTTTCCAACTTGGTTCCATTCTCCTCATCACTTTCAGGTACACCAATCAAATGTAGATTTGGTCTTTTCACATAGTTTCATATTTCTTGGAGGCTTTGTCATTCCTTTTTATGTCTTTTTTCTCTAATCTTGTCTTCTCTCTTTATTTCATTAAGTTGATCTTCAATCACTGATATCCTTTCTTCTGCTTGATCGATTGAGCTGTTGAAACTTGTGTATGCTTCATGAAGTTCTTGTGCTGTGTTTTTCAGCTCCATCAGGTCATTTATGTTCTTCTCTATACTGTTTATTCTAGTTATGAATTCATCTAACCTTTTTTCAAGGTTCTTAGCTTCCTTGCATTGGGTTAGAACATGCTCCTTTAGCTCAGAGGAGTTTGTTATTACCCACCTTCTGAAGTCTACTTCTGTCAATTCATCAAACTCATTCTCTGTCCAGTTTTGTTCCCTTGCTGGCGGGGAGTTGTGATCCTTTGGAGGAGAAGAGGCGTTTTGGTTTTTGGAATTTTCAGCCTTTTTCTGCTGGTTTCTCCCCTTTTTTGTGGACTTATCTACCCTTGGTCTTTGATGTTGGTGACCTTCAGATGGGGTCTTTGAGTGGATGTGCCATTCCTTTCTGTTTGTTAATTTTCCTTCTAACGGTCTGGCCCCTCTGCTGCCGGTCTGCTAGAGTTTGCTGGAGGTTCACTCCCGACCCTGTTTGCCTGGATATCACCAGTGGAGGCTGCAGAACAGCAAAATTGCTCCTGATCTTTCCCCTGGAAGCCTCATCCCAGTGGGGCACCTGCCAGATGCCAGCCAGAGTTCTCCTGTATGAGATGTCTGTTGGCCCCTACCGGGAGGTGTCTCCCAGTCAGGATACACGGGGATCAGGGACCCACTTGAGGAGGCAGTCTGACCCTTAGCAGAGCTTGAACGCTGTGCTGGGAGATCTGCTGCTCTCTTCAGAGCTGTCAGGCAGGGGCGTTTAAGTCTGCTGAAGCTGCGCCCACAGCCGTCCCTTTCCCCAGGTGCTCTGTCCCTGGGAGACGGGGATTCTATCTATAAGTCCCTGAATGGGGCTGCTGCCTTTTTTTCAGATGTCCTGCCTAGAGAAGAGAAATCTGGTAGTCTGGCCACAACAGCCGTGTTGAACTGCAGTGGACTCCGCCCAGTTCAAACTTCCCAGCAGCTTTGTTTACACTGTGCGTGTAAAACCGCCTACTCAAGCCTTAGCAATGGTGGACGCCCCTCCCCCCACCAAGCTAGAGCGTCCCTGGTCGATCTCAGACTGCTGCTGTGCTGACAGCCGGAATTTCAAGCCAGTGGATCTTACTTTGCTGGGCTCCGTGGTGGTGGGACCCGCCAAGCTAGATTACTTGACTCCCTGGCTTCAGTACACCTTTCAAGGGGGGTGAACGGTTCTATCTCACTAGTGTTCCAGGCGCCACTGGAGTATGGAAAAAAAGAACTGCAGCTAGTTCGGTGTCTGCCCAAATGGCCACCCAGTTTTGTGCTGGAAACCCAGGGCCCTGCTGGGAAAGGCACGGGAGGGAATCTCCTGGTTTGCAGGTTGCAAAGACTGTGGGACAAGCTCAGGATCTGTGCCGGAGTTCCTTAGGCTCAGTCCCTCACAGCCTCCCTTGGGTAGGGGAGAAAATTTCCTGATCCCTTGTGCTTCCCAGGTGAGGCAGTGCCCCACCCTGCTTTGGCTCGCTGTCCGTGGGCTGCACCCACTGTTCCGCGAGTCCCAGTGAGGTAAACCGTGTACCTCAGTTGGAAATGCAGAAATCACCCGCCTTCTGCATCGACCTCGCTGGGAGCTGCAGACAGGAGCTGTTCCTATTTGGCCATCTTGCGAACAATCCTTGCTTAGAAAAGGTGCTATTTTTAAACCCATTTTCCAAGTAAGGAAACTGAAGTGTGAAGAGGTGAAGTAGCCTGCCCAGAGTTATGGAGCTGGAAAATGGAAGCCTTGAGATTGGCACCCTGGTTGTCAGGCCCCAGAGTGTACAG
>NW_012102488.1:391390-391822 GCF_000951045.1 Mandrillus leucophaeus
GGGAGGCGGAGCTTGCAGTGAGCTGAGATCCGGCCACTGCACTCCAGTCTGGGCGACAGAGCGAGACTCTGTCTCAAAAAAAAAAAAGAAAAAAAGAAAAATACTCGAAAGCCCACAACTAAATTTCCTGTTCAGTTGTAGGAGTTGTATCAGCTTAGGTTTTTAAGTAGTTTTTCCTCATCACCAAAGCAGTATGTGTTTAATGCTTACCTTGTTTTTTTGTTTTGTTTTGTTTTGTTTTTTCTCTATTCTCTCTATATTTCTACCTGAACATGGTTTTGAGCTTTTAATGGTGGTCCTTGCAAGTAATGTTGCAAGCTGGCACAGATTCTTTTTGGATGTCAGTAGATGATGGCTGGGTGAATGGATGGATGAATTAGTGACTTTCCCAGGATCACATGGCAGTCAGCAACAGAGCTGGAACTCAGCTAA
>NW_012102488.1:397092-400397 GCF_000951045.1 Mandrillus leucophaeus
AAGGCAGGGAGACGTATTTGGGTGCCAACAGCATGTATTAGTCCATTTTCACAGTGCTGTAAAGAACTATTCATACCTGAGACTGGGTAATGTATAAAGAAAAGAGGTTTAATTGACTCACAATTCAGCAGGCTTAACAGGAATCATGGCTTGGAGGCCTCAGGAAACTTACAATCATGGTGGAAGACAAAGGGGAAGCAAGCACATCTTACCACCACAAAGCAAAGAGAGAGAGAGAGAGAGAGAAGGGAGGGAGAGAGAGAGAAAGTGCTGCACAAATTTAAACCAATCAGAATTCATGATAGAACTCACTCACTATCATGAGAACAGCAAGGGGGAAATCCACCCCCATGATCCAATCACCTCCCACCAGGTCCCTCCCTCAACACATGGGGATTACAAGGTGAGATGAGATTTGGGTGGCGACACAGAGCTAAACATATCACTGCCTCATAGGACATTCTAGAGCGCAGGAGATACTCACCCAAATTGATGTAGTAAGACAAGTGAATTGTAAAAGTAACCCGAGGTGGTTTCCTCTGCAGGTCGGACTAGAGATGGGAGACTGGGAGAAAAACTTATATTTTCTGTTATTTTATATACTCCTGAACCATTTGAATTGTTATTACTATGTACATGGATTACTTTCATAATTTAAAAATCCTATCCCTCCTTCAAGGCCTTGTTAAAAAGTTTCCTCCAAAAGCTTCTCTAATTCCCTCACTAAAAAATGGGTTCTCCATCCTCTGAGCTCCCATGGAATTTGATTTCTCCTCTCCTTAAAACCCACTGCTTCTGACTTTACTATAGGTGCTCTTGAAAATGTCTTGAGGACAGTCTTTGTCAGATTTTCCTGGCATATCTCCATAGCCTTGGCACCATGCCCTGCCTGTGGTAGGTGTTTGGTCAATGTTGAATGAGCTGGATGAGTGGATTTTGCTAATGCCAGACTGTATCCATTTCCTTCAATTCAGGGAACTCGGAAGACACGGCTTAGGTATATCCATGTGTCAGTCATTTCGCTGCCCCTGGGAAGGAAGGAAATGGAAAAAGAAAGAAGTGTAGAGTGGACACTCTGCCCCATCTACCTGTAAAGACAGAATCACAGAATATCAAGACTGAAATGGATCTTAGAGCATTATGTTCAGCCCCATCATTTTTATAATACAGGTGAGGCCAGGGAATGAAAAATACTTGAGGCCAGGCACGGTGGCTCAGGCCTGTAATCCCAGCACTTTGGGAAGCCAAGACAGGCAGATCACGAGGTCAGATCGAGACCATCCTGGCTAACACGGTGAAACCCCATCTCTACTAAAAAATACAAAAAAACTAGCCGGGCGAGGTGGCGGGCGCCTGTAATCCTAGCTACTCGGGAGGCTGAGGCAGGAGAATGGCGTAAACCCGGGAGGCGGAGCTTGCAGTGAGCTGAGATCCGGCCACTGCACTCCAGCCTGGGCGACAGAGCGAGACTCTGTCTCAAAAAAAGAAAAAAAGAAAAATACTCGAAAGCCCACAACTAAATTTCCTGTTCAATTGTAGGAGTTGTATCAGCTTAGGTTTTTAAGTAGTTTTTCCTCATCACCAAAGCAGTATGTGTTTAATGCTTACCTTGTTTTTTTGTTTTGTTTTGTTTTGTTTTTTCTCTATTCTCTCTATATTTCTACCTGAACATGGTTTTGAGCTTTTAATGGTGGTCCTTGCAAGTAATGTTGCAAGCTGGCACAGATTCTTTTTAGATGTCAGTAGATGATGGCTGGGTGAATGGATGGATGAATTAGTGACTTTCCCAGGATCACATGGCAGTCAGCAACAGAGCTGGAACTCAGCTAACCATCTTGTTGAGGGATGTCAAGTAGCTGAAGTACCTGGTGCAAAGGAGCTTCAGAGTTGCCATGACAACTACAGTAGTCTTCTAATTTCCATCATCTGAGTAAGGATCAGGACCAGAACCGTATTTACAGGCACAGAGGTTAAAGCCCAACGGAAGAAAGGACTCTGCAATAAGCAGTTTGTTGAGAACACCAGGATTGGTCTGAAAGATGGGCCGAGATAAATCATCCAGAGGACACTGTTATCCAGGTAGTGCCCTGTCCTGAAGAGATACAGGAGGTAGACGCAGGTTCCAGAATTGGTCAGGCCCTGACTCATTGGGAGACTTTGGGAAGGTCACCACTCTGGGCTTTGGCTTCTTTACCTATGACGTGATATAGTCGGACTAGTTCCTGCATCATATCCAAGGATTCTTCTAGTAGGCAAATGCTCTAACTCCACAACTGAAAAATGTCAGTATCTGGAAAATGCAATCCTATTGCTCCTAGGATTTCAGCCTCAGACCCACAAAGAGGGGTTACAGCGCTCCCACCTCCTTTATCACCTTCAGACTGCACTCCCCTCTCACAGCCAGAGCAGAGGGAGAGCACCCTGCAGGCAGGTCAGTTCCCCATGCCCGGCCAGCTACCAACACAGGTTGGGGGTGGATGCAGGTGCTTGGAGGTGGCTTGATATGCTTCAAGGACTGCCCTCCATTGGACGGGGCACTTGGCAACCACTCCAGCTATGCATGGAAAAGAGCAGCTTCCCTAACTGGAATTAGGGGTGTGCCTTCCTCCTACTGCATACAGATGGAGGCTGTGGGAGGCCAACAGTACTGGGAGAAGCCACCGGGGCTGGAGGGTTAGGTGACTGGGCAACCTGCAGCAACTCTTCATCTGCCCATATCCAGGCCCCTAACATTATGTCCCCTAGTGTCTTAATGAGCCATCTACCTCTCCATCCTCTCTACCTTCTTATACTCTTCCTCACTTATACCTCATTCATTCAGAAACTATTTCTTGAGCACCTGTTGTTCTTGGTGCTGCAAAGACAATTGTCTTGAAATGAAATCCCTGCTTTCAAGTAACTTACATTCTAGTGGGGAAGATCATAAATAATTATCATAAAAATGACATAGATGGTGAGACATGTTCTGAAGAAAAATAAAACTGGAAGATAGGGAATATGGGCAGGGGTGGCTGCTATTTTTAATTAGAGTGGTCAGGGGAGGCTGACCTGAAGATGTGAAGGAGATGAGAGAATGTAAGCCATGAACACCTGAGAGAAGAGCATTCCAGGTGGAAAAAGGTCCCAGAGAAGGGAGTGTGCTTGGCATGTTGGAAAAATGGACTCAGGCCGGGTGCAGTGGCTCATGCCTATAATCCTAGTACTTGGGGAAGCCACGGTGGGTGATCTGAGGTCAGCAGTTCGAGACCAGCCTGGACAACATGACAAAACTCTGTCTCTACTAAAAATACAAAAATTAGCCAGGC
>NW_012102488.1:403067-405394 GCF_000951045.1 Mandrillus leucophaeus
GCTGGTTGTGGCTTGTGGGCCGTGATTTGCCAACCGCTGCTCAAAGAGATGGCAGGGATGATGTCTCCATTATCTCCATAGCCCCCATACCTGGTGTGGGATCTGGGTACCAGGTAGGGGCTCAGGAAATGTTTGAATGGATGAGAGATGAATGGATGTGCTAGAGTAGGTGGTCAGGCCTGCCAAGATATGTACATTATAGACAGCATTCCCTCCTATGTACAGGTTCCAGCAGATTTGTCAATGGCCAGTTTTATTACAGTAACATTGTGTACAGGGAAGGTTTTCACATGAAAACATTAGCCCGGATATCCAGGAAAGATCAAAAGTGGCCTCACATTCTACTGCATCCATGCTAAACTGCCACCCTGTCTAACCAACCTCTCTCCTCCGGGTTCCCAGGTACACAGGCCCCCAGTTTAGTGGGATCAGGCTTTTCACAAGCAAGCCCTCTGTGTTCATCCTCCCTCTGCACTGTTTCTGTGTTCCCCTCTGCCTCCCATCCCCCAGCCCCTGCAAAAAGAATAAGTACTCATCAGGTACCTGCCACATGCAAGGCATGGTGGGAGAATCAAAGATCCCCACTGAAGGAGCTCACAGTCTGGTACATCCCACTGGGAGTGCCCTCTCCCTACCCATGTCATTCACAGCTGACTGACTTAACCACCCCCAACCCATCTGATTTCCCCCATCCTTTCTACTCTTTTTAAAATTGACAAATAAAAATTATGTATGTTTATAGTATACAACATAATGTGTGTTTTTAATTTGTTTTGTGTTTTGGTTTTGGGGGTTTTGGTTTTTTAGAGACAGGGTCTTGCTCTGTCACCCAGAGCTAGAGTGCAGTGGCGCAGTCACGGCTCACTGCAGCCTCAAACTCCTGAACTCAAGCGATCCTCCTGCCTCAGCCTCCCAAGTAGCTGGGACTTCAGTACTTGCCATCACACTTGGCTAATTATTTTATTTTTATTTTCATAGAGATACAGTCTCACTATGTTGCCCAGGATGGTCTCAAACTCCTGGCTTCAAGCAATCCTCCTGCCTTGGCTTCCCAAAGTGCTGGGATTACAGGCACGAGCCACCATGGCCGGCCTACAACATGATGCTTTGAAACATGTATACATTGTGGAATGACTAGATCAAGCTAGTTATCATATGCATTACCTCACATATTTATTTTTTGTTTGTGTGTTGAGAACACTTAAACTCTAGTAATTTTCGAGTATACCATCTATTGCTATTAACCATAGTCCCATGTTGTGTTCTTTCCTACTTCTTCCAAGTCCTGCTCTCTACTGGGCTCTCTTGGGTATGAGTCGATGGTAGATATTATCTTCCCAACCACATGTAAACTCACAGAGTACAAGGACAGTAGAGTATGCTTTCGTTTATTCTAGACCATCTCTGTCCCATGGAAATATAACATAAACCACGTATGCCATTAAAAATTTTCTAGTTAGCACATTTTAAAAAGTGAAAAGAAACAGGTAAAATTAATTTTAATATCTTTTATTTAATCAATATATCCAGAGTATTATTATTTCAACATGTAATCAATAGAAAATATTATCAATGAGATATTTTGCATTCTTTCATTCATACAAGGTTTTCAGTTTCCAGTGTGTATTTTACATGCACAGCACATTTCAGGTGAGCTAGCCGCATTTCAAATGCTCAGCAGCCAGGCGTGGCTAGTTGCCCTCATACCAGAGTATGTCACTCACACAGGGCACATGGTAAATGTCTAATAAGTGACTGCATTTAGTACTTCCCATGAGGTGCTTTACACTTACTTTCTAATCCTCATAGCACCCTTATGATAGAAACTGTTATGCCCATTTTCCATACGAGCAAACTGAGAGTCAAGAGCTTTCTTGCACCCAACTAGTAAGTAAGTTATAAAGCTCAGATTTGAACCCAACTCGGAGTCCAGAGCCTGTCCTTAAAATAGAATATTCGAGCCCTGGAAGATTCTTTAGAAAATTATTCAACGTGTCAGCTCCATAAATATCACTTGTGTTCCCAGCACCTAGTCGTGTGTCAGCCATGTCTCAGGGGCTCAAATATAGTATTTGAATGAATTAATCTGGTCTCACATTACAGATGTGGAAATTGAGATCCAGAAAGGGAAAGAGACTTGTCTAGATCACTCAAAAGGAGGAAGTCTGCACTAGAACCCACATTGCTGGTTCCTACTCTTATTCCATATCCTTCTGTCATCCCAAGAAACATAGGAGTTCAGCATCTGAAGCTTTCTTTGCTTTGGGGGAAACATTTTAGCAGGCGCCCTCTTCCCTCTGTCCGCAACCTCAGAACTTGCCATACAT
>NW_012102488.1:405444-408158 GCF_000951045.1 Mandrillus leucophaeus
TATGCATTACCTCACATATTTATTTTTTGTTTGTGTGTTGAGAACACTTAAACTCTAGTAATTTTCGAGTATACCATCTATTGCTATTAACCATAGTCCCATGTTGTGTTCTTTCCTACTTCTTCCAAGTCCTGCTCTCTACTGGGCTCTCTTGGGTATGAGTCGATGGTAGATATTATCTTCCCAACCACATGTAAACTCACAGGGTACAAGGACAGTAGAGTATGCTTTCGTTTATTCTAGACCATCTCTGTCCCATGGAAATATAACATAAACCACATATGCCATTAAAAATTTTCTAGTTAGCACATTTTAAAAAGTGAAAAGAAACAGGTAAAATTAATTTTAATATCTTTTATTTAATCAATATATCCAGAGTATTATTATTTCAACATGTAATCAATAGAAAATATTATCAATGAGATATTTTGCATTCTTTCATTCATACAAGGTTTTCAGTTTCCAGTGTGTATTTTACATGCACAGCACATTTCAGGTGAGCTAGCCGCATTTCAAATGCTCAGCAGCCAGGCGTGGCTAGTTGCCCTCATACCAGAGTATGTCACTCACACAGGGCACATGGTAAATGTCTAATAAGTGACTGCATTTAGTACTTCCCATGAGGTGCTTTACACTTACTTTCTAATCCTCATAGCACCCTTATGATAGAAACTGTTATGCCCATTTTCCATACGAGCAAACTGAGAGTCAAGAGCTTTCTTGCACCCAACTAGTAAGTAAGTTATAAAGCTCAGATTTGAACCCAACTCTGAGTCCAGAGCCTGTCCTTAAAATAGAATATTCGAGCCCTGGAAGATTCTTTAGAAAATTATTCAACGTGTCAGCTCCATAAATATCACTTGTGTTCCCAGCACCTAGTCGTGTGTCAGCCATGTCTCAGGGGCTCAAATATAGTATTTGAATGAATTAATCTGGTCTCACATTACAGATGTGGAAATTGAGATCCAGAAAGGGAAAGAGACTTGTCTAGATCACTCAAAAGGAGGAAGTCTGCACTAGAACCCACATTGCTGGTTCCTACTCTTATTCCATATCCTTCTGTCATCCCAAGAAACATAGGAGTTCAGCATCTGAAGCTTTCTTTGCTTTGGGGGAAACATTTTAGCAGGCGCCCTCTTCCCTCTGTCCGCAACCTCAGAACTTGCCATACATAGTCCTTTTTCATTCCCTTCCTCTCCTTTCTCTGGCTACCCAGCAGCCTAAAGGGTGGCAGAGCAGCTGAGCCTGGCTACGTGAGGCTCCAAGCGAAGCCTGCACAAACAAGCAAAGCTCATTGCACATGGACACCACCCCCAGTTTCTATCTCAGGGTCATGCTCTGTCGTGACAACTTGAGCCATTTCCCTGGCAGGAGGGCAGCACGAATCTCCAAGAGGGTCACGCTAACCTGCAGCCAGTGGCTGCCTGCCATGCCTGGATGCCTGGCATTGGAGCCTGGTTGCTGAGGCACCCTCGGGCTTGCTCAGCGCCCAGCCAGTCAGCAGCCTTCCAGGGAACTCCCAGCAGTCTCCTCCAGACAGGGTCACAAGAAATGTCATAGATTGTAGAAGCTTAGAACTGAAAGGGAATTTAAAGATCATTCATCCCAGCACTTTTCAAACTGTAACGTCTTATAAATCTCCTGCGGATCCTGTTAAGCTACAGACTCCTGATTCACTGGGCCTGGGATGGGGTCTGAGGATTTGCATTTCTAATGAGCCCCCAGGTGATGCCAGTGCTGCTGCTAGACCTGGGACCACACTTTGAAAAGCAAGGATCTAAAAACTCAAGAAATACAGAGGACTTGTTTGTGAAGGGCCTGGTCCACTGAACTGGGGGCCTGTGCACCTGGGAACCTAGAGGAGAGAGATAGCTAGACAGGGTAGCAGCGTAGCATTGATGTAGTAGAAGGCGAGGCCATCTTTGATTCTTCCTGGGTATCCAGGCTCATGTTTCCATGTGAAAACCTTCCCTTTACACAATGTTACATCCTTGTCAGCCTTTTGTTAGAGGTGAGAAAACTTAAGTGTGGGGGAGATTAATTAAATTCAGGGTACAAGTCTCCTAAGTAATAACTATGGCACTAACTGTATTTACTATCTGTAGAAATTTTTGGCACTCATCATAGACTACTTTAATATCTTCTTCTTCCAACTAGACTGTTGGAAGCAAGGCTGTATCTTACTCTCCTGTGTATCTCCCTTTGGTCCCACTCGAGAGGCCACATGAGCTGTGGAAAGCACATTACCTGGGACAGGGTCACCTGAGGTCTTTGTATCAGATGTTCCTGGGATCAGAGGCACAGTGGAATGAGCCCCAAGTTGAAACCAGAAAGACCTCAGCAGGTAGCAGACCTGAAGTGCAAGGTGAGGCTGGAAGTGGAAACAGAGTGCAGGAGTTGGCAAGCTGTCCACAGGGTTGGGTAGAGTTGTTCTGAACTCAGTCCATGGATTGAGAGGGAAGGCTGCTGGTTCACCTCGTTATGTGGTGCCCAGGGCATGAGAAAGAGGCAGTGGGGCCATTTTTCAAGCAAGGAGCCAGACCCAACACCAGGTTCCTCCCAAGGCTCTAGGATTTGTTGAATAAATGCACAAAGAAAGGCCAAAAAAGACATAGCAGTGATACTTAAACATTTTTAAAGACTCCACGTGCTCGGCAACGATTACACACTTTCTGGCACACTTCAAAAGTGGCAATAGCCAGGTACAGTGGCTC
>NW_012102488.1:409643-426631 GCF_000951045.1 Mandrillus leucophaeus
CGCCTCCTGGGTTCAAGCGATTCTCCTGTTTCAGCCTCCTGAGTAGCTGGGATTACAGGTGTGCACCACGATGCCCAGCTAATTTTTGTATTTTTAGTAGAGACGAGATTTCAGCATGTTGGTCAGGCTGGTCTTGAACTCCTGACCTCAGGTGATCCACCTCGGCCTCCCAAAGTGCTGGGATTACAGGCATGAGCCACTGTGCCCGGCCCAGCCATGTACTCTTGTATCTGTTAACCTGTTAGCCAACCCTTGGCTACCCTCCTGCTTATCTTTCCGCTCCTCTAGTAAACACTATTCTAAGCCAATAAATCTTAAATGTTCTTACCACAATAAAGTGATTCTCCTGCCTCAGCCTTAGCCTCCCAAGTAGCTGGGATTACAGGCACCCACCACCACGCCCAGCTAATTTTTGTATTTTTAGTAGAGATGGGGTTTCCCCATGTTGGGCAGGCTGGTGTCCAACTCCTGACCTCAGGTGATCCACCCACCTCGGCCTCCCAAAGTGTTGGGATTACAGGCGTCCGCCACCGTGCCTGGCCAACACTTGGCAGTTTCTTACAAATCTGAACATACTCTTACCATATGACCTAGTAATTACACTTCTTGGTATTTACCCAAATGTATTGAAATTGATGACTGCACAAAATCCTGCACATGATGTTTATAGCAGCTTTATTCATAATTGCCAAAAACTGGAAGTTACCAACATGTTCTTCCATAGATGAATGGGTAAGCAAACTGTAATACATCCATACGATGCAATATTGTTCAGGAACAAAAAGACATGGGCCATCGAGCTATGAAGTGATATAGAGAAACCTTAAATGCCTATTTTTCATTTTAAGTGAAAGAAGCCAATCTTAGAAGGCTACATACTGTATGATTCCACCTATCTGACCTTCTGAAAAAGGCAGAGCTACAGAGACAGAAAAAAGGTCCGTGATTGCCAGGTATTCAGGAGGAGGGAGCGAGGAATGAATAGGTGGACCAGGGGATATTTGGGACTATACCTCTACTGTTCTGTATGATACTCTGATGGTGAACACGTGACATTATGGATCTGTCAAAACTCATAGAAGTAAACAACACAGAGTGACCCCTAATATAAACTATGGACTTTAATGAATAATAATGTATCAATATTGGTTCATCAGTTTTAACAAACAAATGCAACATGTTAAAAATAGGGGAAACTCTAGAGGGTGGGGAAGGGTATCTACGGTAGTGCTTTGTACTTTCTGCTCAAGTTTTCTATGAACCTAAAATTTCCATAAAAAATAAAGTCTATTAATTTTTGTAATGTGCTACCAGATTCCAAGAGAAGATCAGTTGCTAGACAATTGCTCAGCCACGTTTTTCCTTAGGCACAAAGATGACCTTACACATCTGCTGCAGATGGCACCTCCACCCAGCTGTCCCCAGCACAGCATTGACTTGTCGAGAGCTGTCCTTTGAGTCTGATGGATTACTGAGACTTTTTGAATGCAGGAAGCACACTCAAGGGGCCATCTGAGGGCCTTGCATTATTTCTCTGCCTTTGAAAAGCCACTAAACTAAATTTGGCAGATAAAAATGTGCCTGAGAGATTTCTTTCTTAATTTCTGATTATGAGCCCTGACCTTAAGGAGCTTACAGTCTAGAGTAGATGGTATGTAAACATAAACCACCATAACACAAGGTAAACTATGATTCATAGTCTGGGAGAGGTACAGTTGAAGTGGGTGGGAGAGAGAGGAAATCCAGCCCCTCCCACTGGCCTCAAGTGGAAGCAGTGACACCAGGTCTGAAAGTTTGGATTGGAGGACCAGGTAGGAGTGGGACTCCTACCCACTCCTATGAAATATGGTCCGGGCTAGGTGTGGTGGCTAACGCTTGTAATCCCAGCACTTTGGGAGCCCAAGGCAGATGGATCACGACATCAAGAGATCGAGACCAGCCTGGTCAACATGGTAAAACCCATCTCTACTAAAAATACAAAAATTAGCTGGGTGTGGTGGCAGGCGCCTATAGTCCCAGCTACTCGGGAGGCTGGGGCAGGAGCATTGCTTGAATCTGGTAGGCGGAGACTGCAGTGAGCCGAGATCACGCCACTGCACTCCAGCCTGGTGATAGAGCGAGACTCTGTCTCAAAAAAAAAAGAAAGAAAGAAATACGTTCCAAGCAGAGAGAATTCCATAAGCAGAGGCAGAGAGGTGAAAAACTGTGTGTGCACATGCACTGGGAACAGATAGGTGGCTGGAGCACAGTGTAGGAAGAAGGATAAGGAATGGCTTAAAAGGCTGGGGCCAAATAGTGGAAGGCTCTGAATTCCTGGCCAAGGAATTGAGACGGTATTCAGCAGGCAGTGGGAACCTCTGTGGGTTTGAGTCAGGGAATGAACAGATCACACTGCGCTTTGGAAGAGTCACCAGGTGGCAGCGTATAGGATGTGCCTGTAGCAAGATGCCCAGCAGTAAGAACACCCATCAAGAGGCTACTTCAAGGCAGTTACAAGAACCCAGACAGTTGGAAGCTGTCTCTTCTGCCTCTGCACTCCCATGGCCCTTTGTCAGTACTTCTCTTAGATACTTACCAATTTTCACCTTATCTACATTTTTAATTAAAAATAGTTGTAGTTCATTATAAAGGAAAATTAGACAGTGTAGAAAGATATAAATAGTTGTAATCCCACCATCCATTAAATAACTGCTGTTGACACTCAGGGTCTGTCTGTCCTTTCAGGTATCTTTTTATAGGCCGGGCACAGTGGCTCATGCCTATAATCCCAGCACTTTGGGAGGCCAAGACAGGTGGATGGCCTGAACTCAGGAGTTTGAGACTAGCCTGGGAAACATGGCAAAACCTCATCTCTACAAAAAGTACAAAAATTGCCTGGGTGTTGTGGTACATGCCTGAGGTTCCACCTACTCGGGAGGCTGAGGCAGGAGGATCACTTTAGCCAGGAGGTGGAGGCTGCAGTGAGCCAAGATTACACACTGCACTTCAGCCTGGGTGTTAGAGCGAGTCCCTGTCTCAAAAACAAAAACAAAAAACTCAGATATCTTTCTATATACATCACACTATATTGTTTTGTTTTGCTTTTATAAAAGATAACATACTTTTAGAACCTACTTTTTCAAATTATTGTATAGTGGACATCTTTCCTTGCCAATATATCTAGATTTTTTATAGTTGGTTTTTTCTTTGTTTTTTTAAATTGTGGTAAAACGCACATGAAATTTACTGTTATGACATTTAGCACATCCACAGTGTTGTGCAATCATTACTACTATTTAGTTCCACAACATTTTCATCACCCCACAAGGAAACCGCATTAAAGTCACTCTCTCCCACCAGTCCCTGTCAACCACTAATCTACTTTTTCATCCATTCTATTTCTTATAAATGGAATCACACAATATGTGGCCTTTTGTGTCTGGCTTTCACTTACCATAATGTGTTCAAGGCTCATCATGTTTAGATTTTTTAATAGAAATATCCCTTGTTGGCCAGGCACAGTGGCTCACGCCAATAATCCCAGCACTTTGGGAAACTAAGGCAGGAAGATTGCTTGAGCCCAGGAGTTTGAGACCAGCCTGGGCAACACAGTGAGACCCCATCTTTATTTTTTTAAAAAGGAAATATCCCTTGTCTTTTTAACATAAAGCACGCTCATAAACAAAAACTACTGAGAGCTCCCCTCAAGAACGCCACTTCCCTTATTTTAACTGCTGTTAATTACCTAGGATCTAGCCATCCAGACAGTTTAGATGGTTAGGAATTGACAGGGAACCGTCAAGTTGCTGCTTTCTTCCAACATATTCTGTCTCCTTCCCTTTCCCATCACCTGATGTGAACTTGGGAAGATGTCGTAGCTTTTCTAGTCACTTTCAGGACTTAGGTTCATTTTCAGATGTTAAAACATCCCATCTAAATCAAAACTTTGGCCTCTCATCCCACTGGCAGACCAGCTCTTCTGCTCTGGCCCCACGCTGTCTGCTCTCTGGCTCCTGAAAGGTGCTTTTGTAAGTTCCCTAGAAACCCAGCGCCTGCGTCCTGCCCACTCCCAATGCCCCTGGGGAGGGGGTTGCATGCCCCATTCCACTGGACATTCTGCCTAACTTCTTGGGGCTGCTTTCATTTCTCACTTTTGGCACCGTGTCTCTGGGACTCCCCTGGCCCAGGAGGCCACCTTCTTGGGTGGGGGCCTGTCAATATGCCCAGTTATTCACTTGGCCTGTAGGAAGGCCTTAACTAGACAGGGCATTTTTCATATTTGTGGCCATCCTGCATCATTCGAATATCCCTTCTATATTTGGGGAAATTCCCACATTTAGTCTGTCTACCCATGTGCAGCCAGGATGCAGCTATGTGACCTCTGCCAACCAGATGAAGCTGTGTGCCCTCGGATTTGGAGAGAGATGTTGGTGTGAGGCAGTGACAACAGTGATGTTTTTACTGGAGCAGTGCTCAGCAGATGCTTGGTGTTCCCGACTTTCCATGCCTCCATTGCTCCCCTGCCCTGCCCCCCGCATTCAGTGTTCTTTAAAAATTTATTCTCTGTTTAAATTAATGAGTTTAGTTTTCACTAAGAACTAACACCACATCCTTGCTTAGCCTCGCGGTTACAGGCAGCTTGCACCCACTGCAGCCCTCTTTCCTCGCCCTGCCATCGCCCACTGTGCCAGCCAGCCTGGGAGTCTGGCATGGGTTCTTCTGCTTACGCACGTCCCCAAGCTCCAGGAGACACACACGAAGCTTGTCTAAGATCCTGCTCCCTATTCCTCCGCAGTCTCGTAGTGTGCTGGGCTGATGAGGCTCCGTAGCTTACCCAGAGGCAGGTGCCAGACTCCCATGCTGCACACAGCCTCACCTAGCTTGAGGGAAAAGGTTTGCACCCCTCCCTCATCCTCAGGGAATGGAAATGCTCTCAGTCTTTACTCCTACGAATCTCCTTCAGAGACACCATCCTGTCCCTCCCCTTCTTTTCTTCCCTCCCCTCCCCTCCCTCTCCTCACTAGTCAATCTCTAGCGTTCTCTCCTGCCCCCATCAGGAGTGGGGGTTGCTGGACCACCTTGACCATCATCAGTGTGTTCTACATAGAGATGGTCTGGCATCTCTCTTTAACAAGTGTGAGCTCTTACCACCTTTGTTCTTATCTTTAGGACATCTACAAAACTCTAGGACAATAGGAAAAGTCTCATTCCAGATCCTGTCTCACACATATTTTCTGTACATAGGGATTGTCAAACATATGTCATCTTTAACCTGCTTGTTTATTTCCTGTTACGTTACAGACAACTTTTCATGTTAATGAGAATGGCACATCCTCATCCATTTTTAAAAACCAGCCATTTTGTTTGAAGTATAATTTACAAACAGTAAAGCACATCCTTGTTCAATGCACATTTGGAACCATCACCACAATCATGATATAGAATATTTCCATTATTCCAGAAAGCTCCCTCATGTCTCTTTACAGTCAGTCTCTCTCATCCCCCAACTCCAGGCAGCCATTTCACCTCATCCTTTTCAATAATTGTACAATAATTCCATAATGTAGAAGTTCCTTAATTTATTTAACTTGTCTCCTATTGATAGATATTTAGATGGCTTCCAGTTTGTGATCTTATTGATTCCTGAATTCAATATTTGTGGAATACCTAATATGTGTTGGGTGTGGTGCTATTAGAGCAGTGATCCAACAACCTTCTGTATGTGCCTATATGTATTCTTTAGCTTATTTCCTTAAAATGTCCCCTAAAAGTGGAATTGCTGGGCCAAAGAGCTTGCGTGTTAAAATAATGTTGATAAATATTGTCAAATTGCCCTCAATCAAAATTGCAACAGTTTACACTCCTATCAACAGTGAATGCGAATGACTGCTTTTCTCACATCACCAGCACTAGGTATTATAAATCTCTGCAGTCCATTAACAGAAGAATGGTTTGAACTTATGTGTCTTTGATTACTGGTGAGGTGGACCCTCTTAGCGTCTGTAACTTTCATTTGGTTTGTGGAAATCACTGCCCCAGGAGCCAGTTTCCCTCATTCTCACCCCTCACAGTGAAGCCATGGCCAGGCTCTTTCCTGGGGTCTGTGTCCACTGAGCTGGGAGAACATCTGGTCCTATAGGAAGCTGGAGAGAGGTCACTCTTTGGTTGTCGACAGCTCCCTACTTCCACTTGAACAGTCACTTTAGAGAAAGTCCCGCAAGAATGGTGTTAGCCAGTCAGAATGGCTATTAAAAAAAAAGTCAAAAAATAACAGATGCTGGTGAGGTTATGGAGAAAAGGGAACACTTATACACTGTTAGTGGGAGTGTAAATTAGTTCAGCCATTATGGAAAGCAGTGTGGCGATTCCCCAGAGAGCTAAAAGCAGAACTACCATGCAACCTAGCAATCTCATTACTGGGTGTATGCCCAAAGGAATATAAATCATTCTACCATAAAGACATATGCACGTGAATGTTCATTGTAGCACTATTCACAATAGCAAAGACATGGAATCAACCTAAATGGCTATCAATGGCAGGTTAGATAAAGAAAATGTGATACATATATACCATGGAATACTATGCAGCCATAAAACAAGAATGAGATCATGTCCTTTGTAGGATTATGGATGGAGCTGGGAGCTATTATCCTTGGCAAAGTAATCCAGAAACCAGATACTGCATATTCTTACTTATAAGTGGGAGCTAAATGATGAGAACACATGGACACAGAGAGGGGAACAACAGACTGGGGCCTACCGGAGGGTACAGAGTGGGAAGAAGGAGAGGATCAGGAAAAATAACTATTGATATTAGCCTTAGGGTCTGTGTGATTAACTAATCTGTACAACAAAGCCCCGTAACACTAGTTTACCTGTATAACAAACCTGCACATGTACCTGTGAACCTAAAATAAAAGGGTTTTTAATTTTAAAAAATTAAAAATAAAATTTTAAAAAGTATGGTGTTCATCCTGGTCTCGCCTATGATTGGACCACTTAGAAAGTGGGTCAGAGGGGCCGAGTGCGGTGGTTCAAGCCTGTCATCCCAACACTTTGGGAGGCCAAGGCGGGTGGATCACTTGCAGTCAGGAGTTCGAGACTAGCCTTACCAACATGGAGAAACCCCATCTCTACTAAACATACAAAATTAGCCAGACGTGGTGGTGCATGCCTGTAATTCCAGCTACTTGGGAGGCTGAGGCAGGAGAATAGCTTGAATGCAGGAGGCAGAGGTTGCGGTGAGCCAAGATTGCACCATTGCACTCCAGCCTGGGCAAAAAGAGCAAAACTCCATCTCAAAAAAAAAGAAAAAGAAAAAAAAAAGATAAAGAAAGTGAGTCAGAGGAACAGATTGCAGAGCAACTGGGGCCATGACCAGGGCTTCTTGGCCTGGCTCAGCCCTGCAGCCTTGGGATGCTGCTCGTCGTAGGGAAATGTGAATGGCCACAGTGTGCCACCTGCTCTCCCTTAATCCTCAGAAGACTTCCCTCCCCCTCTGAATTTGGAGGTCTCCATGGGATCGCTCTTTGTAGATCCTTAGGTTGGTCCTCTCTTGATGGATGCCATGGTCTTCATCACCCCATTCTCTGTTTTCACACCTGAACTCCCTCTCCCATCCCTTTGCTTCTTCCTGGTCATTCTGGCCCATGACTGGAAGGGAGAGTTTGTAAGGTGGCTCTAGACTCCCTGATGTCCTAATGTTCTTTTTTTTTTTTTTTTTTGGAGACCAAGTCTTACTCTGTCATCTGGGCTGGAGTACAGTGATGCAATCTCGGCTCACTGCAAGCTCCGCCTCTGTGTTAACCAGGTTGGTCTCGATCTCCTGACCTCATGATCCACCCGCCTTGGCCTCCCAAAGTGCTGGGATTACAGGCGTGAGCCACTGTGCCTGGCCCTGATGTTCAGTTTTTATTCATTTGTATCTTATGTTTTAAATGTTCAGTGTTGATCATTGCACCATAGACACTTTATTCGGTGCTAAGCACTCATAGTTTTCCATGTTTCCCATGGAAACATGGGAAAACATGGGTTTTTTGTTTGTTTGTTTGTTTCTGAGATGGAGTTTCGCTCTTGTTGAAACTCACCACAACCTCCACCTCTTGGGTACAAGCGATTCTCCTGCCTCAGCCCTCCGAATAGCTAGGATTACAGGCATGCACCACCACGCCTGGCTAATTTTGTATTTTTAGTGGAGACAGGGTTTCTTCGTGTTAATCAGGCTGGTCTAGAACTGCCAACCTCAGGTGATCTGCAGGTGATCCGCCTGCCTCGGCCTCCCAAAGTGCTGGGATTACAGGTGTGAGCCACTGTGCGCAGCCGGATCCATCAGGGTCTCACACTTGATGCATAAATTTGACAGGGTGTATGGTTTTTTTTTTTTTGACAAGCTGTTATTAAATTGACTTTGTACCTTATACTGATGGCTTCTCAGAAACGAGGTCATCACGTGCCATACCACCGTGTTGTATACCAGGATCAACTGAAACACTGTGGCAGTGCCTGAGGTGGTCAGTCATTTTGTCTTTATTTACACATAGCAAAACTGGGCTCTGACTAAGAGATTTGCCCAGTTTTACAGCTGCCAAGTCTGGGACCATCTCCACACCCACCTCCCACATAGTCTGGGTTGCTTATTAAGTGAGCCCAAGCAGGTATTTTGACCAGTTTGGATCTTAGAGTGGTTTTATTATGTTTCCTGACCCTGAACACAAGCCCTGATGAGAATATATCTGCAGTTTGTTTTGAATTGAGGGGAGATAAGAAAGGGCCACTGAAGCTCTAGGAATAGACTCAGGGCTAGGAACTTCTGGAGGTGGAGAAGGCTTTTGTGAGAGGAGACAAGCTGGGAATGGCAGTGGGTCCACAGGAGGGTAAGCAGAAGGAGAGGAGACTGGAACGAACTGAGGCCTGGAGGTGTTTGTAAAAAGAGAACTTGGTTGTGGTTCTTGAAGGAGGCACATGAAAGTAGAGGCGATTTCAGGTGGGACAGTTACTTAGGCCAGTGATTCTCAGGTGGAAACGCAGGTTCCTGATCTCCTTGCTCAGAATCTCTAGGATGGCTCAGGAATCTGTATTTTATATATGCTCTCCAAGTGGTTCTCAGGCCTGCTGCATCTGGAGCCACTGGTAGACACCATTGGCCTTAAGGCCAGAAAGCTAATGCTTTTTTATGACCCTTGCCACTGAAGGGATACATGGTTCAAAGTAAGGCCAGGTCACTGCACCCCTGGGAAGATCCACAGCCTTTTTTGATTGTGTGGCCCACATTGACCTTCTCCTGGCTTAATCTTGTCCCATCTTCTCGGAGCCACTCAGCTGGCCTTCAGCACATATCATCTTCAGTCATTATTTACATCATACTGCCTTGGGCCCTCCATTCTAATGAGATTGAAAACTTGAGGCCGGGTTTGGCTCATGCCTGTAATCCCAGCACTTTGGGAGGCCGAGGCAGGTGGATCACTTGCAGTCAGGAGTTTGAGACCAGCCTGTCCAACATGGTGAAACCCCGTCTCTACTAAAAATACAAAAAATAGCTGGGCCTGGTGGGCACCTGTAGTTCCAGCGACTCAGGAGGCTGAGGCAGGAGAATCTCTTGAACCTGGGAGGCAGAGATTGCAGTGAGCTAAGATTGCACCACTGCACTCCAGCCTGGGCGTCAGAACGAGACTCTGTCTCAGGAAAAAAAAGAAAGGAAGGAAGGAAACTTGACAGCAAAGGTTGCCTTAGACTGCTTTGCATCTTAGTGCCCAGCCCTGAGCTCTGCACTTTCTAGGATCTCCGTAAATGCCCATTACCTAAGGAGTCCTAACCAGTAATATAGCCATCAGTGATGTAGAGACCTTGGTTTGCTTTCCCTCCAGTTTCTACCCTTTTGGAAGAAATGATGTTGGTTAGAAGAAAGGAAGATCCTCCCGGCATCCCAGGAGATTTATGTAGAGTGTCATCACGTAGCAGCAGCATGCAGGGGGACAGCTCCGAGTGGGCAGCCTTCCATGAAGACATGGGTTCTTCAGAGAGAGGTATTAGTGAGTGGCACTTCCTCAACTCCTAGCTTAAAGCAGGCCCTACCTGGTGCCAAGGGGCATTGTGCCACTGGTATTCAAATGAAGCACTGCCAACACTTTAACCCTCGTCATCATGCAGAGACCTGTGATCTATGAGGGGAGACTGACTTCCCTGGGAATGAGGACAGGAAAGCACTACACCGGAGGGGCAAATCCAGGAAATCCTGGTGCCACTTTCCCAGAGTTTCTAGTACTATGTGGGGCACTAACCTATATATTGATATACTAGTCATTAAAAGCGAATGACTCTTCCTAAAATTCTTCTCCTTTCATAATGATTTTTATCTACTTGGTCGGGAATGCTATCAGATTTAAGCCTGCCATATTTGTACCCACTCTACTTGCCAGCTTGTGAGTCCTGGAGTGTTGGGAGGGGGAGGGCACGCAAGGAAACCCAAGGTTTAATCTCAAAGTTATGCTATTGGTTTAGTTTAGGGGGTTAGGGTTTATGGCAAAAAAAAAAAAAAAAAAGGAAAATAGGGTCCTCAGGGGGACTAGCTGTTGCTGAAACAATTCATAGAAATATTGTGACGGAGGCCAGGCACAGTGGCTCAGGCCTGTAATCCCAGCACTTTGGGAGGCTGAGACAGGCGGATCACTTGAGATCAGGAGTTGGAGACCAGCCTGGCCAACATGGTAGAGCCCTATCTCTACTAAAAATACAAAAATTAGCCAGTTGTGGTGGCGAGCCCCTGTAGTCCCAGCTACTCAGGAGGCTGAGGCAGGAGAATCGCTGGAACCCGGGAGGTAGAGGCTGCAGGGAGCTGATATCATGCCACTGCACTCCAGCCTGGGCAATACAGCAAGACTTGGTCTCAAAAAACTAAAAAATTAATTAATTAAAAAAGAAAAAAAAAAGAAATATTGTGATGGGGATAGTTCCCTAGCTGGCTACATATTTTCTTTTGTGTAAGGATATCTGTTACTCTTTTTGCTTTCACCATTGTCCTCCATTTTTCAGATTTTTACTATAGTGCTCTGTGGGGAAGAGGGTATAATTAAGCAAGTATTGGGACTTAAATAGTCCACAGCCACCCTTCAGAGCTTGTGATTAAGATTCTCTCCTCAGAAGGGAACTTTCCTACTTTGCTGTGAAGTGTGAATTGTTAAAGCCCTTTAGAGAAAGCAATTTCATTTTAACTATTAAAATTTAAAATACATTCTCTTTAGCCCAGTAATGTCACTACTGGGAATCTATTCCATGCAAATGAAAATACCAGTATATAATGAAATGTGTACAAGAATGTTTCTAATAGCATTTTTCACGGTGGCCAAAAAAAAAAAAATCTAAAAAGAAACTGTATCAATAGGGCAATTTTTAACTAAATTATGGATCGTTCGCACCATGGAATATATTATATAGCCACTAATTAAAGAATGAATTAGAGTTTTACTACCTCACTTGGGAGAGGGGGATTTCTACAAGATACTGTCGAATGGAAGAAGCAAAAAGCAGAAAATTGTGAATAATATATATTAAAAATATATAATGAACTATTTTTGTACATAATTATATAAGCACAAAGAAAAGTAAGGAAAGATAGGCCGGGTGCAGTGGCTCATGCCTGTAATCCCAGCACTGTAGGAGGCTGAGACAGGTGGATCACTTGAGGTCAGGAGTTGGAGACCAGCCTGGGCAACATGGCGAAACCCCATCTCTACTAAAAATTAGCTGGGCATGGTGGCGTGCCCCTGTTGTCCCAGCTACTCAGGAGGCTGAGGCAGGAGAATTGTTTGAATCTGAGAGGCGAAGGCTGCAGTGAGCCAAGATCATGCCACTGCACTCCAGCCTGGGTGACAGAGCAAGACTGTCTCAAAGAAAGAAAAATAAGCAAAGATATACACTGATTAACATTAGTATGTGTTTTTGCATGCGTATGTATATTGAGGGAGTACTTGAGGCAGGTAACGTGGGGAAGCAGGAAAAAAAGAAAAACAGATTCCACTAAAACATGAATTTCATGATAATTTATATAAAGCTGTATATATGCATGTGTGTATATATCTGAAAAAGGAAATTAGAAAATATATAAATCTTCCCTAATTGGAAAGGATGTCCATATATATTACTGAGTGATAAAAGCAAATTGCAGGGTTGATTTTATTTTGTTAAACACAAACCCACAAATATCAGCCTATAAATAAGAGTATATGCTTGCCTAATTCTGAGCAAGGATTTCTGTGCCTGGGTATTGACATAGGGACCTCAAGTGAGGATGGAACAAGGAAGGTGAAAGGTTAAGATGGAAGTTGCAGAGAGGTTTAACTTTTATGTATTTTTATATATATATATACACACACATATAATACAAAGATATATATATATATATCAATATATGCATATGAAATGTGTTATTTTATGTGTTGCAGTGGACAATTGTCTATAATGTATCAGTGCTCTATTGCCACAATAATCTCACATAACAAACCATCCTAAAAACTTGGTGGGCTTAACAAAACAAGCCTTTCTTGTTTTGTTTTGTTTTTTTGTTGTTGTTATTTCTTTGAGATGGAGTCTCACTCTGTCACGCAGGCTGGAGTGCAGTGGTACGATCTCGGTGCACTGCAACCTCTGCCTCCCAGGTGCAAGTGATTCTCCTGCCTCAGCCTCCTGAGTAGCTGGGACTACAGGCATGCACCGCCATGCCCAGCTAATTTTTGTATTTTTAATAGAGATGGGTTTTCACCATGTTGGTCAGGCTGGTCTCAAACTCCTAACCTTAAGTGATCCGCCTGCCTCGGCCTCCCAAAGTGCTGGGATTACAGGCATGAGCCACCACACCCGGCCAAAACAAACCTTTAACAGGTGGCTGCAGCAAGGAAGGAGATTGTGCCTGCCAGCGTGAGGAATCATTAGTTAGTCATTAGTTACAGAAGTTTACAGCTCTCAAAACACTCCTTGGTAGTCTTTCACTATTCTCACTTCTTTGATGTAAATGTCTATCTATGCATCTGTCTCTACCACTAGCCCATGAGTTTTTGAGTGCTGTGATCATGTCTCATTTATCTTGATAACCTCAATGTTTAGCATAGTTCCTGGAACACAGAAGGTGCTAATAAATGACTGAAGAATAAATTGAGAAACAAACCAAAAAGCCCTTTATTTAGATCATGAGTCTGTGGGTCAGTGATTTAGGCTAGGCACAGCTGGGTGGTTCTTCTGGTCTTGGCTGAGCCTCTCTCACACATACCTGGAGGGCAGCAGTTGGCTGGCCTTAGTTGGGGTGATTGGGGCAACGACCATGCTCCAGCAGGCCAGCGTGGGTATATGCTATCATGATGATGGAAAAGGTGCAAGAGAGGGCAGGCCCAATCTTGTGAGAGCTTTCATGTTTTCTTACAATCTACTTGGACAAAGCAAGGAGATTTGCTTGGTCAACCAAATGTCCAAGGCCAGCCATCGGGTAAAAGGGAAATGAAAAATTACATGACAAACGGGGCATTGATACAATGCAGGTAAAAAATGGGATCTATTTTTTTTACAGTCTTACCATATGTAGTATGAAAAGTGTTGAAGAAAGAGGACTTTTTCCCTCCATTTACCAAAGAATAGTTACTTGCCTGGTGCCATGTAGTAGTCAATGGCAAAGTTAATTATATCTGGGTTCCTAACATATTTTAGTTAATAGCATGTAAAGCAAAAGACTCATTTGGAAATTTGCAAAGTGTTTGAAACGTGGCATTTATACTTACGATTTGCTTGATTGAGGGGAGGGTTAGAGATACTGAGGCAGCCACTGCAGCCCTAGCTCATTGGTGGTGGTTCTCAAAATCATAGATATTTGAGTTCCCCAGAAACTGCAGAATTCTGGAGGGAAAATGACAATAGGCTGGGGCTGAGGATTGCTTGCTAGGTGGCGTTCTTTTCAGCCTAGCCCAGCCAGGGGCGAGAAGCCAGTGGATCCTTTGTCTCAGTGGGGTCACTTACAGAAGTGTTTGTTAGGGAAGCTCAAAAGTGGAAAAAAGATATTGAGGGGAAGGGAAGAATTACGATAATTGTCCTTTTGGCTTTCTTAAAAGAGTAACTGAGGCCGGGCGCGGTGGCTCACGCCTGTAATCCCAGCACTTTGGGAGGCTGAGGGGGGAGCGGATCACCTGAGGTCGGGGGTTCGAGATCAGCCTGACCAACATGGAGAAACCCCATCTCTACTAAAAATACAAAATTAGCCAGGCGTGGTGGTGCATTCCTGTAATCCCAGCTACTCGGGAGGCTGAGGCAGGAGAATCGCTTGAACCCGGGAGGCAGAGGTTGCAGTGAGCTGAGATTGTGCCATTGCACTCCAGCCTGGGCAACAAGAGCAAAACTCCGTCTCAAAAAGATAATAATAATAATAACTGAGTAATGATGGATGATTTGATTTTGTGTAATCTTGTTTTGTGTTTCCCATGCTGCATGAGACCATTAGTAATTGATAGACTACGTCACTAAGTAAGTGAAAAAGAGGAAACCATAGAAAGTTAAAGGGGTCCACGAGAGACCTTGGCTCACCTAGAGATGAAAGCCACTGTGGGCTCTCTGCCCATTCATTTAGCAGATTTGCAGCTAATAATTTTGCAATAGTCTGGAGATTGGAGTGGGAGAATGCTCAGGTGTGTTTGATTTTCTTCATTTTAGCTCCTTGTTAATGGAGTAAAATATGAGGCGGTCAAGGTAACAACAAGGATGACCAGCATCTGTTGTACAGAAACCTTTCTCATCAAGCACAAGAAATACAACCTTCTCCTCCTGGGGGTGTGGAACATGATGTCCATGAAACATGCCAGAGCTCAGTGGCTTCTCCCTAGGAGCAGCTTCTAAAGCAGCCTTTATGATGTCAGAACTGAACCTCACGTGCATGCAATGCTATCTCCACATAAAAGAACCCCAAGGTTTTGTGAGAGCACATGCTGCCAGCCACTCACCAACATTTGGCCAGTCTTGTTTAGAGACTCAGAAAGCTTATCTCAGCTGAGCCTCAGAACCACATCAGAAGTGTCCAAACCTGGTCTGGCATACAATTAGTTACCTTTGCCATAGTCCCTCCGTGCTTCTTCCTTGCTAAGACAACCGAGATTATGTTTATGGAAACAATATGCCTATCCCCAAGGAATGAACCTCTTTTTTTTTTTTTTTTTTTTGAAACGAAGTCTTGCTCTGTTGCCCAGGCTGGAGTGTAGTGGCGTGATCTTGGCTCACTGTCACTGCAACCTCCGCCTTCTGGTTTCAAGCGAGTCTCCTGTCTCAGCCTCCCAAGTAGCTGGGATTACAGATGCATGCCATCATGCCTAATTTTTGTATTTTTAGTAGAGAGGGGTTTCACCATGTCGGCTAGGCTGGTCTCAAACTCCTAACCTCAGGTGATCTGCCCACCTCAGTGTCCCAAAGTGCTGGAATTACAGGCGTGAGCCACTGTGTCCAGCCCCAAGGGATGAATCTTGACTGAACTAGGCTCATATAGCACCCCTAACCCCCTTGGCCAGCTGTCTATTGGCCCAGGCTCCTTTGCAGCCCTGTCCTAGCTCTGCCCAGGGAGACATCAGGAAATGTGTCTGGAGAGCTTAGAAAGATGCCTCCTGAATAAAAGATCAAAGCCTTGTAAGGAGAAAGCCTTTGATTCTTTCTTCTTGTTTGGGAGTTGGTGTGAGGGTGTGCAAGCTGGAGCTGCAGCAGCCATTCTGCAACCACAGGGAAACAAGCATAAGAAATCCATTACATACAAGATAGCGGCATTGAAGGATGAGAAGAGCTTGGGTTCTCTGTACACTGAAAACTAGAAAACATTGTTGAAAGAAATTGTAGCATGCACAAATAAGTAGAACGATATCCTATGTTCATAGATTGGAATAATTCATATTATTGAAATGTCCATACTGCCCAAAGCAATCTATAGGTTCAATAGAATTCCTATCAAAATTCCAACAGTGAGTTGGGTGCAGTGTCTTGAGCCTGTAATCCAAGCTATTTGGGAGTCTTAGGCAGGAGAATTGCTTGAGCCCAGGGGTTCCAGACCAGCCTAGGCAACATAGCAAGACCCCCAACTCTAAAAAAAAATTCGAAATTATCCAAGCATAATAGTGCATGCCTGTTGTCCCAGCCCCTCTGAAGGCTGAGGTAGAAGGATCACTTGAGCCCAGGTGTTTCAGGCTACAGTGAGCTATGATTGTGCTGCTGTACTCCAGCCTTGATGATGGAGTGAGACTCTCTCTAAACAAACAAAAATTCCAATGGCGCTTTTCACAGAAAAAAAAATTCCTAAAATTTGTATGGAACCACAAAAGACCCCAGATAGCTAAAGCAATTTTGAGGAAGAAGAAAAAAAGCCAGAGGCATCACACTTTCTGATTTAAGCTATATTACAAAGCTATTGTAGTCAAAACCACATGGTCCTGGCATAAAAACAGGCTGACCAATGGAATAGAACAAAGAGCCCAGAAATAAACCCATGCCTTTGTAATCAACTAATTTTGCACCAAAGTGCCAAAAATACACGATGGGAAAAGGATAGTCTCTTTAATAGAAAAACTGGGAAAACTGGATATTCACATTAAAAAATTAAACTGAATGCTTATCTTGCACCATACATAAAAATCAAAACCCCTATAGGAAAACATATGGCGAAAGCTTCTTGACATTGGTCTCAGCAATGATATTTTGGAGCCAAAACCTCAGGCAACAAAAGCAAAAATAAACAAGCAGAAATGACATCAAATAAAAAGTTACTGCACATCAAAGGAAACGACAAAATGAAAAGGCAACCTACAGAATGGGAGGAAATATGTTTTAGCAATATATCTGATAAGGAGTTATCAGATAAGGAGTTAAAATCCAATAGATATAAGAAACCCATACAACTCAATATATAATATGTAAGGAACCCATACAACTCAATATATAATATATAAGGAACCCATACAACTCAATATATAGTATATAAGGAACACATACAACTCAATATATAATAT
>NW_012102488.1:426681-431697 GCF_000951045.1 Mandrillus leucophaeus
AGGAACACATACAACTCAATATATAATATATAAGGAACACATACAACTCAATATATAATATATAAGGAACCCATACAACTCAATATATAATATATGAGGAACCCATACAACTCAGTATATAATATAGAAGGAACCCATACAACTCAGTATATAATATAGAAGGAACCCATACAACTCAATATATAATATAGAAGGAACCCATACAACTCAATATATAATACATAAGGAACCCATACAACTCAATAGCCCTGTTAAAAAAAAAAATGGGGCTGGGCATGGTGGCTCACGCCTGTAATCCCAGCATTCTGGGAGGCCCAGGTGGGCAGATCACCTGAGGTCGGGAGTTCAAGACCAGCCTGGCCAACATGGTGAAACCCTGTCTCTACTAAAAATACAAAAATTAACCAGGCCTGGTGGTGTGTGCCTGTAATCCCAGCTACCCGGGAGGCTGAGGCAGGAGAATTGCTGGAACCCAGGAGGCAGAGGCTGCAGTGAGCTGAGATCGCACCACTGCACTCCAGCCTGGGTGACAGAACCAGACTCCATCTAAAAAAAAAAAAAGCAGGGGGTGGGGGCAGGTGGCAAAGGTCCTGAATAAATATTTCTCCAAAGGAGAAATGGCCAACAGGTTTATGAAAGGTGCTCAACATCACCAATCATCAGGGAAATGCAAATCCAAACCACAATGAGATATCACATCACACCTGTTAGGATGACTATTATAAAAAAGTCAAAAGAGTTGGCAAAGATGTGGAAAAAAGAGAACCTTGTATATTGTGGTAGGAATGTAAATTGGTACAGCCAGTGTGGAAAACAGTATGGATACTCCTCAAAAAACTCAAAATAGAACTACCATATGATCTAGGAATCCCACTGCTGAGTATATATTCAAAGGAAAGGAAATCACTATCTTGAAGAGATATCTGCACTCATGTTTATTGCAGCACTATTCACAATATCCCAGATTTGGAAGCAACCTAAGTGTCCATCAACAGATGAATATGTGTGTGTGTGTGTGTGTATAGATATGTATGTGTATATATATGTGCATATATATATATATAGTGGAATAGTATTCAGCCTTTAAAAGAGCTCAATAATTTTGCCACTTGCAACAAGATGGATGAACCTCGAGAATATTATGCTAAGTAAGCCAGTCACAGAAAGACACTGCACGATCTCACTTATATGTAGAACCTTTTTTTTTTTTTTTTTTTTTTTGAGACGGAGTCTCACTCTGTCGCCCAGGCTGGAGTGCAGTGGCACGATCTTGGATCACTGCAACCTCTGCCTCCCGGGTTCAAGCAATTCTTCTGCCTCAGCCTCCCGAGTAGCTAGGATTACAGGTGCCCACCACCACACCTGGCTAATTTTTGTATTTTTAGTACAGATGGGGTTTCACCATGTTGGCTAGGCTGGTCTCAACCTCCTGATGTCAGGTAGTCCGACTTCCTCGGCCTTCCAAAGTGCTGGGATTATAGGCGTGAGCCACTGCACCCAGCCTATATGTAGAATCATTTTTTTGTTTTGTTTTTTAAAAGTTGAACTCGCTGGGCACGGTGGCTCACACCTGTAATCCCAGCAGTTTGGGAGGCTGAGGCGGGCAGATCACAAGGTCAGGAGATCGAGACCATCCTGGCTAACACGCTGAAACCCCGTCTCTACTAAAAATACAAAAAATTAGCCGGGCGCAGTGGCTGGCGCCTGTAGTCCCAGCTACTGGGGAGGCTGAGGCAGGAGAATGGCGTGAACCTGGAAGGTGGAGCTTGTAGTGAAGCGAGATCTGGCCACTGCACTCCAGCCTGGGCGACAGAGCGAGACTCCGTCTCAAAAAAAAAAAGTTGAACTCATAGTAATAAGAGAGTAGAATGATAGTTACCGGGGGTTGCAGGGGTGGGTGGTGAGGGAGAAGAGGAGATATTGGTCAAAGGGTACAAATCTTCAGTTATAAAATGAATACATGCTGGAGACCTAAGGTATTAGGTCTGTGATTAATAATGGTTAATAATAACCACCAGAGTGACTAATAGTGGTCAATAACAACATATTTTATGCTTATATTTGCTGAGAGGAAATCTCAAGTATTCTCATTACTACCAAACAAAAAAGATAATTATATGATGTGATCGATATGTTAATTACCTTGATTGTGGTAATCATTTCACAATGTATACATATATCAAAATGTTACAGTTTATGTCTTAAATATATACAATTTTATTTGTCAGTCATACCTCAGCTATGTGGGGGGGAAAAAAGAGCCTGGGTGCCACTTCTCCAGTTCTGGAATCATCTACCTCTAGTCCTTTTTATTTTATTTTATTTTTTAATTTAAGACAGTGCCGTGATCTGTTGCCCAGGCTGGAGTGCAGTGGCTCAATCATAGCTCACTGCAGCCTCAAACTCCTCATCTCAAGTAGTTCTCCCACTTGAACCTCCAGAGCAGCTGACACTATAGGTGCAAGCCACCACACCTAGCTAATTTTTGTATTTTTAGTAGAGATGAGATTTACCATGTTGGCCAAGCTGGCCTCTAACTCCTGATCTCAAGTGATTCACCCACCTCGGCCTCCCAAAGTGCTGGGATAACAGGCATGAGCCACCACACCTGGCCTGAAGTCTTCACTGCCTAAGTCACTACCAGGTATTCTGTTGTTTGCAAACAAAAGTATTTCTAACTGATGTACCCTATCTCTGGTTCTTCAGCTTGGTCAGCATAGCTTCTGCTAATTCCAACACAGTAGCTTTGCAACCAGTTAACTTCATCTGCAAAATAGGGATAAAAATAACTACCTTGAGCAAACTTTCTGATTCAGTAGATCAGAGTGTGGTCAGTGGGTCAGCAGATGAGTATCCTCTGGGAATTTGTTAGAAATGTACATTTTCGAACACTCCAGACATATTGAATTAGAAATTTCGTGGGCAGAGCCAGCAAGCTGGTTTTTAATAAGCCCTTCAGGTCATTATTCTGGTACATGAGAAGGTTTGAGAACCACTGATACAGAGGGTCAAGTGGAATGGTTGCATGTCAGAAACACCTGGGGAACTTAAACAGGGTCTCAAACTTCACGTGCAGAGTTCTGATTTAGCATTTCTGCAGTGCACCTATGAGTTTCTATTTCCCCAAAGATCCCCAGGTGATTCAGAGTAAAACCAGGCATGGGAAACACTGAAATGGATATGAAAGCAGGTCATGTGTGCCATGGGGCCGTCACTCAAGTAAGAGGTGATGAACAGACTTGGGGGTCTCTGGGACAGGTGAGTGGAATTCTGGCTTTTTTCAGGGGACTGACTACTTGATCTAAGTGGCCTTTTTCAGCCCTAAAATTCCAAGGATGTTAGCTTAGGAAGGTTGAACTTGGCAGATCTCACTGGAACACATATATGGGTAAATACATAGACTCATGACCAACAAGTGGAAGAGACTGGAATTTGACTAAAGTCTTAAAAGCAGCCTTCCCACCCACCCAGTAAATCCAAAACAGGTTTTATTTTCTACTTTTACCAGGTTTATGAAACAGCAGGTTGGCACTTTGGATGTTCATTTTTAGAGTGCTAGACTATGCCTGCTTCATGCTAGGCTTGTGTTTTGAGGGTTATTTTGTTTGGGAAATATTATTTTTAAATAACAAACAGGCTTAGCATTCCCATCATCATAGGGAATTTTGCCTTCTAAAATGTGCTGCTTGTTATGGATTAAAACCTCCAGCTGAAGCCACCTGCTCATTGTCCATCTAAATATGATTTTATCTTCTTTTCCTCCTCAACTTTGCCCTTGTACCATTGAGGCCAATCATTTCTTACCGTCTCCCACATCTCCTTTCCAGGAAAGCGCTGCTGCTTTTTCAGGGAATCTGCTCCTTCACTCAGCCCCTGCTGAGTGAATGAATGAATCCCTGGAGCTGCTTAAACAACCATAAGCACCTCGTTGATCATTTTGGAAGATACCAAGATGCTAATTTATTATTTTGAGAACAAATAAAGGGGAGAGAGTTAAGCATTTTCCTTCTTTCCTTATATAAACCTTACCTTAGGCTAATCAAATAACTGAGGAGGGAAAGTCTGTCTGAATAGAAGCTGACCAATGAAAAAAAGGACAATAAAATTAAAATATCACCATTTTGCAAACCTTAATGAATTAATTGATCTAGGAAGCAATTATCAATGGCTGTTAGTATCATAAAAAGAGGGACAAGAAGACAGTGTGTGTCTCCTATTGAAGTTATGGTACCACCTATGAAATCTTGCAAAAAAAATTGAAGCTGAATCTGATTAAAGTCTATAAACTAATTAAAATTTATAGGAAATATAGGGGACAGAGGAACATGTTAGAAAAATGCTAAGGAGGCTGGGCGCAGTGGCTCATACCTGTAATCCCAGCACTTTGGGAGGCCGAGGCGGGCAGATCACCTGAGGTAGGGAGTTCGAGACTAGCCTGGCCAACATGGAGAAACCCCATCTCTACTACAAATACAAAATTAGCCGGGTGTTGTGGCGCCTGCCTGTAATCCCAGCTACCCAGGAGGCTGAGGCAGAAGAATAACTTGAACCTGGGAGGTGGACGTTGCAGTGAGCTGAGATCACACCATTACACTCCAGCCTGGGCAACAAGAGCGAAACTTTGTCTCAAATAAAAAAGAAAAAAGAAAGAAAACTGCTAAGGAAATACAATCACCATAATCCAGTCTGTGGGTAACATTATGAGACAAATGACCCAGTTTTTCCAATTAATTGCGAGGGAAAAAATGAGGTAGAGGAAGGGGAAACCTGTAGATTTAATGAGACCCAAGAGTCATATTAATCATAATGTGTGGCCTGTTTGGCTCCTGATTCAACAAACCTTAAAAAATATATACAGGACAAATGGGGGAAATGTGAACAATGTCCGGATGTTTAATAATATAAAGAAAATACTGGCCAGGCATGGTGACTCACTCCGGTAATCCTAGCACTTTGGGAGGCCAAGGCGGGAAGATTGCTTGAGCCTAGGAGTTCGAGACCAGCCTGGGCAACATA
>NW_012102488.1:432977-509041 GCF_000951045.1 Mandrillus leucophaeus
AATCTGGGGCCAGGCATGGTGGCTCACGCCTGTAATCCCAGCACTTTGTGAGGCTGAGGTGGGTGGGTTACCTGAGGTCAGGAGTTCGAGACCAGCCTGGCCAACGTGGTGAAACCTAAAAATACAAAAATTAGCTGGGCATGGTGGCAGGCACCTGTAATCCCAGCTACTTGGGAGGCTGAGGCAGGAGAATTGCATGAACCCGGGAGGTGGAGGTTGCAGGGAGCTGAGATCACACCACTGCTCACTGCTCTCCAGCCTGGGTAACAAGAGCAAAACTCTGTCTCAAAAACAAAACCAAACCAAAAAACCTCATTTGGGGATACAGCTTGTTGTTAAAACACCATTCTGGAAAGAAGGATTGCTCATCTGGCTTCCCATTTATGGATATCTCAATCCTGACTTCATTGTCAGTTGAGTTTAGACACTCTATGTGATCAGTCTTAGTACTCAGAAGACTTTATTAACTTGAAGTTTTATAAAGAGAACATAAAAAGATTGAGACTGATTAAATCTATGTTATGAAATTTTATAAGACTCAGTATAAAATGGATTTCATATCCCAAATACTATAGAAGACAGTTCTGTTTTTCATGCTTAGACCCTCCTTACTAAGAAATACTAAGGGAAGGTGAAGCTCTAAGTAAGATGTGGTTACAAAACATCTGTCCATTTCTTCTTAGTGTTGGCTCTAAGCGTTTGTCCCTTGCTTCCACTGCCCCACAAACATCTGGTGTGGATATGGTTGATGGCTTCCTCCTTGGAGGCCCTTCTGCTTTTAGAGAGCTCTCTATCTCTGTTAATTCCAACTGCTCTAAGTTCAGACTTCCCCAGGATTTCCTTAAGTTTCTTTAACTTGAGCACTCTCTTTTCTTAATTACACATTGCTTAAAGGAACTTCCTTGCTCCTTTAAGAACCTGGGTTCTGAGTTATTTTGTCTGTGTATCTTCTGCTGGGCTGCCCTGTCTCCCAGAAGACTTCTAGATGGAACTGTAGCACTGGTTGATAGAAAAGTATATGCTGTTTACCAATCCAATTTTTTTTCTTTTTTTTTTTGAGACGGAATCTCGCTCTGTCGCCCAGGCTGGAATGTAGTGGCATGATCTCAGCTCACTGCAAGCTCCGCCTCCCGGGTTCCTGCAATTCTCTTGCCTCAGCCTCTCCAGTAGCTGGGACTACAGGCGTCCACTGCCACACTTGGCTAATTTTTTGTATTTTTAGTAGAGATGGGGTTTTACCGTGTTAGGCAGGATGGTCTCGATCTCCTGACCTTGTGATCACCCGCCTCGGCCTCCCAAAGTGCTGGGATTACAGACATGAGCCACCCACTGCACCTGGCCTACTCTTTTAAGAGGAAATACTATATTCAGCCATCTAAATGTGTTGGAATATACTCAGGTTCAACAGACTATGCCCTTTTAATTTATAAAAAAAAAAAAAAAAAATTATTATGGACAGGGCACAGTGGCTCAGCCTGTAATCCCAGCACTTTGGGAGGCCAAGGTGGGCAGATCACTTGAGGTCAGGAGTATGAGAGCAGCCTGGCCAACATGGCAAAACCCTGTCTCTACTAAAAAAACAAAAATAGCTGGGTGTGGTGGCACATGCCTGTAGTCCCAGCTACTTAGGAGCAAGACTCTGTCTCTCAGATAATGATAATAATAATAATTATTATTATAACTGGCCAGACACAGTGGCTCACACCTGTAATCCCAGCACTTTGGGAGGCTGAGGTGGGTTGATCACTTGAGCTCAGGAGTTTGAGACCAGCCTGGGCAATACAGCAAAACCCCGACTCTACCAAAAGTCCAAAAAATTAGCTGAGTGTGGTAGTATGTGCCTGTAGCCCCAGCTGAGGCTGAGGTAGAGGGTCACTTGAGCCCAGGAGGTCAAGGCTGCAGTGAGCCAAGATCGCACCACTGCACTCCAACCTGGTGACGGAGTGAGACCCTGTCTAAACATAAATAAATGAATAAATTAAGCTGGGCACGGTGGCTCACCCCTGTAATCCCAGCACTTTGGGAGGCCGAGGTGGGCGGATCACCTGAGGTCAGTAATTCGACACCAGCCTGACCAACATGGAGAAACC
Source organism: Mandrillus leucophaeus (assembly GCF_000951045.1). Taxonomy (NCBI): domain Eukaryota; kingdom Metazoa; phylum Chordata; class Mammalia; order Primates; family Cercopithecidae; genus Mandrillus; species Mandrillus leucophaeus. The sequence goes on from NW_012102488.1 coordinate 435,068, forward strand.
CCGTTTCTACTAAAAATACAAAAAAAATTAGCTGGATGTGGTGGTGCATCCCTGTAACCTCAGTTACTTCTGGAGGCTGAGGCAGGAGAATCGCTTTAACCCAGAAGGCAAGGTTGCAGTGAGCCAATATCACACCATTGCACTCCAGCCTAGGCGACAAGAGTGAAATTCCATCTCAAAAAAATAAATAAATAAAATAAATAAATAATAATAATGAAATCCAACACTTATATAGTACTTACTAAGTGTCAGGCACTATGCTAGTGTCTTACAGGCATGACCTCATGTAGTTAGTTCTGTTATTATCCCTATTTTTCAGGTGGGGAAACTGAGGATGGGGTGTAAGTAGCTCACTCCAGGTCACAGAGCTGGTAAGTGGGAGTGAGGCTCTGACTGTGGCAGCCCAGCTCCAGGGTCTATTCTTTCTGCTCTCAGAATGAGCTGAGAGGAGAAGAAGAGAAAAGCCTGCACGAAAAGACAGAACTACCGGAAGGGAAAGGGAAGTGGGAGAAAAAACACGTGGAAAACATTTGAGATTTTTTAGACAAACCTTATTTTGAAGCCTCTCAAAGCTGCAGTATAAAGGGACACTGTTTTGGGGAGCACAGCCGTTTAGTGGGAAGAACTGTGGATAAGAAGTCAGAGAACCTGGGCACTAACCTGGCTCTTCTACCATCTCTGTGACACAAAAAAGTCATTTTGTCACTCTGGCCTTGTTTCCTCATCTAAAAAAGAGAAATTATGCTTATTATTACCCTTCCATAGGGTAATTGTAAGAATCTATTCAACATTACTTTGAAGAAAAGTGCTAGATGGAAGAAAGTTCTAAGGACTCCCATTTTTAGATGAGCTTAGGAGGACTTTGGTTTGGCATCTGAAGGTAATAAGTTCCTATTTTTGTTTTCAGGGCACTATATTTGTATGTGTCTTGTAGAACCCACGCTTGGAAATGCTGACAGCAGGCTTCAGGACAGCTGAGCCCCACTAAACACCAAGAAAACCCATGGCTCTGGCTGCATCTTTCAACATGACCAATCCACAGTAAGTAATGCTGGGATCTGCTCTCTGGATCCAGAACTGTGGCTATAAATCTCCCAGAAGATGAAGATCTTCTAATTTAGGCAACCACTATGTACATTTCCTTTAGCAGGAGGCCACAGAAAATGGAGAAACCTTTCAAAAGCAAGACTCAAGACAAGATTAGGAAGCTCTGAAGGTGAATTAACAAAATGGGAATTGCAAGGAAATTTAGAAATCTAAGAGGGTTTCTAAAACCAGGCTTTGTGAAACCTGGGGCAGAATTCTTAAGGGAGAATTGCTTTCAGTTCCCAAAACCTGAGATGCCATATGAACCAACCACTTAATCTTACCAAGCACCTGCAAGGTGGTCACTTATTTTGTGTTTTGCAAGTGGTTGGTATGAATACTAAGATGAAAACAGCACTCCTATTACACCACACTGTCCTGGCCTATTTAGATACGGGCCTGACTGCTCTGTCATCTGGAGTATGAATCTGTTATCTATTGACACAGTAATGCTGTGTACAACCAACCAGAGAACCTTAGTAGAATACAACAAAAAATGTTTATTGCTGACATGTCTGGGGTACTCAGCTAGACAGTTCCTCTGATCTTGGCTGGGATGACTTTTAAATGTGGGTCATAGCTGGCTGTCAGCTGATCTAGAGGAGGCTGGACTCTGCTCCATGTCTCTCATCCTGCAGTAGGCTAGGCTGCTCACCCTCTCATGGGTGATGTTGGAGGTACAAGAGCACAGGCGGAAATTCACAGAGCCTTTTCATGCCTCTGCTGGTGTCTAACTTGGCTCTTCTACCATCTAACATCCTGTTGGCAAAAACGAGTCACATGGCTGAATGCTGAATTAAGGGTTAGAAAAATACATTCTTTCTTTTGATGGAAAGAGCTGTGGAGTTATATGCCAAAGGGCATGGGCTCAAGGAGAGGTAACGAATGGAACCATTAATACATTTTGTCTACCCTACCATTCTTTGTATCTAAGGAAAGGGTATAGGCTAAATATAGCCTATACACTGTGGGACCTTCACTTCACCAGAAGAGGCCTTGTCTCTCTGCTGAGATGACCACCACATGGCCAGAGATGGTGCCAGGCCACTGTGACCACTGATGGGAGGGGAACGTGAGACAGAAATGTTGGAAAGGCAGAAATAGTTTGTTCGCACTTCTCAGAGCCATATCCTGTTAATTTCTCTCCATGAACACCTTATTAATCAGAAAGTTCTCTCTGTTTAGTTCAGCGATCCATAGTTTCCTTGAGTCGTCCAGAAGAAAAGAGAGAACAAATTCAACCCGGCATCTGCTTTTTGGGAAACATTTAGGGGAGCTGGGATTCCCCCATACACACCCACGCTTTTATATAAATTGTTGAGAAACATTGAAACCTCATATTCTATGACTGTTTCGTTTAAAGATCTTGAGTCATTTTGTAAATGTCATGCAATGATGAGTACTATTATCTGTGCTTGACAAGTAGCAAAAAGCAAAGGTTTAAATAAGGCCTACAAATAAGAATCGGGCATTAGAAATTACTTGGTGAATTCAGGTGGTCTAGGCAGCCAGTCTGTGGCATTCAAATAAGAATCTCACTTTCCCCTTAATTATCGGATAATCCAAGCAAAAGAGAAGTAGGTAGATTAATCTCTGAACTTACTGGATAACTGCAGCTGTGTTTTGTTTTTGTTTTTCTTTTGAGACAGGGTTTCACTCTTGTTGCCCAGGCTGGAGTGCAATGGCCCAATCTCAGCTCACTGCAACCTCCACCTCCTGGGTTCAAGCGATTCTCCTGCCTCAGACTCCCAATTAGCTGGGATTACAGGCATGCGCCACCACATCCAGCTAATTTTGTGTATTTTTAGTAGAGACGGTTTCACCATGCTGGTCAGGCTGGTCTTGAACTCCTAACCTCAGGTGATCCACCTGCCTTGGCCTCCCAAACTGCTGGGATTGCAGGCATGAGCCACCACGTCCGGCCTGCAGCTATGTATTGTTGGTTAGATTTCAATGGTTGTTGGAAAAGTTTAGAATTCAGAGCTCCCACACGAGTATAGGGACTTGTCACTCCAGAGCTCCTCCAATCTTCTCCATATGTCTGTTATCCATGTCAGATCATAGAGTGAGAAGGAACAGCCCTTAGGAATATTCTATTTTACCTCCTCATGTTCTGATTGGAGAAACTGAGGTTCAGGAGGAGCCCTGCAGTAGTTGGCATTCAAGCCAGCACCAGAGCCCAAGAACAGTTTACAGCAGACAGGGCTGCCATCTCAGTATTAAAACTGGGCCCTCACTTTGGGAGGCCGAGACGGGCGGATCACGAGGTCAGGAGATCGAGACCATCCTGGCTAACACGGTGAAACCCCGTCTCTACTAAAAAATACCAAAAACTAGCCGGGCGAGGTGGCGGGCGCCTGTTGAGGCAGGAGAATGGCGTAAACCCGGGAGGCGGAGCTTGCAGTGATCTGAGATCCGGCCACTGCACTCCAGCCCGGGCGACAGAGCCAGACTCCGTTTCAAAAAAAAAAAAACAAAAAAAAAAACTGGGCCCTCATTATCCTGGGCACTGACCCTCAATGTTCCCTCCAATATTTAAATTTTACTCCTTGCCATTATACTATTGTTCCTTTCTAACTTTCATTGGTTGGACAAGGGCTCACTCTTGTGCCTATAGGATGAGATAGGGTCAAGGACATACTGGACAGACCAAAGATGGTGCCCCAGGAAGCTAAAGGAAAGTTTTCTAGTCCAGCATCTCTGGACAGGGTTGCTGTGGGTGTTTGGGCAGGACAGTTTTTAGTTGTTATTGACACATTGCAGAATGTGTAGCGTCCCCAGCCCTACTTAAATGTCAATAGCAACCACCTGTGGTCATGGTGGCAACTAAAAATACCTCCACAAATTGCCAAATACCCCCTGGTAGATTGGGAGGTGGTACTGCCCTGGCTGAGATGCCTGGGAATGCCACTGGAGTGGTCAGTTATTGGCAGTGCCCAAGGTGAGCCTGACAGTAACACAGGAAGAGACCCACAACCCCTCAGACATTGGATCAAGTGACTCCCATCCCCTATTCCCAACCTTAAGAAGAGACATATGGTAGGACCAGTTCAAGTAGGAAGGGAGTGGCTACCAGGGACAGCTGGAGCCTCCTGTCCTCACCACCCCAAGGCCCACTAGGTCTCTGCAAGTCTCCATGTAGGCTCCTCTATCACCACAGTACATCCAGTTGTGAACAGAAACCTGTTTTCTCTACTGTGGAATAGAGAATAGAAACATTTCAAAACACCTTTACAAAGAAACTCAGGAGACAACTTAAAAGAATATCTTACTCCCATATAGAGTCCAGTGACCCAGAGTCCTAAAAGTCTAAGCCATAGTTTTGCTGGCTGGCAGTTATCCATCTGGGTCTTTACCTCCCCTTCATGAAGGACCCTGCCCCACTAAAGCTCATATTTTCAGGTCTGAGCACTTCCTCTTCCCATTCTCCCATTTTTCCCCAACCACTGAAAGAGATGGGACTGTTAGGGCCTCAGTCCAGTCCTCGGGTGACCAAGAGGGAAGAGGGGCAACCTTAAGCTTCCTCAGCCCTGCACCAGCATAGCAGCATTCTCCTTCTTTTCCTTGAGGAATGGAAGAATCTTTTGGCCCTTGAAGATAACTCTTTCCCATTGTTCCTCCTCTCCAACCCAGGCCTGCCATAGAAGGAGGAATTTCTGAAGTTGAGATCATCTCCCAACAAGTAGACGAAGAAACCAAGAGCATTGCTCCTGTGCAGCTGGTGAACTTTGCCTATCGGGACTTGCCTCTGGCTGCTGTCGATCTCTCCACGGCGGGCTCGCAGCTCCTGTCAAATCTGGACGAAGATTACCAAAGAGAAGGGTAGGTGCTGGGACCATTGAGCTAGCTAAGAAGTCCCTGGGTTAGGCCGGGCGCAGTGCCTCACGCCTGTATCCCAGCACTTTGGGAGGCCGAGGCAGGCAGATCACCTGAGGTCAGGAGTTTGAGACCAGCCTGGCCAACATGGTAAAACCCCGTCTCTACTAAAAATACAAAAATTAGCTGAGCATGGTGGCGCAGCCCTGTAATCCCAGCTACTCAGGAGGCTGAGGCAGGAGAATTGCTTGAACCCGAGAGGCGGAGGTTGCAGTGAGCTGAGACTGCACCATTGCACTCCAGCCTGGGCGACAAGAGTAAAACTCTTGTCTCAAAAAAATAAAAATAAATAAAAAATTTTAAAAAGGCCCTGGGTTTATATGGATATCTTCCAAGCAGCAGCAGCAGCCAAGATGAGAGATGCTAACTAGTGAGACAGCAGAGATTCACAGCAGACCACTCAGGCCCTTTTCCTACTCACACATTACTTCCTCAGAAAAAGGTAGTGGGCACAGAAAATACCTGCCAGACGACCTCTTAGGTGACCTCTTAGGAGAATCATAAAATTTATTTTAGGACTGAGGCACTCCTTAATGACCCATCCACTCCCCTCTTGGGAAGAAGGAGACCCACAGTGATTTGGGACTTGCCCAAGGTCACAGAGCCCATAAGGGATGGACTTGAGCTGCACTTTCTCTTTATGAAGCAGACTCTCACTAGGAAGCGACCAGGAAGAATGTACCCTGCATGCAGGAACGTGCTTAGGATGTAAGGGAATCTAGAGAATTCAGCTAGGAGCTCTGCAGACATTAGGGCACTCCCTTTCCAGGGAAGGCATGCAGAATATGCGGATCTGCAATTCAAAAAGGTGGTCCTTACCTCTTCCTACTTAATTTGTCAATCAGCTTGGATGCCTTCATTTCCCAATTCACTTCTCATGAGCCTGGTCTGTCTTACAAACATACTTCCTGAAGGTGAGTGGTAGAGGGCAAGAGCTAGGTGGGGCAGGGGAGACACACCAGTTTGATGTCCTCATTTTCATGGGGCTTGGTGGCGTAGCTGAAGGCCAAAGAGGGGTAGGAACAGGTCCTAGGGTCACACAGCAGATCAAACTTCCGATTCTGACAAAGGCTTTCCCTAGCCTCACCCTGTGGCTCTTAGACACAGCATTGTAAATACTGGCAGGACCTTAGGAGCCAGTTCTGGACTTTTCTTTCCTGGGTGCCGGTAAACACTTTGGAACATGCTGGCTGCTTTGAATACAAAAACGAAGGGTTGTCAGGTATTTTAGAAGCAAACGAGAAGCCTTAGCTAAAGCTAAATTTGTAGAGCTTGGATTCCCTGGGCTTGTTTCTGGAAGGAGCTTCCCACTTCCTGAGATAAACTGCCTAACAATGGTGAAACCACATACCTTTTTTTGCAGAAACTACACCCCAGTGGCTTTCTCTGAAAACCTAATTTTTCCAGGTATTGTGCATATTGTCATCAGGACACTGGGAAAAAAAGGATAGGCAAGCAGATCAGAGGCAGCTAAGGGACACCTGCAGTGGCAGCACTGTCCTGAGCTCTGTCAGGTCCTTACCATCTTGAAGGCCTGGCTAAAACCTGAGGCTCCTGGGCCAGGGCCAGCATCATGCACATGTGACCTGTGCAGTAGCACAGAGCCCCGTGCTTAGAAAGGCCCCAACACTTGGCTAAATGCTCTGCGGCTGCTGTCTTGAAATTCTTTAGGAGCCCCACATTTTCACTGGGCTCTGCAAATGATGTAACTGGTGGGTCCTTCTCTGAGCACCCAGCAAGTCACTGCGTCACTGCTCTCTGGTGGTCAAAAGCAGTAGTGCAGCCTTCTAACACGCCCTAGCTATTTCGGAGAATTCATTTCCTGCCCTGGCCTGAGCCTGTTAGGCCCTTTTCACGTGAAGAGTAGGATGGTATGGAGAGAAGTGGAGAAACCTCCAGGGATTCTGGTTCGGAGCAAAGCAGTGTCCACATGTGCCCCCTGCGGGTGTTACGGCACCGCGGGTGGACCTTGCTATGGGTGTTCCCCCACCAGGTGTACCACACTGTGATGTACCCCTTTCAGGGGTCCTGCGCTGTGGTGTACCCCTTTCCAGGTGTCCCCTGTGTATCACTCCCTAGCCTGAACCCCAAGGCTGGCAGAGGCTTTGCCTTATCATTCAATTTGCCTCTAAATTGAGGCTTTGCAAGGTTTCTTTCCAAACAAACGAATCCAAATGAAGCGCCTGCAAGGCAGAGAGGCCCTTGATTTGATTTGAGTCTCCAGGTGTGCCCAGAAAAGCTGTTACCATTGGGTAAATAGGAAGCAGCCCCGGGAAAGGATTTGCCTCACTGCTGGAGCTCTCAGCTGGGGGCCCCGATTGGCAGCCAGAGGGCTTCCTGGAGGAAGGAAGCGCAGGCACAGGACCAAAGCCAGGGGAAACTGAAGCGAAGCAAAATCCCACTGCGAGGGAGGAACGACCTCTCTCCGCCAGGCCTCTTGGCTCTTGCTGCATATCCTGGGGTTTTCCCAAAATGTCCAACCTGGTCCTTTCTGGGGCAATGTAAAACAAAAGGAAGAGTCCTCACTTACAGCTCTGAGCTTGGTTTCAGTCTTGTCCAAAATGCCTCTTCCTACAAAGGCCAGTGTTATGTATAGGAATGAACCTTTTCTGTAGGGAATGAAGAGACCTCAGGGACTGCGGCAAAAAAGTGCTCCGTGGCCCCACTGCCCGCCTCCCAGTGCCCTTGAGCTCTGTGAGGTTTCAGGGCTTTTCAGTTTCCCTGAATCTGAGACTGTTAGAGCTGGAAGAGACCTAAACGCATCCATTCTAAACATTCTCAAAGTTAGCAGGGCCCAGGGAGTACAAGGAGCTTGCCCAAGGTCACACAATGACAGAGATGGGGGCAGGGCGTGCTAGTTCATGCCTGTAAGCCCAGCAATTTGGGAGGCTAAGGTGAAAGGATCACTTGAGCCCAGAAGTTCAAGACCAGCCTGTGCAACATGGCAAAACCCCATCTCTACAAAAACAAATTAGCCGGGCATGGTGGCACGCACCTGTCATCCTAGCTGCTCAGAGGCTGAGGTGGGAGGATCACTTGAGCCCAGAAGGTCGAGGCTTTAGTGAGCTATGATTGCTCCATTGCACTCTAGCCTGGGCAACAGAGTGAGACCCTGTCTCAACAACAACAAAAAATGACAGACACAGGAAGAGAGCCCAATCTGTATGCTCCTGATCCCGTGATCCTGGCTAGCAGCACTGGGCTTCCATTTCTCAGCCATCCCTTTCCAACATCACGGTGACTGTGGGTAACATGCATTGCCCATCTGATTCTGCTTCTAGCTACCCTGTCCAATGCCTTTAACTTCTCAGTTTACTTTTTTTTTTTTTTTTTGAGACAAAGTCTTGCTTTGTACCTCAGGCTGGAGTGTAGTGGCATAATCTTGGCTCACTGCAACCTCTGTCTCCCAGGTTTAAGTGATCCTCCCACCTCAGCCTCCTGAGTAGCTGGGATTACAGGCGTGTGCAACCATGCCCAACTAATTTTTTTTTTTTTTTAGTAGAGACGGGGTTTCACCATGTTGCCCAGGCTGGTCTCAAACTCCTGACCTCAAGTGATCTGCCTACCTCTGCATCCCAAAGTGCTGGGATTACAGGCGTGAGCCACAGTGCCTAGCCTCAGTCTACTTTTTTTTAAAAGCATTTTTTAAAAATGTGGTAAAATACATGTAACAAAATGTACCATCTTAACCATTCCTAAGTGTAAGCATCAGTGGCATTAAGGACATCACACTGTTGGGTAGCTATAACCAGCATGCATCTGCAGAACTCTTCTTCTTGCAAAATAGAAACTCTATACCCAGTAAACAATAGCTCCCTGTTCCCCCACTCCTCCAGCTGCTGGAAACCACTACTCAACTTTCTGTCCCTTTGAATTTGACTACTCTAAGTGCCTCCTGTAAGTGAAATCATGCAGTATTTGTCCTTTTATAACTGGCTTATTTTGCTTAGCATAATGTCCACAAGGTTCATCCATGTTGTAGCATGTGTCAGAATTTCTTTCCTTTTTAAAACTGAATAATCGTCCACTGTGTGACTATACCACACTTTGCTTATGCATTCATCTGTCAATGGACACACCCCACACTGGACTGTTTTTTCTCAAATGTGTCCATATTTTAGCTATTGTGAATAGTGCTGCTATGAACATGCCTGTACAAATATCTCTTCAAAACCCTGCTTTCAGGCCGGGTGCAGTGACTCACGCCTGTAATCCCAGCATTTTGGGAGGCCAAGGCAGGCGATCACTTGAGGTCAGCAGTTTGAGAGCAGCCTGGCCAATATGGCAAAACCCTGTCTCTACTAAAAATACAAAAATTAGCCAGGTGTGGTGGCGCACACCTGTAATCCCTGCTACTTGGGAGGCTGAGGCAAGAGAATCACTTGAACCTGGGAGGTAGAGGTTGGAGTGAGTTGAGATCACACCATCACTGTACTCCAGCCTGGGTGACAGAGCAAGACTCTGTCTCAAAATAATAATAATAATAATAATAATTAATAATACCCTGCTTTCAGTGCTTTTGGGTATATATCCAAAAGCGGGACTTGCTGACTCACACGGTAATTCTATTTTTGACTTTTCGAGGAACTGCCATACTGCTTTCTGCAGTGGCTGTTGCACCGTTTTACATTCCACCCAACAGTGCATGAGGGCTCTGATTTCTCCTTGTCTTCACCAACACTGGCTATTTTCCATTTTGTTGAGAGCAGCCTTCCTAATGGGTGTGAGGTGGTTTGGTATGCTTTACATCCATGAAAATCCTGCGGGGTGAGGAAGAAGGAGCAGTCGCCTTGATGGGGGTCAGAACCTTATCTTGGCCAAGCTCCTTGACTTGCCTAGAAGCCCTTTGTCCTCCAGATAGCTGCTTAGCAGAGCCCAAATAGCAGAGCTGTCTGCTGCTCCCCTCTTCACCTCTGCACTCAGGCTGCTGAGGGCTCAGGGAGGAAAATCATATGACTGTGCAGACTGGGTGCCTCCCTAGACTCAAGGTCTCCAGCCACGACTTGATTCTCAGTTTTGCCTGGCAGTCCTCCTCTGTGGCCCTGCTTAGTCCCGAGGTGGCCAGTTCTGATCGCTTGTGTCTGCCTCAAGTCCCCTCTTTCTTGCCCTCAGCAGATGACCTCCTCTCCTAGTACCCTCAGAAGGTAGACACAGTCGTAGATGGGCTGCACCGCACCCCTGTCTCTTCCTTCCTCCCTTTTAGGGCCTGCCCCATTCCTTGAGCTCTGATTGCCTTCCCCTCCCACCTTCTCAGGCACCTGCTCCATCAGTTACCTCCTCACCCCATGTCATCACACTCCAGTCTCGTGTCCTCCTCTGACTCCACCTCCCTGCTAGGTACCATTACCTCTCTTTTTCTTTGAAGTCAAACTTCTTGAAAGGCTGGAGACACTTGCCACCTCCCCTTCGCCCCTCCCATTCATGTCTCAATCTGCTGCAGTCCAGCTTCAGCCTCGTCCACACCACGGAAACTGTTCTTAAGGGCATCAGCCACTTCCTTGTTGCTACAATCCTTATCTCTGTCCAGCATTTGAAACTGTCAGGCACTCCCTCCCTCTCCAGCCTCCTTGTGGCCGCTGTTATAACCATGATCTCCTGATTTTCTTTTTTTATTTAATTTTTTAAATAGAGACAGGGTCTCACCATGTTGCCCAAGCTGGTCTTGAACTCTTGGGCTCAAGTGATCCTCCTGCCTCAACCTCCCGGAGTGCTCAGATTACAAGCGTGAGCCACCATGCCCAGCCCCTCTCCTGATTTTCCTCCTCCTCCTCTGGCTGTTCCTTCCAGGCCTTTAAAAAATTGTTTGAGGTTCCTCTGCTTGTTCTTTCAATGTTGGATACTTTGTTTTCTGCCTTTGGCCGTTTTCACTCTACTAATTTTACACACTGGGTAATTTCATCCATTCCCATTACTTAAATTAATCTCCTTCAACTGGTAACATTCAAAGTCCTGTCTTTAGCCTAGATCTCTCTCTCTCTCTCTCTCTCTCTCTAAAACTCCCAACTTATATCCAGCTACTTCCTGAACATATTCACAGGGATCCCAAACGTATCTCAGAATCCTGGTGAGTGTCTGCGGGATGATCTATTCTTTTGCCTCTGAGTTGGCTGCATACTTGAGAGGAGAAATGTTCTTGTCTCACCCAAGTCATTGCTAAAAACTGCCTTTTCAGTGACAGCACTCAAATCCAGCCTGAGCAACAATGGCCTGCCTGTCCTGGCCATCTCAAACCCAGCAAGCCCCCAGACTGCACTGTCTTTTCTCAATATGTATTTTCTATGACCCCTAACCAGCAGAACCTAGACCTCACCCACCCATCACTACCAAAATGAGCAATATGAATTTCAGCTCATTAACAAGCACCTAAGTCTCCTTCCTGCTGCAACAGGTACCAGTGGGTTCCAAAATGCCCCAAAGCTACAGGAAGCCTGCTGTGGTCACCTCTAGTCACCTATAGTCAACCGTAGTCATCCTGGAGTCTGTGTTCCTCCTCCCTTGCTCTGGTTCCCTCCTGACCGTGTCCAGTGCCCATGAAGCTATTGCTGCCAATGGTGTCCCTTCTGGGAGTGCCAGTGCCAAGTGGAGGGGCTTCAGAAACCCAAAGCCCATGCAATGTGAGCTCCATGCAGAGTGAGGAAGGAAAGCTACCCCCATGACAAGCCTGTACCATGCTGTCAATGTGTTGCTTACCTGTACCATGTTGTCAATGCACGACTTACGGCCCCAGCTCCAGTCCTATGTGCCTCTGGCCTTCACCACTCTACACCCAGGTCTCCAGTTCAACCCAAGAAGCTGGCCTGTCACATCATGCCTGCTGTATCATCTGCCTCTCCCCCGCTGCCTCTACCCCCACCCCCAGCCAGGTGCCTCCCTCCCTCAATAGTGATCACTCAAAAACCTTCATGCGTGTCCACAGACGTGAACAGACACTCGGGAGAAGGGGAGAAGCGGAACAGGGGAGGTATCTGCAGCCCAGCTGAGCTGCCCACAATGCCCTGTTACGTGGGTAACCTGAGGGGCCAGCTTGATGTCTTCTCCCTCATGCCTCATACGCCATCATCTCTAAGTCTTATAAACTTCTACTGCCATAATAATATCTCTTCTCTACACTATTCTCATGAAGAACTGGTAACTCCATCAGCCAGTTGTTTTGGACTGCATGTAACAGAAAACCCACCTCACACTCACTGGGCCAGGTACCATGGAGTCCAGGGCAAGGGTGGCTTTGAGATTGGTCCAGAGACTCACCAGTGCCAACAAGAACCAGATTCCTTTCATCTCTGCACTCTGCTGGCCGCAGTGTCGGCTTCATCCTTATGCTGTAAACTTCATCCCATGACTTCTGAGAGCCATGTGACCCCCAACATGTGGAACCTGGACCTCACCAACCCATTACTACTAAAATGAGCCATATGTGTACTTCGGCTCATTTACAAGCACCCCAGGCCTGCTTCCTGCTGTGACAGGAACCAGCCATTTCCACTGGTTCCTTCCGAGAGGGCTGCCTGTGGTCATCAGGCCACATCTTTCCTCATTCATGTCTGGCAAGTGAAAGTGGCTGCCCATCACTCTCTTCTAGGAGCAACAAAGAACTTTCCCAGAAGCCTCCAGCAGCTCTCTCCTTCATGTGTCTTTGGCTAGAATTGGGTCGCGTGGCAAGGCACAGGGGAAAATCCATGAGCCAATCAGGCCTACCCCTGGAACTGTATCATTTCCCAAAGTACATTACTGTGACTCCAGTGGGACGGGGTAGTGTGAACATTAGCAAGAGAATCATCCACAGCTTTTAAGGAAGTCAGTTCTCCTTTCATAGCCTTCAGTCTCGAATTAGCTCTTAATTTCATCCAGCCTCTCTAGACATTGTTTGGATTGGGAAAGCTCTGCCTTCTTAGTCTGTTTCTTCAATGACTTGGTCAGTTGATGCTTTCATTTCAATGCAGTTGGACCAGTGTCCATTGTCCTGGTGGACAGTGCTGGGGCTTTGTGTTTGCACATAACCAGAGCCCCTGATTTCTTGTTCTCATTCTGTGATGTTCTCATTGGATGTCATCCCACTCAATGGTGGAAAAGTGAGGTACAGAAAAATGAGGCTCTCAGTGAGCCAATCATCTGTCTTTGGAAGAGTGACATTGAGTTTGCAAGAATCATGGTGCAGAATGGAAGTTCTGTTTTCTCTTAACCAAGTACATTGAGGGTCTGGGTAGTTTTCAGGGTCTGGGTGAGACCAGAGGCAACAAAAGAGAAAAATCAGAGAGACCAGAGTCTCCACCCTAGAGAGGCCCACAGCCCCGTAGGAGAAATGGTGGTGCAAGGTGGGGGTCATCATCCCCACTTTATAAATGACACTCTGTGGTCACATAAAGATAAAGATGCTCCCCATCTTTTTAGTGAAAAGAGGGTGCAAAGATGGTCATGGGTGAGAAAGTGGGATAGTCTTTGTCAAAAATAAAAATAAAGTAAGAAATGAAAGATATTCAGTGTTTAGTAAGACAGTTATTTATATCTTAGGGTTCTAAAAAGCCCAGCCTGAGAGGTCAGGGCTGGACTCCTAGGCAGGGGAAGCTTGGAGGAAGTTTGGGTCTTGGGCGGACATAAATGGATCTTATTACTTAGAGATGATGCCAACAGCACATTTCTGCCAGAACTTTACACTCAGAGGAAAAAAACATAATGGGGGCACAGGGATATTTTTTGAGATGTCAGGTTAGAAAAATAAGACAGACCCAATATAGCAAACATCTCTAAATAAGGACTGAAATAATTTTAGATATGCCAGCGAGCAAAGACTGGGGACAAAGAGAAGGGAGGGGTAGGGACCTACTAAGCCATAGCCCAAAATACCCTTCTCTCTTCCTGTACTGTCTGGCTTGAGGGCCACAGCCTCCAGAAAGTCTTCTGTCCTCCAACCCCACCAGACTAGGTCCTCAGCTCAGTGTACCCATAGCACCTTGCCTACCTCCATCACCACACCCAGGGGTGACACTGAGCTCTGCTCCTCTCTTTACAAGTCTGTCTCCAGTACCGGGCCAGGGGTTTCCTCATGGTGGGGATCAGATCACTTGAGCCTGGAACAGGGGTGTTGACTGATCAAGGAATGACTTGAATGAATGAATCAGTGAGTGAATGGGTAGGGCTGCATGCAAATAAACATTAGAAGAGAAGGGGAAGCCCAGTTCCATTTGGAGGGAGTTGGGAGCTGGTCCCTAGATCTCTGTGGAGTTGGGAAGGAGCTGCAAGGGAGGCCCCAGGCTTCTTATGCCTCAGAAGTTACTGCTATGGTTGTTGGCTGGCTCACGTCTGAACGTACCTGCTAATTCCGTGCCTTCTCCACAAAGTCACCCTAGAGAAGGAAATCAGATTTGCCTCAGAACATGCCAACTTCACTTAGTAAAGTTTTAACATCCTGGTAGAGGAAGGAAAAGCCTTTGGGGGTTCAGGGTTATGAGGCAGATTGATCCCCGCCATGGCCATGCAGCTGCAGAGTCTGGAAGTTCGGCATCACATGATTTCGGATGGCTTTGCATCCTTTTTTTCTCAGGGAGGAAAAGAAAGGAGCTTCAATAATCCACTTTCTTGATGCCAGTGAGATCTGTCTATAATAAAACACCACCCCTTTTTCTGGCAAGCCAGCTGTCCCTGGACCCCAAATTGACCCTGTGACCCCTCACTCCCTTGATATTTTTAGTAGGCTCCAGCTTCCAGGAGAATTCTTGATGCCCCAACCACAGAATAAAAGTTTAATTTAGACGAAAACATTTTTCCTGATGAGCACTGGTTAGCTGTCTTTCCTGTAGTCCAGGAACCCCAAAGAAGTTTCCTTGATTAATAAATCAATTAAGGCCAGTTGCAGTGGCTCATGCCTGTAATTCCAACACTTTGGGAGGCTGAGGCCTGCGGATCGCTTGAGGCCAGGAGTTGGAGACCAGCCTGGAGTGTGAGAACCCCTCTCTACAAAAATTTTAAAATTAGCCAGGTGTGGTGGTGTGCGCCAGTAGTCCCAGCTACTCAGGATCACACCAGTGCACTCCGGCCTGGGCAACAGAGTGAGACCATGTATTAAAAAAATAATAAAAAATAAAAAAAAAAGGAAAAAAGGCAATACATTCAGATGTATTATTTCTCAGCAAAATATCCGCCCCTCCCCCCACCTGCTCGCAAGGAGCAGGGTGTACAGCGGCGGATGACCGCTAGATGGCGGCGGAGCGCCTCTGACCACCTGGGTCGGGGGCGAGTCGGGGACGTTTCCTGGAGAGAGGGGAGGAAAGTTGAAATGCGTGGCCACGTCCCGCAAGGAAAAGTTAGGTGAATTTGTGGTGCTGGGATGGAATGGGAGTCCCCAATCATCTGTGGAAGCACCTGAATACTGACTTTGGCCAACTAGAAGGAGGGAGATCTTGGCTGACCCAGGATTTGCCAAACCACAGCAAACCTGGAGAGAGCTGGTGGGTGGGGTGCCGATTTATTCCCTCGTTCTCACCTGGTAGGAAGCTGACTGCCTCCAAGCAGCCCTGTCCTCCAAGCACAGCACAAGGAGATTCTCAGACTTGAGACCAGTTTCCAGAATTGAGGACCTCAGGATGGCAGAGACCTTATAGGCACTTCATCCAACAGCACCGCACTGCCACCCCCAAGTCAACCTTGAACCCCTTGCCAAGGACTTGGGTGACTGCTTGAGCACAGCCCACCTACATGGCAGCCCTTCTGAGATGTGTGGTCAGTGTCCTTGGTCTCCCCAAGAAGGGGCAGCCAATCCATGGTGTGCGTTGGCCACTGTGCCCTGAGGTGGGCAGGGGTGAGGTTGCCAAGTGTATGGCCGTTTCCGCCACCCCCTCACCCCCCACCCTGAACTCTTGCCACCACACCCTACTGTTTCCCAGGGTTGACATTTCTGAGGATGCAAGAAATCTGAGATTCTGGGACAAGCAAATGTCAGACTCTGGTGACCCCAGCTGCACACAACCCTCCTCCCTCTCTCCCCGCAAGGCAGCAGGGCTAACCTTTAGCTCTGATTGCAGAACTGAAGCTGCCTGTGTGGAAACTTCCATTTATTTAGCTCTCCCAGAGCGCTGGGAGAGTCACCTCTCACCTCCACCTTGAGAGTTCTGTTTTCGTGGTGTGTGTTTATGAGCCCGCGTCTCAGAGTCTGTGTGCTGCTGTGGCTTGCACCCTGGAATAGGGTACAGGGAACAAAGGGGAAGCTTAAGTGTGTTTCCTGTGTTTCTGGCTCTCCCTGGATGAGAAAGAAGCCCCACTAACCCTTTCAGATGGTTTGTAAAAGGGTGCCCCGTAGGCATTGGGTTGATGGTTCTCACAGATTGAGATGATGATTTAGAGACATCATACACAGTGAGCCCATTTCTTTCCTGCCTTTTTCCTCCCCTTGTTTTGCCTTTTGAGTGTCCTAGAACTAGGAATGCATTGGATCATCAGAGTTCATGTATAAGGCTGTAGGCTCCGTAAGGATGAAGGCTCTGATCACCCTCATGGGCCCAGTACCCAATACAGTGCCTGGCATTTGGTGGGCATATGAGAACCATGCCTGGAATGGAATGAATGTGGAAACTTACTGTGTTTATTCATCCCCCTTCTAATGACTGTGTATCTAAAATCACCATAGTAGATCGTATGATAAACACTGTGTTATGGGCTTGACATGTTTTCAATATTTTTAAATTTCACAACAACCCTGTCAAAGCAGATTATCTCCATTTAGGGGATTAGGAAACTAAGGCTCAACGATTCCAGTCAGAGTTCAGTCAATGGTGCGACTGTGATTTGGAGACAGTAGTTGCCAGCAACAGCCAAACAGATGGAAAAGTCTGGCTTTCCCCTCCATGAAAACAGAGAAAAAGGACTTGCCTTTTATAGCAACTAGATGAGTTAACATTTGTAAAGTGCTCACAACAGCTCCTGGTGCACAATATGTATCTTAACTGTTTGTTTAATCAATAAGTCCATGTCAATGACAGAAGTTACATTTCCGCCTCATGGCTTTCTCCAATATTTTAATCATCTGGAATAAATATAGTAAAGTGGGACCCAGGAGTTTTCCTGACCATCAAAACCATTGGCAAAGTCAGCTGTGACACCCAGGGCACAGGTGTTCAGCATGCTAGAACCGGCGCGAGTGGAGCTAGGCGGGGCCTCAAATCACCTAATCCTGGGGCTTTAACCTGGAGCCTGGGTATCCTTAGATGATCCATCGGTGAGATTCAAGGAGTTCATGCACTCCCTGGAATCTTATGCACAGTGCTGTGGTTTTGTGCATTTTGGGGGTGTAGGGGCATAGCTTGTATCCACTGCTGGAGAGCTCTGCAGTCCAGAAAGCTTCTGAGCCCTTGGTCTAGCAGTGCCTTCCTGAAGGCAGAGTGACAGCAGCTGGGGAAGCCCAGGGCCCCAGGCTTCAATCTGGCTCCTCCTGCCAGGCAGCTTCCAGTCTCATTTTGATCACCTCCCTCAGCCCCTTCCTTGAGAACTTGAAGGATGAAAATCTCAAAGTAGGGCCGACAGGATTAGCTAGTTTGGCTGCCTTCAGGGAGATGGGCTGATGCTGTGACTCTCCACTGCCTGTGAGCCCCTTTTAGGACACCTTGAGGGTATCCACGGTCCCCCTGCTCTGGCCACTCCCCAGCTTGCACCTCAGGAGACTCAGTGCAGTCACTCCCCTCCCCGCCACAGCCAGCCTGGCAGCCACTGCAGACCAATTGCATAGTGGATTGTGGTGTGGGAGAGGCCAGGCCCCACAGGAGCAAGCTCAGCCCTCCCCATCCTAGCGCCACACGGCTCTACTTCCCCTTCCAGATTGGGGCTGCTTCAGTGCCAGGCTTGGGAACGCTGCCTGACGGAGCAGTGGCTTGAGCCAGCTCCTTCCAGGTCACCCCTGTGGCTTTATCGCATATGAAGCCTCCGCTGGAAGTTTGTCATTTCACTTTCATATTCTAGATTTTTTGAAATTTTTATGCAAACACCTAAGACTATGAAGCAGAAGCAACAAAGGTACTCAGCCTCCCCTCCCACCCCAGGATTTCTCTGAGGCCTCAAGAGTGACTATGGTAGAATACTTGCCCATCTGCCAGGACATACCATCTGCTTGTTGGTATTTGCAGACTCTGGCAGCCCAAGCCGGGCCCCTGGAGCTGTCCCCTCACTACAGCAGCACCAAGACAGGAAATTGGGAAACGCCTGCCCTCTCGTGGCAATTCTGGGGATAACACCACCCTGAGAACCAGCCCTGGGGCCTTCACGGGCTGCTGCTGAAGACAGAAGGAAAGCACCTTCTGTAATTAAGCAGTCAACGCTGATTTCCCCTTTGGCCCACTAAGCCCCTTGAGTCATTACTGAACCACTCAGGAATCTTTTGAAACTGGTTACATTCTATTTTGCTGCTAAAACACAGTCTTCTAGGAATGTCCAAGTCATCTGAATTTCAGATGAAATTTTACTAGCAGCTTGAGATTTTCAAATACTGGTCAACCAAAAGCCTGCAGCTTCAGCCCAGCCTCCCAGCCCCCCACCCACCCTCGAGGGCCCTGTTCTGGAGCCCTGGGGTCTGTGGTCTTGCAGTCTAGTGCAGCCCTGCCCTCTGTTTCTGCTCTTCCCGAAGAAGCCCAGAACCTGTCTGGACTCTCTTCCGCCACCCCACACACACACAGCCTGCCTGCACCATTTCCTTGATGCCCCAGGGCTGCTCGACCGTGGCTTGCCTTCTTTTGTCTCATCTCTTCTGCTCCCAAACTCCCTTTGCCATGCCCCCTTTACCTTCTGAGATACCTGTTACCTCTTATTAGGCCGCCAGAAGCATTTGTTCTCACCCAAAGCACCTGGGATCTCATTGAAATGCAGACTGAAATTCAGCTAGCACTGGGAAGGGCTGAGACGCCACATTCCTAACAAGTGCCAGGTGATGCTGATGCTGCTGCTCTGTAGATGCCACTGAGTATCGACGACCGTGAACAGCTGTTTTCCATCCACCTTGATTGCACACTGGAGTCATCTGAGGAGGCCTGGGTCCTCACACAGGTTGTGGTTCGGGAGGTCTGGTGTGCAGCCTGGGCATTGGAGTTCTTAAGAGCTCTCTTGGATGCTCTAGTGTGCAGCTTGGGTTGAGATCCACTGACCCGGAGGCACATCCCACCCCCAGTCTCCATGGTCCCTGTCTCCCTGCTCCAACGCAGCCAGGCCTCACCAGACATTGTATCCCCTGGATACCATCATTTCCTTGACAGTGGTCTTCTGTCCTTCCACTCTGTCGAGTCCACCCCCATGTGCCTTGCCCTCGGGCCACCGAGAGGAGGGGGTGCACAGAGCAGGATGCAAGTGACACCCCCAACAAGGAGGCCTGCACGAACTCACTCCCAGACTGGCATGGTGGAGGGGCGGGTCACTGAGGGCAGAGTGTGGGCAGGGGACAACTGAGCTGGCATGAGAATAAAAGGACAGGACCAGAGCAGCGTGGCACAGGCGCGATTGTGCGGCTGCCTCAGGGTTCTTGGGTGCTGTGTGTTGGCTGTGCCAAGGGCTGTGGCTGCACCAGCAGCATCTGTCCTAGATGGTGGTGGGTGGTGAGTTACACCCACTGCCGAAGGGGGAAGCCCTATCCTCCTCCAGGCCCAGCTCCTGGCTCCCATCACCCTGGTGTTTCTCATGCTGGAGTTACTTCGGGGCTGAATAGAATTTTACCAGAAACAGTCCCTATGTAGTGTACATTTCAACCATGTACACTAAATCGCTCTCCCCTCACCCCCATTAGCTTTCTCCCATGTCACTTTCTCACTGAGGCCTGCTCTGACCACCATATTTAAAATGTCAACTCATCCTTTACCCGTCCTAATCCCTCCACCAGCTCTGTGTGTCTTCCTTATGGTACCGTCGCCTTGTAGCACACCATAACCTGTTGTATTTATTGCCTGACCGTCTCTCCCACTAGAGCGTAACCTGCCCAAGAGCAGGGATTTTCGCCTCTCTTGATCACACTGCCTACCTTAGCTCATGGTGGGGGCAGCGTTCATTTGACTTCAAGGCCGTCATCTCCTGCCTGGCATTCGAATCCTGCCATCTGCCCGGTCCTCTACCTGACTCTTCCCTGAGGCTGAGGAGTGTGCTCTGGTGGCAGGGCCAGGCCAACTATGGGCTGACTTCAGACCACAGGTAACTCCAGACGCCCATCTCCTGCAGCTTCTCGCTAACCACCTGATGTGATTAGTAAGTTTCTCTAACAAAAAAATGAAAAAGAAAAAATGACATTTAAACAGCAATATCAATTGGCTTTTCCTCCCTTGGAAGCAGGTCATGATCTGAGTCTCCTGTCAATAGGGAACTGAATATACATGGAACTAGTGCTTCTGCATACAATGCTTCGTTTCATTCCCTACTCCCTTCGGGACCCTCCTCTGGGGTAGAAGGAGCAGTGTCTTAGGGATGTCCAAGGCACGAAGGTGAACAAATGCCTGGTGCCTTCTGTGGAATGTGAAGATGAGGCTTCCTGCTGGCCAGCCCAGGCAGATGGCCCTGGCAGCTGCCCTTTTTATTCATAACCGCCTGAAGGTGCTTGGCTCAGATTTCAAATGACAATGACATGGCATCAGTTTTAGGGGCCACAGACACAGGAATGGGCATTGGGGAGAATGTGGAATTGGAACCGGGTGTCCTTGGGCCCTAGAAAAGACCATGCTAGAGCCGTCAGGGAGGAGTGAGCAGGCAGAGGGCAGGGGAACCGGCTTCCGGAGGCGCTGAGGTGGCTGGAGGCTGAGCGTGAACTTGGTGCGAGAGGTGTGAAGGATGAAAATGGGGCTGGCGGAAGGGGAGACAGGAATGTCACATCCTGGGAAAAGAAGCGGGGGGGGAGTAGGTGATGCCGGAAGGAAGAATCAGGAGGTGAGGAGGGTGGCCAAGTGACGATAGCCAAGGATATCTTAAAATGCAAAGGCTTGTTAATGGATGGGAGCACCGTGCCGCTGGCACTGCTGCGGGCAGCAGCTTTAGGCTTCTGTGAGCCTCCAGCCCAGCAGGGCCAAAGCTGTCATCCGAGCACCTGGCTTCCCTGGCCAGGTCCTTCCCTCCTGCCCCTCCAGACAGATGGCCTTCCCATGCGCTTTTCCCCAGCTTATCCTGGCTTTCTGCCTGCATCCCAGGGTTCCCATGCTTCTCTGATCAAATCACAGTCACCCTCACCAGGCCCCCTCTGGACCCCTTGGCTCTTGAGTTTAGGGCTGCCAGCTTTAGCAAATAAGAATACAGGATTCGCAGTTAAATTGGGATTTCAGATAAGCAACAGATCATTTTTTAGTATGAGTCTATCATACGCAATGTTTAGGGTACACTAGAAAATTGCTCATTGTTTATGTGAAGTTGGGATGTTTAACTGGACATCCTGCGCTTGATCTGGCAACCCGCCCGAGCTCCTCCCAGTTTCAGTCTGGGGTTTCCTCTGCAGCCCCTTGCGTGAAGATTGGCCCCTTGTGCCAGCTTGAAAGCAGAAAGAAGTGGTTTGCAATGGACTTTGAAATCCACCTGCAGTGGGCAACGAGGGTGTTCATCGATGGCCTTCACCATCTGGCCCCCACAGACCATTCTCCTGTTTTCTGCTTGTCCCTTAATGAAAAACCCTCTCTTTTGACCTGGCTGGTTTCCTCATCTCTTGCCCCATACTCTTGGACCTGCAGGGCTCACATCCACCCCTACAGCCCCATCCAAAATGGCCTCTTCCTCTTCCTCCTTTGCCTGTTGATGTCCTCCTACCTGTCTTTCTGGAAGCAGCTCCCTGAGTTTGGGGACTGAACACCAGTCTTTGCATTCCCCACAGAACTGAGGACGGGGACCTATCATTCCCAGAGGTGTTAGAAAATATTCAGAATGACGTGAATAAGCCCAGTGCCCCACCAGGTTTCTTGAAGAGCTGTGAGCTTTGTCTGTCCTTCCAATGGCGGGGGACTCCTTCAGGCTTTCCCTGGATGGAGTGTGAGGACGAAATCTCCTTGAAGCATTCACGTTATTCCTTCCGAGAGAAGGGGGCACCTCAGGGCAGAGCCCCCTTCACAACCCCGTGTTCAGGCCATCACATATTTTATCATCGTCGTCGCCATCATCACCAAAATCCATTTCAGCTGCATTGTCTTTACAGGGCCGATCAGTTTCCTCGTTTAACTTTAGTGACCTGTGAGTTCAGGAGCGTTATCCCTGTTTACACATGGGGAGGCAGAGGCGGAGGCCACAGTGGTGAGGAGCCTTCACGCGGGACCCCAGGGTGGCCGAAGGCAGAGCCAGAAGCGTGGCCTCCCGGGCTGGTGCTGTGGCTGCCACTTCAGGATGCCTAGTTCTTCCTCAGCAAGGGAGGCAGGCAGGTCCTGTTTGTACCTAAACTACCAAACCGGTGTGGTTTGAGCTCAGCTCCCCCATCCCTGTATTCCCCAGACCCCTCAGAGGTGCCTTTCCTATGCTCCTGAGAGAAGGGTGTCCAGTGCCCTGCGGAGCCCATCCAGCTCAGATTCCGTGACCCCTCCTACCTCCAGACCTGCTCAGGAAAGCGTCTGTCCTCAGCAGCCTCACCTCTGCTGTGATGCCCAGAATCATATAGTCAAGGGTTTCCCTGAAAGTCCGTGGAACTCTAGTCTCGCCAGATTCTCACTCTGTGATAAAGGGTGTCACGGTCCAGCAAGTCTGGAAAGCCCTGATTCTGCAGTCTCTTTGGGACCGTGATGATGCATAAGAGCATATTGAAGGCCCTAAAACGCCCCACAGAGAAAAATAGCCATTTAACTTCATTGGACCCAAATTTCCCAAAACATACCCAATCATGGAAACTTTTGCATCAAATAACAACTATGAACATTTTGTGGAACTAGTGTTCCACGCAGCCTACTTTGAAAAACAGCGATCTAGTTCAAATCTTCCTTTTTATAGCTGAAAAATGGAAACTCCATTCAGTGATTCATCGAGCATTTATTAAAGGCAAATTGAGATGCTCCCAAATGCCAGAGCCCATGTCACCGCATTCTGAGCTGCACAGAAGTGCAGTAATAACACATTGTTTCCACGCTGCACTTGCTGCTTAGGCCGACTGTCCACTAACCCACCAGATGTTGGTCTCATACCCTTTTCAACTTTGAGAAGGCTGAAGCACAGAGATACATGAGCTGCAGGTTTGCATATAAGCCCAGCTGTGAGCAGTAGCTCATGCCTGTAATCCCAGCACTTTGGAAGGCCGACGCGGGTGGATCACCTGAAGTCAGGAGTTCGAGACCAGCCTGGCCAACATGATGAAACCCCATCTCTACAAAAATACAAAAATTAGCTGGGCGTGGTGACATGCACCTGTAGCCCCAGCTACTTGGGAGCATGAGGCAGGAGAATTGCTTGAACCTGGGAGACAGAGGTTACAGTGAGCTGAGGTTATACCACTGCACTCCAGCCTGGGCAACAGAGTAAGACTTTGTCTCAAAAAAAAAAAGAAAGAAAGAAAAAAGAAAAAAGAAAAAAAAATGGCCAGCTCCATTTCTTAATGAGACATTTTCACCCTTTATGATGCTCCCCAGCCTCTTGAATAAGGTTGTGTTTCGCCATGAAGCCTAGAGCCAGGGAGAGAGCCCAGGAAGAGTGACGCTGGTGGGTTTGAGAGCAGGGCTTTGACTGGGGCCCACCCTCTTGTCCCCTCCCATTCTTAGCCTCTCTTCTCCCCACTTTTGTCCCCGCAGGTCTAACTGGCTGAAGCCGTGCTGTGGGAAGAGAGCAGCCGTGTGGCAGGTATTTTTGCTCAGTGCAAGTCTCAACAGTTTCCTGGTAGCCTGTGTAATATTGGTGGTGATTCTCCTGACTCTGGAACTTCTAATAGATATAAAGCTTCTCCAGTGTGAGTAGCAAGAGAGATACATATGCCAATACATATGATGTCAATATTCAATGTGCATCTGCATTCATCAGGGGTCCCCAACCTGCAGGCCGTGATCTGCCCCCGCCGATGCTGCTGCCCAGCCTCAGGCCCCAGGGCTCATGGGGATGGCCACTGGGGAGGAAATACATCTGGCAGCTTCTCTCTCTGTCACCTCCAGCCTCAGTTTGCCCCTCTCTGCCCAATGTGGCCTCTGCAGTCCTCTCCCCAGCATTCCATGATCAGAAACTGATGAGATGAAAAACGTTGGGGACCCCTGTATGCATTTTTTTAATTGCTCCCATTTGGGATTTTCCAGGTTGGAATTTTCTGTAGTCTAAAGAGAGTTCCCATTTACGGAGGCATCTCAGCTTGTAGTAACTACTTACGACAGCGACCATAATGATAAGATTCCTGGTATTTTTATCCAGCTGTGACTTGGCAGTGTGATTTATATGTATGGTGATAGTTTTTAAAGAATTTTCCGCACATTTGACACTACAGTAACCCTGTGAGACGGGCGAGATGGATATGATCCCATATTATAGACGAGGCAAATTAAGATTTGGAGAAGTGAGATACTTGCCCTAAGTAAGAGGTATTGGAGCTGGGACTTCAAGGCACCAGGTCATTTAACTGCTTGGCCAGTTCTCTTCCTCTTGGTATTTGTCCTAGTTTCACGTTAAACCTTGTCTTCCACCTCTTCTGTCCTGGATGTCCCATAGTGACATCGCTGTCTGAGTGGAGGATCCACCGCTTACCCTCACCAGGCCTACCCCGTGCTGTTTGTCGCACCAGAGGGGCAAGGGCAGGTATCTTGCCTCTTGACTTTGGATAACTTAGTGGTTTCTGGTGCAGTTCCTGGTTCCCTGTATTGCCCTGACTCAAAAGGTAGATCCTTCAAATGCAAATTTAAAACGAGGCACAGGCCAGGTGTGGTGGCACATGCCTGTAATCTCATTTGGGGAGGCCAAGGTGGGAGGATCACTTGAGCCCTGGAGTTTGGGACCAGCCTGGGGAACATGGCGAGACCGTGTCTCTACAAAAAATGTAAAAATTAGCCTGGCATGGTGTCACACGC
Organism: Mandrillus leucophaeus; assembly: GCF_000951045.1. Lineage (NCBI taxonomy): Eukaryota > Metazoa > Chordata > Mammalia > Primates > Cercopithecidae > Mandrillus > Mandrillus leucophaeus. Next base: position 459,973 of record NW_012102488.1, read on the forward strand.
CTGTAGTCCCAGCTCCTCGGGAGGCAGAAGTGGGAAGATCGTTTGAGCCTGGGAGGTCGAGGCTGCAGTGAGCCATGATCACGCCACTGCACTCCAGCCTGGGTGACAGAGTGAGACCCCATCTCAAATAAATAAAATAAATAAATACATAAATAAATAATAATAATAAAAGGTACAATTATCAGCCCCAAAGAGACTTCTTTTCCTTCCACTGGCAAAATCCAGGACTGTAGATCCCGTCACCCCCAAACCCATTCAGATGTCTTGGGCTTCCTTTCTCAAATGCCCTCAACTCCTTTATGGGATCCTGTGAACTCAGGGTCTGTCCAAGCTCCCTCCAAGTCACATGAGCCTTCTCTGCTCTCTGAGAGAGGATGAATGGTGAACACAGAATTGCTTTTGTCTGATAAGCCTAGTTGGGTTTTATGCAGCTGGTGGCCCCTTGGTTCCAATTAAAGGATCTTCCAGCATAAAGTGACCGGTACTGGTTTTACACTCAACCTGTCTTCAATTAAACCATGTTGTATACTTTCCCTCCCACTCACCCGTACTGTCTGCTTTTTATGAGACCTGCCCATAACGGAGCCTTTCTTTCCCCGTGGCGGATTGTCCTCGGGGCCCTCGGCTGCTCGGGCTATGACAAGGTATTGAGGAGAACTGAGAACCCAGCCGACACTGGAATTTTGCTTAAAATTAAGTATCCAGGAGATTGATTTTGGTGGGAGATCCAATAGCAGCTCATAAAAGGCATCTTAAATTCCATAAAACGCACAATCAGAGATTTATTGCTCTTCTAAAGCAAACCGTAAAAAAAGGCACAGGAATTCATTTGAGAAATAATGGGGAGAGATTTTATGTTTTCAGAATCATCTGGAGGTCTTCTTGGAGTCACATGGGCCTCAGCCTCTTCGTTCCCACTGGTATTCATGTGGCCTGACTCCAGGCTCATCTTCTAAGGGTCGCCTTGGCCCAAAGCCAGGGGGCCTCAGAGTCTCCCACCTGGAACCTGGTTTTGCAGCTGTCTTCCCCTGGCTATGCTTTGTGACCTGACTTCTATCCACCCCCAGGGTCTGCAGATCCCAGAGCTTCGGGAGAGGTTGTGGGTTCCTCTGTTTCAGTCTGGCCCTCCCCGCTGAAGGCACTGGGCACTTTCCCTTGGCCCTGGGGGGGTTTCTGAGCAATGTGCCAAGCAGGCCTGGCGGCAGCTCACAACAGAGGCAGAGCAGGCATGTTCTCAGCAGCATTCCTGCCCCTCACCCCATCTCTGCTCTTCCCCAGTATCCCACTAGTATTTCTTTTAGGCCTCTGGGGAGCCCTCTACCCTCTGGGGCAATCCCTCCCACCCAGTCTCCATCAGAGCTCACCTGACCCTTGTCCTAGGCCCCAGCATCCTGCTTTTGGCCTTGCTGGCTAAAAACCATGCCATGCCAGGGTTCGAAGGCTGGCCGTGGCTTCACGTATTTTAAAAAGGCTTTCCAAAGAAAATGCCTTACCTCTAAGGAGTGGCTGGTGAAAGGTGGGGCGGGAACCCTCAGGGGCCAATGGCTCCTCTCACTCCCACTCCAGAACCTGGGGGCAAGCAGGGCAACGTAGAAGTTTAGCAGACCCCATCCCACTGGCTCTGCTAATCTAGGGAGGGAGGCAGACACCTCTGCCCCAAACCTGGCTCCCCTGCCAGTCCTCACTGCAGCCTTCTCTCCAAAACACCCTGGCCGACACCACCGTCTCTGCCACTCGGTTTCCAGAACGAAAAGTCACAGTAAGCTCATTTAGAGTCCCCTGACTGTGCACAGCACTTTGGGGGTGAACTGTGGGCTGGATGTCTAAAAGCCCATCCAGCCTCGACTGAAGCTGCCTACACAGCCCAAAAGCCGTGAATGTCTTCCTGAGCCCCTTCTGGAGGGTTTCTTTCCTACAGTCTGGCTACAGCCGAAAGCCCACCAAAGACCAAGCAGGAGCTCAGAGAGGCGGCCCGTGGGGGAGAAGGAAGCAGCCCCTTGGGTTGGAGGCAAGAAGAACAGCATCGTTGTCTCACAAATCTCCTACCGCCTTCACTGCAGACGCCAGCTAAAGCTGCCCTTGCTCTCTGACCCAATTTCCACCAGATGTAAATGTTCACGCAGGCGGGCCCTGGGGTCCCAGAGGTCTGGATGGATGCTGCGAAGCCCCCATAGCAACGCACCTAATTCCTTGCTCCTCAAATTTGGTCCTTATCCTGTCCATTGCAGTTTCCAGCGCGTTCCAGTTTGCTGGCGTGATTCACTGGATCAGCCTGGTCATTCTGTCCGTGTTCTTCTCAGAGGTATGTAGAGACTGTGGCCCTGTCACCTCCTTTGTTGGGTGACTCCTGTCCTGGGAAAACCAACGTCTACTTCTTGAAATAGTTTCTAGCATCAGGTCCCCCGCTAGCCTTTGAGGCTGCTGGGAGGGAGATACAATACAGATAGCTGAGCTCTGTGGGGGGAGATGGTACAGGGAGCCCGACCCAGCCAGGGGGGTTTGGCGCAAGCGAAACCCTGGGAGGAACCCCAGCGGATGAGCAGGTGTTCTCCTGGTGAGGGGGTGCCGATGACGCTGGTGAAGGTGAGACTGAGTGTGGCATCGAGGGGCAGCCAGTGTTGGATGCGGCCAGTAAGGAGCAGGTGGGAGGTGAGGCTGAAGCCGAGTGCCCACACAGGGAAGCTCTTGGGACGCTGTGGCTGTGGTCTTGGGCCCACAGTTGGCCGGACCCTTGGGGCCGAAGCACACAGAGGGTGGGAGAACCGGGTCACAGGGCCAGGCAGTGGACCCAACCTGGTCCTGCAGGGGCCCCGGGTCTGATGGGGCCGAGAGATATGCCTCTCAGTGTGAGTGCGAGGCTGTGTTTCCGAGATGGGGGCTCAGGGAGCATGGACCCCCGTCAGCATTGCTGGAGTCGGCTAGTAGAGACCAAGTGCGAATCTCTGTGGTGAGGGGAGGGGAAAGTTTACGGAGATCCGGAGATCCGCGGGCCCCTGGGCTTGGTGCAGAAGCTGACGTGCCTGGGCAGCACATTCCTCTGTTTTTGCATGGGGGTGAGTGACACTTCCTTTGAGCAGTTCCCAGGCTGTCCCAGTGAGACTCTGGCCTGCATCTGGGTGTGGGAGGAATTGGCTTGGGCATGCTGCAGGCAGGGCTTTATCCTGCCCTGTGCGCACTGGAGGTTCACTGAAGGACAGGAGAGTTTCATGTAGAAAACTGGTTTTTCCTAACAGAGCCTAGGACTGGCCCAAGTCAGCAGGCCACTGTGTCACTCCACCCTCCAGCATCCCATCCTTGCTATGGGTACATATTAGCCCATGCAGAGTCCCGTGGGCCTTTCAGCATGGCTCAGCAAACCCTTGGGGAAAGGCAGGAACGAGTGAGGCACAGCGCCTTCTGGGAACACACGCACAGCTCACACCAACGGGAGCTGCTCTACCTGAGGCACGGGGGCTCTGGGACCCCAAGACCGGGGGCCTTGAAGGGAGGAAGGATGCTGTGAGAGAGGGTGGCATGGGCAGAGGCACTGAGGTAGGGAACCTTGGGAGTCAAGAGTCCCAGCATCCTCTTATGGGTCCCCTCTGGTCTACCTAATGGCTCTGCACTCTCTGTCTCTCTCTCCCCCCACCACCCTCCCTAAAAATCAGGAGGGAGCTAGGCTTTGGGTCTTGAGTCTAGAATCCTGACTCCAGGTGTGGGGTGTGGGGGGCCGGGCAGCAGGCATTCCAAGCATGGAACATTCCCTTTCCCGGGCCTTGCCTCCTGCAGCCCATGGAGCTGGCCAGTGAGCCTGGGCCTGAGGCTCAGATGGAGGGGGCAGATCCCAGCACTGCCCTCCCAGGACGGGCCCTAACTGCCTCCCTGAGACCATTGTCCTGGAGGTACCTCTGCCTGCCCCCAGAGCAGAGTGCCTGCTCCCCCGCTTACAGCCCCCACGTGGGTCCTGCCCTCCCTGGCCCCTTGTCTCTGCCTGGCCAGGATTCCCTCCCGCAAACACATGGGCCATGGCCAGATGTCTCCTTGATGCAAACCTTGGAAAATGTGCCATGTGTCTGTGACTGCCAACAAAAATGTTTAATCAGTTGCTGCGGTTCTTCCCCTCTATCCCTCTGCTTTGGTTTTATTGGCTTTTGCAGAATTTATTGCCCAGCATTAATTTGGCATTCCCTTCCTGTGACTGCCAGAGACGAGCCACCTGAAACAGACAAACCCCTGTGCACAGGAATCGCAGCCTCAGAGTCCCCCACAGGCACCCCCAAACCAGGGAAGGGGCTGGGTCCTCCCACAGCTGAGCGGGGAGAGCAGGGTCTGTAGGAGGCTGGGGAGGAAGGGCTGGCTCTGTTACCTTGACCTTGTCAAAGATGGTGAGGGGGTGGAGCCAGGCGACAGGTAGCAGGGTCCGGCCCTGCCAGTGCCCTCTGCCCAGCATGAATGGAGGGCCGGTGCATGGGGATCGAGTGACAAATGAATGAGGTACAGAACCTGCAGGAATATACACACAGCTCACACCACACTAGCAAGCGCAAATTTCCGTGGTCTTGCTGCGTGCCCACAAGAACCGTGTCAGAACTTGGTTACTGGAAGGGTCTCATGGAGGTCCCCTGCCCCCAGACAGTTTGGAAACATGCGAGCATGTCTGTGCCCCTCACAGTGACTGGGACGCCTAGTAGGAAGGGCCAGGATGGTGGGTCAGCCTGCGTGTTTGCTCACCATACCAGTGGTGTCCTTTCAAAATACTGCACAGACAAGGAGAGCAGCCTAGGGTTACGCAGCCAGTTAAGACCAAAACTGGACCCAGGGCTCTGGGCTCCTAAGCTGGTCTCTTGCCCCTGACTGCATCCTTCGGAGGCCCTGAAGCTGGCAGGGTGGGAAGGGACTAGGGGTCTCTGGGAAGAACCTGAGAAAGAAAGTCTGACCGAGCGATCACTCAGACCATAGACCCAGGATGACTGGCACCCCCTCCTCAGCTGGGAGAAATGAGTGCCACCCCTTCAGGTCTGCCAGTTCTTTCCTGGTTAATACCCAGGGATGTGGCTGTGGGCCGAGGGTGGGGTGGCACTCTAAGCCTCCTTGGCCTTAGGGAGTGGACATTACTCCACAGGAAATTCCAAGAAGGTCACCCCGCCGGGGCTCCTGCTGTCCTGAGCAGTTCTCCACCCCCCCTCGCAGCTGAGCCTTAGGGCAGTCCTGGAAGGTGGGTAGGACATTTTATGAGTTGTGAAACTGAGGCCTGGAGAGGTGTGGAAACCTGCCCAGGGCCTGCAGGAATGGCAGGTGGGCCCAGGCGCAGGCCTCTGGGTGGATGAGTGGGCCTCTGCCCTGGCCTCTGCCCACCCCAGAGCTCTGCAGGCCGCTCTGGGAAGACGGGCTACTGTGCTCTGTGCTGGCCCCAGGTCACAGAGCTAGGCCCAGAGAAGGGGAAGGTGAGGCTGGTTTGGGCTCCGTTTGAGGACGTCTGTTCAAATGGGCCAAGCTGTTTGACAGTGAGATAGATGCTGTCAAAGCGGTGAGAGTGCCCCTCATCAGGCAGGCTGTGCAGGGGTCCCTGCAGGAGTCCCTGCAGGGGTCCAAGGTGAGAGTGGATGCCCGTGAGACTCCCTGGGCCTCAGTCTTCCAGGTCACGCAGGGTCACTGCACTTCACGTGGCCCTTCAGCACCAAGAATATACAGAGCCTTGCAATCCAGATGGAGAATTGTGCAAATGTTCTTCCAAAGCACAGCCCTGCCCTTGGCTGAGGCCAGGCCCAGCTGGCCACTTGGAACTGGGAAGACTGCTGCTCCTCCCCTGAGACTGCAGGAGTCCTTGGGGCCTCCTGGCCAAGGCCAGGCCACCCTGCAGCAGGACCCAGTGTGGGCTGTGGGGTGTTGGCCCCATCCCTGGGGTCTGGAAAGGCCCAGGCAGCCCCAGCTCTTTCCCTGGGAGAAGAGAAAGTGGAGCCACAGCTGGCCTTCTAGACAGGAGCCTCAGGCAGTGGTGGCAGCAGCTACTGACTCTCCTCTCCCTCTCTTCCTCCTCCTTCTGTTGAGGTGAAATTCTCTTCACATAACCCTTTTACAGCGGACAATTCGGTGGCATTTAGTACCCACACAGTGATGCGCAGCCGTCACCTCTGCCTGATTCCAAAGCACTTTCATCACCCCCAAAAGGAGACCCCATACCCAGTAGCAGTCACTCCCCCTGCCCCCTGTACCGCCACCCCTGCCAGCTAGTAATCTGCTTTTGTCTCTGTGAACTTAACTCTTCCGGATAGTTCATGTAAACATAATCTTACACTATGTGGTCTTTTGTGACTGGAGTCTAGCATGTTTTCTCAGTTCATCCATGATGTAGCACAGCACATTTTTCTTTTTTTCTTTTCGAGACAGGGTCTCACTCTATTACCCAGGCTGGGGTGCAGTGGTCCAATCTCAGCTCACTGCAGCCGTAACCTCTTTGGCTCAAGCGATCCCCTCACCTCAGTCTTCCAAGTAGCTGGGATTACAGTCGTGCACCACCACACCTGGCTAATTTTTATATATTTTTTTTGTAGGGACGGGGTTTCGCCATGTTGCCCAGGCTGGTCTCAAACTCCTGAGCTCAAGTGATCCTCCCCGCTTGGCCTCCCAAAGTGCTGGGATTACAGGCAACAGCCACTGTTTTTCTTCTCCTTACCAGTGTGAGACTAGTGACAGTGTTAACTACCACACAGATCTTCACATTTCTTATTTTGGCCTTGTAGTTGGATCCTGGAATCCACGTCTTCGTCTTGCCATTGTAGTTTAACCCCAGGGAAAATTTGTCCAAGAGCAGATCTGCTTCTTAAGGAAGTACCAGGGGTCAGCCTCCAGCACCTGGTACCCATGGTGGCTGTTCCTTAGACCAGCCTGCTCCCCTGAGCCACACACCACCCTACGCCCCCAACCTGGGGGTGTAGCTAGCAGTGTTGGGAGGCCGCAGGCTCGGGGCTAGACATGGCTGCTCCCTTCTCCCTGGCTGGTGGGCCCCATGTGGGGATGGCTCTGCAGGGCACAGGGGTGTCCAGCCCCCACTCTGCTCACTAAGAGGTGAGCTAGGGATCTTCCTCTGCCTTTTAAAAATTTGCACAAAACCAGCTTATAGACTAACAGCTACTTCCGCCTGCATCTCCCAAGGTTTCCAAACTCTAGCAACCTCATCAGGCTCCTCTCCGGGGAAATACGCTGATTCTGCTGAGGGGAGGGCCTCGGCCTCAGGCCGCAGGAAGGGGCAGGAGCCCTTTCTTCCATTTGGCTGAGGCAGGGCCTGGACCAGGTGCAAGGCTTGGGACTTCCCCCTCTCCTGTCCTGCGACCTGAAGCCTGGACCCCTTCCTTCAGAGAAGACAGCGTTTCCTTCCCTTGGAAGAGATGAGGGGAGTCCCTTCTTGAGAGCAGGGCTTGACCAGGAACAGAAGATGAGGGCACCTGAGGCGGAAGGCAAGAGGGGTCCAGGGACCAGAAGGTTCACCAGCCACTCTTCACACCTCAGTTTCTGCGTCTCTCAAATGGCATAAAAACTTTGCTCCTAATAAATACTCAATAAATGGCACCGTCCTTGAGTGTTTGCCAAGGCTCTAGCCTACACTGCTTATCAGAGCAGCCTCCTGAAGGCAAAACTGTGATGAAGGAGGCTGAAAACCCTTAGCCCCAGGTGGGAAAGGAGGTGACTGAAGCTGAGGATTCTGGCTCCGTCAGATGCTCCTTCAAATGCTCCTTCAAAGCCCTTTGCAACTTTTAGGGGCCTGTATTGCAAGGCCACGGCCCTGGGGCTGGGGCTGGGGGTGGGGCAATCCCTCATCATCACTCTGCTTTTTTAGTGAGCTGTGTGCCTCGCTGAGCTCTGGAGCAGCTCTGGAGGTGGCCGCACACAGGCGTGGATCTGCTTTCAGCCCAGATCTGTCCAGAGATCCGGCCAGTGTCAGGTGGTTAGTAAGGAACAGTCAGAGCCAGAAAGAGGACCAGACTCTTGACTCCCCATCTAACGCCCTTTCTCATTATTGCTTGTGGACCTGTGGTCTCCTGTTGTAACCTGGAGCAGGATCGCCTTACACGTCCCTGCGGTTCCATCGGGTGCTCCAGGGGAGTTTGTTTAAAAAGCATATTCCGGGGCTTGTGCCCAGAGTTTCTGATATCCTGGCTCTCCACAGGAGTCCAGGAATCTGCGTTTTACATAAACCCCCAATGCTGCTGAAGCAGGGTGTCCTTGGCTGCACATTGAGAAGCACAGGCAGTCAGTGGGTTAGTCCAGCCCGTGTTTTCAGAGGTCTAAGACTCTGGTCTGTGTGGGGCAGGGCAGTGAGGCTGTGTCCCTGCCTCCGTGGACAATGGGTCTCGGCAAAGGTGTCGGGAGGGGAAGGATGCTGCGGGTGGGGGGGGGGGGGAAGCCAGCAGGTGGCGTGTTTCAGAGCCAGGGTCACTCTGGCCTTGACCCTAACCTGGAGCCACTGCTTCCCCATCACTAGCAGGAGGCCTGGCTGGGAGGTGTTTCCTGAGCCCTCTCCACAGCGGCCTCTTGCTGTTGTGTTTCCATGGGCTGAGCTAGGAAGGAAAGGCTTCCAGAAGAGTGGGGCTTGAGCCAGGCCTCCGAGGATGGGTCCCCTGTGGACGGGCCAGCACAGAGGGAAGGCAGCGGCTGGGATTCTAGCTGTTTCACCTGCTTCCCTGGCACTGCTCTGGTTCATAAAACCATCCAGTCTCTTTCCTTCGTGGGGCACAGAGGCTCTGGGTGCACTGTCTGCTGCCTCCTCCTCCTGCTCAACCACTGCTGGCTGAGTCCCATGCCTGGCCAGCTCCCTCCACCCCTCACTCCTGGGCCTCTGCTTTTTCAGCTAAGAAGAGTGTTGTTTCTAAAGAAGCATGATGATTCCTCTTATTTGAGGATCCTAAAGGAGTCAGATTAATAGGGACAGAAAGTAGAATGGGGAGAGGTAGAATAGGGAGTTACTGTTCAGCAGGTACAGAGCTTCAGTCTGGGAAGATGAGAAAGCTCTAAAGGTGTATGGTGGTGATGGCTGCACAGCAGTGTGAATGTACTTACCACCACCTGGACACTTCAAAATGGTTAAGATGGTTTTGTGTTATGTGTATTTTACCACCATTTTAAAAGGAGAAGGGGGAGAAAGAGGAGGAGCAGTTGCCATAGCAGAAATTATATTTGCACCAGGCCCCGTTCCCATCTTCCCAGCCGGGACTTTTGTTTTGGACACTCCAGAATTGAGAGTTCAGGATGGATATGGCTATTGTAGCATTTCAGAGGAGACAAACACTAAGTTTCAATCTCAGCACAATTAGAGGAGTTGGGCAGCAACAAAAGAAAGCATATTATTATGTAGTGTGTGTGTGTGTTTTTTGAGACAGAGTCTCTCTGTCACCCAGGCCGGAGTACAGTGGCATGATCTCAGCTCACGGTAGCCTCCGCCTCCCAGGTTCAAGCAATTCTTCTGCCTCAGCCTCCTGAGTAGCTGGGATTACAGGTGTGTGCCAACACGCCCGGCTAATGATTGTAGTTTTAGTAGAGACGAGGTTTCACCATTTGGCCAGGTTGGTCTTGAACTCCTGACCTCAAGTGATCCGCCCGCCTCGCCCTCCCAAAGTGCTGAGATTGCAGGTGTGAGCCATCATGCCTGCTTGTTATGTGGTGTTCTTACACAGCTGAGTACACTCTGCAGAGCCAGAAACTTCTGGGTCCAAATGTTGCCTTCATTCCTGATTGCTGTGTGGCTATGGGCAGCTTCCTTAACTTCTCTGGCCCTTTCTGTAAAATGAGAATCACATGTTAGGAGGGCTGACCCAGGGTCTGGCACTCAGATATATAGTAGATGGCAGATATTATTCTCATAAATAATTGGAAGAATTACAACATGTAACCCACCTCTCTGGCAGAAGGAGAAACTGAGGCCCAGGGAGAGGATTTGACTGGCCCAAGGCCACACAACCAGCCCATTATTGAGCTATGATCTCAAGACATTGTGGCCCCCCCCAACCCAGCTCTCTTCCCACCCCTGCAAGGTGTCTTGCAGTTAAGCATGGGGCCACCCACCCAGACGCCGGGAAGTTATAGAGGAGCAGACTTCGGGCCGCCATGTGCTCCTCTCGGTACTCAGAGAAGGAGACATGACTGTCCCCGATGAGCATTCACCTTCCTATCCCTTCACAGAAATCAAGATTGTCCTTCACGAGAAAGAGCTGGATTTTACCAGCCAAGCCTTTCTGTGGCATAACAGCTGTGGGTGATGATCCTCCGGGCAGCTTTGCAGAGTTCAAAAAGCTAGGCTTATACTACAGGCATGAGGGAGAGGGGCACCATCTGATGTGAATCACTGTGAATTAAAGTCATCTTGGCTCAAGGAAGAGCCTGCAGACAAATGTACCGGCATCTTACGGGACCAGCATTTAAGAGGCTTCTTTGGAGAAAGATGTCTTCTTGGTGAGAAAACCGCTCCTGAAGGCAGTACCATTCAGGAATTATTCATTCATGCACACGTTGTTCATCTGTCCACAGTGCATAATTGCCTGGTGGCTGCTGTATGCCAGGTGTTAGGGATAAAAGAGAGAACACAGACCAGGTCCCTTGAGCCTCCACTGGGGGATGGGGAGGGAATCAGAACAAGGTACAAGGAAGTGCTGTGGGAGGGTGATTCCCAGGGACCATAGGAACACTCAGGAAGGAGGCACCAGCTGAGCCGGGGAGTGTGCAAGAGCTTCACGGAGGTGACGTTTAAGCCAGAAGGACAGGAAGGGGAAAGCCCTGCTGGCTCAGGCACAGGCCAAGCTGCTGTAACAAGAAAACCAAAACACAGAGGCTTAAACAAGGCAAGGTCCATATCTCTCTCATGGAAAAACACATTAAGTGGATAGGTAAGGCTTGGGGCTGTTGGGGACCCAGCAGGCTTCTGTCTTGTGGCCTGGCCCTCCTTGGTTGAAGACGGCACACCATCACACTTATGCACCCAATTCTAGGCCTTGGGAAGACAGAAGGAGGAGGAGCCTAATTCATTTAAGGGCACAACCTAAAAGTTGTACTTGGTGCTTCTGGTTGCTAGCCATTGGCCAGAATGTAGTCACATGGCCACTCCCAGCTGCAAGGAAGGCTGGGAAATGTAGTCTTTAGTTGGGTGGCCATCCCAGAGCTTCAGTTATTGTACAGGAAGGAGGGAAGAGATTTGGGGTCAAGGAGTGGAGAGGGGAGTCAACTGCAGTTTTTGCCACATGCAAAGACAAAGCCATGAGAGAGAGAGCTTGTATGTTTGAAGATTCGTAAGTGGTTTGCAGCATGATGGAAGTGGCAAAAGATGACACAGGTGAGGCAGGCAGGGTCCTAAGTATCCTTCCGAGGGATTTGGAGTGTATTCTGTATGTACAGGGAGCACTGAAGATGGCATCAGGAGTGCCCAGGGGATGGCACAGAAATGGGGGGTCTGAGCCTGCAGGCAGAGGAGCCAGCATGAGATGCGCCCACCACGAAGGCTGGAGGTGGGGCACTGGCAGTGGGAGTGGAGAGGGCACAAGGGCTGAGAAATGCTTAGGAGATGGCGGAGACCTTTTCCTTTTACTGAATGAGGAAGCAGAACTCTGAATGCTGAGCTCTGGAATCTTCTCAGCTGGATGAGGACCTGGAGAATAATCAGTTTCTCACTTCCTTTCCTCAGACTGTTCTACGGATTGTGGTGCTTGGGATCTGGGATTACATCGAAAACAAAATAGAGGTAAAGACCAATGTCCACCCCCAAAGCCCTCACTCAGCCATCCTGGAAGCTGGAAAACGTCATGTCCCATCCATCCCAGGGTGGACACCATCAAAAAGGCTGACTCCTTCTCCCACTTGACCTCTGTGGCCGCACATGTTGGGTGGGGCAGGGAGGGGGAACTGAGACTGTTTTCAGCAAAAGAATGTTCCAAAACATTTCTTTAGAATGTTAAAAGGAATGCAGAATTCCTTGAAGTTCTGCAAAATTTTACAATTTGAATCAATTTGAAAAGCTTTTGAAATGTGTTTTGAAACAAATAAATTCACCCTAAATGGAAAGCTGAGTGGGAAACTGTCAACGTGCTTCTCAGGCTGGGTTTCCTTTCTGCTTCCTGCCACGAGGGTGGGGCGTGGTGGGTGGGACGAGGTCAGGGAGGCCCGGCTGTCACTGGCAGTGTTGTGCACACAGGCAAGGCAAGATGGTCAAGATCTGCTGCCCATTGCTTCCTCACCTCTCCATCTAGGTTTCAGCCTCTTTGGCTCAGTGCTGGGATCTGACACAGTGGGCCTGGCCGATGGATGGCTCAGAACACGGCCAGGCTGGAGCAGGCAGATGGAAGGGAGGGGCCCAAGGCTTCACTGTGCAGGCTGGGCCCCCTTCTTGCCTAGCCCTGCCTCCCTGGAGGGTTAGAGACTCTGCACTGGACAGAGCTGAGATGTGGGCTCCAGGCTCCTGTTCCCCCCGGGGAAGGAGACACCCTGACCCTGCCTTCAGCCCCTGCTCTGCCAGGGAGGGATCCAGCTTGGCCACTGCCCAGGGTCTGGGATACAGAATGCAGGCCTTATCTTGAGAAGGGGCAAGACAGCCCAAGGCCATCTGAACTAAGGGCTGGAGATGGGCTGAGGTCACTTGGAGGACAGAGTGCACTCAGGAGAACATCTAGGAGGAGGAGGCCCCTAAAGACTCAGGAGGGTCAGGAGGGGCCACCAGGGATGGGGTGGCCTTCTGGTGGGGCCCCGGGCTGCTGGAGAAGTTGAGCAGCACCAGCTGCTTTGCCTGACTGACCCCTGGTCCCAATCACGCGGCAGGGCCCAGGGCACTGAAATGCACCTCCTCTCACAGGTGTTTGACGGGGCTGTGATCATCCTATCTTTGGCTCCGATGGTGGCGTCCACTGTGGCCAATGGACCCAGGAGCCCCTGGGATGCCATCAGCCTCATCATCATGCTCCGGATCTGGAGGGTGAAGAGGGTCATTGATGGTGAGTGGCCCGAGGGGGATGTGGTCAGTGGGGCTGCTCCAGAAACTGGGCTGTCAACTGAGAGGAGACACTGTGTGATGAGGGTACGCCCTGCTGGCATCAGAGTGGAAGGTGAAATTGTCAGCAGGGAGAGGGGCCAGCTGTCCCTGCTCACTCACCATCACACACACTGCCCAGGTGTTGCATGCACATGCTGAACTTCCCAACTCCCATTTGGGGTCCATGTGTTCATTCCCATGCAGCTGTTTACTGTGAGCCTGGAGGGCCAGCCTCCACGCAAGCCCTTAGAGCAGGGCCTGTCGTTCTGGAAGGAGCAGACATTTTTTTTTTTTTTTTGAGACGGAGTCTCGCTCTGTCACCCAGGCTGGAGTGCCGTGGTGCGCTCTCGGCTCACTGCAAGCTCTGCCTCCCAGGTTCACGCCATTCTCCTGCCTCAGCCTCCCAAGTTGCTGGGACTACAGGTGCCCGCCACCACGCCCAGCTAATTTTTTGTATTTTTAGTAGAGACGGGGTTTCACCGTGTTAGCCAGGATGGTCTTGATCTCCTGACCTCATGATCTGCCCACCTCGGCCTCCCAAAGTGCTGGGATTACAGGCGTGAGCCACTGAGCCCGGCCAGGAGCAGACTTTTACACCCTGAGTGTCTCAGTGCACACCTGCTGCTGGCTCCCCGATGGCCTCCAGCCTCACCACTGGCTCTATCCAGGTCATCTAGTCAAGGCCTTGCTCCCTACAGGCTCTGTCTCACCTTTGAGTCCACCAAGGGCAAGCTGGGTGCCCATAAGCCCGTTGACCTGCAAACAAGTAGAGAAGAGAGATGCTGGCAGGGGCTGGCCTTTGGCCTGTGCTTCTGTCATCTTCAGTGACATGCCTTTCCACCCCTGGGTCTCCATTCACAGAAAGCATCTGGTCCACTCCTTTGTCATTGCTTTATCATTGCCTCCCTACTGGGCCACCCTTGTCTGGAAAGCTGTGCCCTGACCTGGGTGGCTCCTGTGTTTCCAGAAGGTGGTGACAGACCAGAGTATGTGGCCCAGAGGACCTGGGATACAGAAAACCCACCCCTGGAGAATGGTGCAGGATACTCGGGGTGGGGGGTGGCCCAGAGGATGATGACACAGGCAGGTCACTGAAGTCATCTTACAGAAGAGGGAAGACTCAAGTTGCTGGGCTCCAGAGGGTGGTCCTTGGTCCCTGAGGACAGGAAGAAGAGGCCCACGCCACATCAGTCAGATAAGGAACAGAGCCACTCACAGTGGGCTGGTCAGCCTCCAATAGAGGTCCCCCTAGAGTGACCAGGAGGTTGTATAGACAGTGGTTCCCAGGATGTTTTGTTGGTTTGGTTTGGTTGACAGCAAAGCCTTCTTCAGCAAAATCATACCCAATCTGTAAAAGAGATTGCAAGTGGAGCTGCTTTGGTTGACTTGGAGTGGAGGAGCCTCACAGCCCACCTCCTTGTCTTCTCCCTTGCCCTCTGAGGCACCTCTAAGGAACTGCCAGGCCTCCTGGAGCACAGTTTTTAAACCACTGGGATAGGTGCCACGGTCTTTTCCAGCCCTGAATTTTGATTGCAGATGATAGAAATTGTAGCCATGACACTATTCCACCAGCATTTGCCCAGCAGGTGCAAGGCAGAAGCTGTCATCCTCAGGGCGGGCTCCCTCTCCTTGGGCCTCACCCTGTGTTCCACCCTGGGAACACTGTGGGATTTGGTCCTGATAAAGATGCTGACATCTTGTCAGGGGTCCCCTAATAGGGAATCTTCATCAAACTGGAATGTGTTTGGGTCTCACTTCAGAAGCCTTCGGAAGGCTGGGGAGGCTCTGGGAGATCACCTGGTTCACCCCCCTCATTTGACAGATGGGGGAACTGAGGCAAAGAAGGATGAGGGTCACTTGGTGAATCAGGCTCAGGACCAGAAGTGGAGCCTAGGACCCCTGACACCCACCAGCACTCTTTCGGTTGCTCACTCCCTGCAGTCTGCTCAGGGCTTGGGCTCTGTCCATGAGAACATCCACCCCGCTCAGGGTAGGAACAGCACCTTCTGGGTCTTTCTTCCAGCTGTGGACAGCTGCACACCCTCAGACTAATGGATTTTGAGAGTCCCCTTTGTGACACTCTTCCCAACTGTCCCGCCCTTTTCCTGACACGTCAGGCATCGCGGAGCCACCGGGAGCCTCAGGAGAGAGACATGCTGGTGAACAGATGGACGTTAATTTACTACTCTTGCAAAATAACCCTGGGTGTGAACTGGCTTCAGCAGAGATCTGAGGAGGCGGCGGCAGGCCTCCGGACCTGGAGATGGGTCTCAGGGACACATGGCCAGCCCGCAAGTCTGCAAGCAAGCAGAAAAGTTCTCTGCTGGTTCCTGCAACTGCCAGGAAACATGTGGAGGTGCAGAGACTGCAGGTGGAAAGGAGACTGGGAGAGAGGAAACGTGGAGGGTTCTATAAATCAGGGGCAAGAGAGTCATGTGACCGAGGCTTCTGAAGAGTCAGGAAGGGCTGGTGTGAGAACAGTGTGAGGGGAAAGGCTGTGTCAAAGTCAGGAGTAGACACTGAGACTTCCCAGGAGCCCAGAGCTACTCTGAGCCCACAGAACCACCAAGGGAGGTGTCCATGGGACTACTGCTGGCTGGTGGAGCATGGGGCCCTCAACCTCAGAGGTCAGGCTTTCTCTTCTGGGTCTCATTATACCAGTTATAAATAGGATCATCTGAGTAACAGAGACTCAGAATAACAGTATCTTAAACAACAAAGAAGCTTATTTCATTCACGTGAAAGTCTGCAGGCCAGGCATGGTGGCTCATGCCTGTAATCCCAGCATTTTGGGAGGCTGAAGCAGGCAGATTACCTGAGGTCAGGAGTTTGAGACCAGCCTGGTCAACACAATGAAACCCCGTCTCTACTAAAAATACAAAAATCAGCTGAGTGTGGTGGCACACACCTGTACTCCCAGCTATTCGGGAGGCTGAGGCATTAAGAATGGCTTGAACCTGGGAGGTAGAGGTTGCAGTGAGCTGAGATAGTGTAACTGCACTCCAGCCTGGGTGACAGGGTGAGACTCTCTCTCAAAAAAAAAAAAAAAAGTCTGTAGGAAGGTGGCCCAAGACAGATATGGCCCTGACTACAGTCACTGACTCCCTGTAGTCAAGAGCCCAGGCTCCTTCTATTTTTCTGTTTTGTTGCTCTGCTGCACTTAGCCTACTTTTCAAAGTCACCTCATGGTCCAAGATGGCTGCTTCCGTGCCAGCCATCACATTCTCATCCTAGCCAAGGAGAAGGAGGAAGGGAAGAAGATAAAGAGTCAAAAGGAAGGCCCACTGCCTTCTTATTTTAAACATATTCATCCAAATATAATTCACATGCCATAAAATCCACCCATTTAAAGTCCACAATTCAGCCAGGCATGGTGGCTCACGCCTGTAATTCTAGCACTTTGGGAGGCTGAGGTGGGTGGATCATTAGAGGTCAGGAGTTTGAGACCAGCCTGGCCAACATGGTAAAATCCCATCTCTACTAAAAATACAAAAATTAGCCAGGCGTGGTGGCGGGCACCTGTAATCCCAGCTGCTCAGGAGGCTGAGGCTGGGGAATCACTTGAACTTGGGAGGTGGAGGCTGCAGTGAGCTGAGATCACACCACTGCACTCCAGCCTTGGTGACAGCAAGATTCCATCTCAAAATAAAATAAAAGTTCACAATTCAGTGGTTTTTAGTATATTCATAGAGTTCTGCAGCCATCACCAAAAAATCTAAGTCTGGAGTGGTTTCATCACCCCAAAGAGAAAGCCCACACTCATCAGCAGTCACTTCCCATGTCCGCCTCAGCCCTAGGCAAGCACTGAGCTGCTTTCCGTCTCTATGGAGTTGCCTGTTCTGTTCCATTATATTTCATATAAACGGAATCATGCGACATGTGGTTTTTCTGTGTCTGGCCGCTCTCATTTAGCATCCTGTGTTTGAGGCTTATCTGTGTTGTGGCTGGTGGTGGTACTGCATCGCTTTTCATTGCCAAGTAGTGCTCCACTGCATGGCTAGACCACAGCTGATGCATCCACCGGTTGATGAACATTTGGGTTATGTCTACTTTTTGGCTATTAGGAATAATGCTGTTATGAACGCTCATGTGTGAGTTTTTGTGTGGACACATGTTTTCCTTCCCCTAAGGTTCCTAGGAATGGAATTTCTGGGTCACATGGTCACTCTCTGTTTAACACTCCGAAAAACGGACAAACCGTTTCCCTAAGTGGTTGCACCGTTTTCCTTTCTGCCAGTGTGTGCAGGCTCCAGGGCCACCCCATCCTCACTGGCCCCAGCTCCTTTGTGAAGATGGCTCCTGCAGCTGCTGCCTGCCACCTACACTAGCATCCTATGGTCCAGAGGGTGGTCTTGTGGCCACCCATAGCTGCAAAGGAGGCTGGAAAATAGTCTTTATTCCAGGCAGCTGTGCACACAGCCCAAAAGTATGGGTTCTAGCACTATGGAAAACAGGAAAACAACTACCCTGGCCACTATGAGTAAAGGTTGTAGCCCTCTGTACTTTCTGGATGCTGTCGGGTACCTGGACATTTCTCCCTCTAGATCCACAGAACTGGCCCAGGGCCTCGAACCTGCTGCTGGCTAAATGCTGGGTCAGCCCTTCCCCAGCCCAAGCCCTGCCACTGCTGAATTCTTTACAGTGCTGTCTCTGTCTTCCAGCCTACGTCCTGCCAGTGAAGCTGGAGATGGAGATGGTTATCCAGCAGTATGAGAAGGCCAAGGTCATCCAAGACGAGCAGCTGGAGAGGCTGACACAGATCTGTCAGGAGCAAGGGGTAATGCACCGCCACTTTCGGCTCTGTCCATGGTCTTGCTGGGGACACTGGTAGTGCCTAAAGCCACGGGTTGCTAGAGCTGCAGGGGCACCAGAGGTCAGGGAGTTCCTCCAGCTCCTTGTTGGACTTATGGGGAACCTGAAGCCCAGAGAAGGGGGCACATCTCCAGGGTCGCTGATGTACAGCCCAGCTAGGCATAGACTCAACCCTGACTCCCAGGCCAGGGTTCTTTCCACTGCAGCACGGTGACTCTTCAGCTCCCCGACCTGAGCCTGCCAGGTTGCCCCCTCAGTTCATCAGAGTCTTCTCGGAGACATGGTTGGTCTCTTAAGCCAGCGGCTAATTCTGTCTGCTGAGGGTTGCTGGGCACCATAGTATGTCCATTGCCATACAGGACGCCCAGAGCCCCAGAAAGGTGCTAGCGGTGCTCTCCACCCTCCAGGAGCCGTGATGAAGACTCGGAGAGGCAGGTGGTGGGCCCTGCAAGGATGGTCTCAACAGAGGCAAGGGGGACTGGCAGCTGGGCCAGGAGCACCCTGTTGGGCATCCAGAGACCTGCATTCAAGGCCTAGCCCTGCGGCTCCCACCCCTCCAGACTCCAGCCAAGTCAGGCCACCCCTCTGCCCTCAGTTCCTTCCTCTGTAAAATAGGGTGGCTGCTCCCATGTGAGTGGGACAGAGGAGTTCAGAGGAAGGGGATTGGGGTGCTTAGGAGGGGGTGGCTGCTGGAACCCACAGCAAGGCTGAGAGCTCTGTAGAAGCACAGCTCTGGGTGTGGGGAAGAGTCTGGTCCCAGGCTGTAAGGTGGGAATGCTACTGAGGGGACTGGCAAGGTGGTGGGAATGTGGGGGATGGGCCAAATGACATGCATGGTCATTCCCATTCTGCCCCATGGATTCTGGGGAGGGGACAGGGCCACTGCCCCCAACTACACAAGCCAGAGACACCAAGCCTATGGCTCTCCGTGCCCAGGGCCAGGCAAGTTCTTCTCGGGCTGTCTTCCAGCCCATGTCCTGCCAGTGAAAGTGGAGGAATGCCCGTGGCCTCATATTGACATGGGCACTGAGTCCTTCTGGCTTGCAGTGCAGTAAGGGTGGGCACCCCTGGGGTCCCTCTTCCTCCCCCATTGCTGGGTGCCCAGGCAGTCTCCAAGGGGGTCTCAGGGCTGAGGTCTAACCTGGCGTATGGGCCATTATGTGTCCGCCCGTCCCATCAACCTCCTGTCTCATGCGTCTGGTGCATAAACACCCTGATTGTGCCAAGTGGAGTCACCTGTCATTTTGACAAGCCCTGTGCCATGCCACCTCTTGGGATTTGGTTGCATGGTGCCCCTTGCCTAAATCCCCGCCCCTTGCAAGCTTTGTCTGTCTAATTCAAGTCCTGGCCTCTCTACAGAGCGTGTTCCCCCCGTCAGCAGTCTCTGCACCCCCTCCCCCACCCCCACAGCTGCCCTCACTTGTCTGCATTCACAGGGCACTGGGCACTCACTGCCATGGTCAGTGCTCCTTTATACCTGGGGCAGCTCTTCCCACTGAAATGGATGCCCCCTGAAGGCAAGCCTTGTCCAACTCACATCCATGCCCCAGCCCCAACCAGCACTCCCAGCACTCCGCGCGTTGCAGGTCTTGGTAAATGCATATTCAGTGTGTGTTGCAGGTCTTGGTAAATGCATATTCAGTGTACCTCTTGGCTCCCTGACCAACCCCAACCTCTCATAGTTTTGGGGTGGGGGACACGTCTGTGGAATGTCACTACAAAGTGATCCTGGGAAATGTCCCCACAGGAATACACACACACTGTCTTCAGAATCATCTCCTCGGAATGTCTGTCAAGAAACCAATCTTTTTATATGCTTTGGAAACACTATGACCTTTCATTTCGCACCGAATGCCTGTGCATGACAAGAGGGGTCATCAGGGGACACGGCCTTCAGGGGCATGTTGTCCAAGGTGTCCTGAGAGCAGGGCAGTCTATGGAATCCTAGACTAGGAAGAGAAGCATTCCCACCCTGAGGAGCTGGCATCAGCTTCATTCATTCTCTCGCCGTATCGCGTGGTCAGCCAGCACCGTCCAGAGCTGCTCTGTACTGGGCTTGTGCCGGGCATGCAGATGCCACTCAGGACAGGGTGTGGCCGTTGTCCTCACGGGACTCTGGGTGACTCAGGGGGTTTAGCAGCCCATAAATAGGCAGTGGAAATCTGGTGCAATGCCTGCATCACACAGGCACGTCCCCGGCTCTGCAGGCCAGGGTGGGGAAGGCTTTCCAGAGACGCTGATGTGGAGCAGGGCCCCAGGGAGAAGGCTGCCAGGCGGAGGGAATAGCGTGGGGTGTGGGAGTGGGTGCAGTGGGCCATGTAGAGGGTGAGTAGAGCGAGGCAGCAGGAGGATTGGGGACAGGCTTGGGAAGGGGCTCTGTGGCTGGACCATAGAGTTTGGGCTTTATCCTGCTGGGACAGAGGAAGCCTGGAGAATTAAAAGGAGGACTGGGGGATCTGCTCAGATGTGAGTTGTTGATGGAGCCTTCTGGCTGCTGTTGGAGGCTGGATGGAGAGGGCAGGGTGGAGATAGGAAGACTGGGGACAGAGGCTGGAGAAGAAGGTGAGAGAAGCTTAGCTTTAGGCAGAGGGGGCTGCAGGAAAGTGGGGAAAGGAAAGCCCAGGGTGTCATCCAGAAAGCAGCTGGAAGCCGATCAGGCAGTTCTCATTCTGCTGTCAAATAGGAAAACAAATGCTCTACTTCACGGCAGTTGGCAACGTGAAAGACATGGACATAGGGCTGCATCTGCCCCTCATAAATTCGCAGCCTCCCAGCCCCACAGGGAACGCGCTGACCCTGCCACACGCCTCACCTCAGCCACACATGTGCCACGTGGCCAGGAGAAAATCCTAACAGCAACCCCACCTCCCAGGGTTTCCACCATGGCCTCTGTCCGGAGCCCCCCGGGGACCCCAGGTTGCTGCCGTCCTGATTCAAGTCACTCTCCACATGTGGCCTCCTTCCCGGGGATCTCAGCCAGAGGGAAACTCCCTTGCATTCTGCACAGGAAAGAACCAATAAATAAAGACAGATTCCCTCCAGGTAGTGACATCTGGAAAAGAGATGAACAGAAACAAACCATTTTAATTTAAAAAACACCTGAACCCTGTCATCTTAGTTAAGACAGCAGAAAGGGCCAGACAGGCTGGACTCCCAGCGGGGCCGCCAGGGACAGTGGGGGGCTGCCTGGCCAGAGGGACCAGGAGGGCTGCTCTCCTGGAGTCTGTGGTGCCCGCTCCACAGAGCGAAGCAGACAGACGCCTCGCTCACGCTGTATTTTCAGGTCTGGTTTGAGACTTGACTGGGTAACAGATACTCTGGAGGAAATGAGACCGCAGGCCCTGGAATGTCAGGGATGGCTGGACCTTTGGAGACAGCAGCCCATGGAATGATTGAGAATAGACTTGGTTCTAAATAGACTTCGAGCTGGCTTTGAACCCAGATACGTCTCTCTTTAGAACAATTACTGGCCTTGTGGCTTTGGGCATTAATGGGACATCTATAGGCCTTGGTTTTCCTAATCTGAAAAATGTGTGTAGTAATAGAATCCTTGAAGGATGGTGATGAGATCGCGTGACCTAAAGCCTGACATGTGATGGGTAGCAACTGATGGGAGTCCACCAGCCCCACCACACCTGCCCCACACACCCGTTTTACAAATAAGAAAACAGTGGTGGCGGCTCGCCCAGGCGGCACACAGCTAGTCCAGGGGGCATAGAACCAGGCGTCCTAACTGTGAACACTGTTCTTTTCCAGCCCATCATGTTCAGCTTCCTTTTTCCTACTCATGGCACCTCTTAGCACTCGGTGAAAACATTGATCAGATTATGCATGGGGTATCTTTTTTTTTTTTTTTTTTTTTGAGACGGAGTCTCGCTCTGTCGCCCAGGCTGGAGTGCAGTGGCCGGATCTCAGCTCACTGCAAGCTCCGCCTCCTGGGTTCACGCCATTGTCCAGCCTCAGCCTCCCGAGTAGCTGGGACTACAGGCGCCCGCCACCTCGCCCGGCTAGTTTTTTGTATTTCTTAATAGAGACGGGGTTTCACCGTGTTAGCCAGGATGGTCTCGATCTCCTGACCTTGTGATCCGCCCGTCTCGGCCTCCCAAAGTGCTGGGATTACAGGTTTGAGCCACCGCGCCCGGCCTGGGGTATCTTATACTGCAGGCACAGACCTGGCTCCCCTCAGCGGTCTCAATGGCACCCCCAACCCCATTCCAGGACAGTCTAGTATTCTTTGTGATAAACTCTTTCTCTCTCCTTGCTGGAATTCTCAGAGTATAATGAAGCTATTTCCAAACTGAATTCACGTATGCTGCTTGAAAAATTGACATTTACCAATGAAATGTGTTAGGGTCCAAGTTTAAATACAACACCTGGCCTGGTGCAATGGCTCACACCTGTAATCCCAGTGCTTTGGAAGACTGAGGCAGGAGGACTACTTGAGGCCAGAAGCTTGAGGCTGCAGTGAGCTGTAATGACGCCACTGCACTCCAGCCTGGGCCACAGAGCAAGACTCTGTCTCTTAAAAAAAAAAAACAAAAAACACTTTGCACTCTCTTGCTCTCTTGCTGGGATTTGTTTGTACAAGTATTTGCCACAACTTCACCAAGCTCTTTTTTAAAAAAATAAACTTTATTTTTTAGAACAGTTTTATATTTACCAAAAAATAGTGAAGCAGGTGCAGAGTTTCCCATATCACCTGTGCCTGGCTACCCATTATTAACATCATACGCTGGTATTATTTGTTACAGTGCACAAACCCACATTGATACGGTACTCAGATGTTCTTAGTATTTAATCTTTTGTGTCCTCTATTTGCTCCACATCACATTCAGTCAGCATGTCTCCTTAGGCTTCTCCTGCCTGTGGCAATTTCTTAGACTTTGTTTCTGATGACCTGAAGGGTTTTGGGGAGCACTGGCCAGGTGTTTTACAGGATGCCCCTCTGTTGGGATTCATCTGATGTTTTTCCCAGGGTAAGCCTGGGGTTGTGGGTTTTGGGAGGAAGACTGCAGAGGGAAAGTGCCATTCTCATCATGTCACATCAAGAGGACACGCTGGCCGCGTGACTTCTCACTGTGATGTTACCTGGATCACCTGGCTGGGGCAGCATGTGTCAGGTGTTTCCACTGCACAGTTACTCTCTGTTTCTTCATCTTGACTTTCTTTTTTTTTTTTTTTTTGAAACAGAGTCTCACTCTGTCGCCCAGGCTGGAGTGCTGTGGCGCGATCTCAGCTCACTGCAACCTCCGCCTCTCGGGTTCAAGAGATTCTTCTGCCTCAGTCTCCCGGGTAGCTGGGATTACAGGTGCCCGCCACCACGCCTGGCCAATTTTTGTATCTTTAGTAGAGACAGGGTTTCACCATGTTGGCCAGGCTGGTCTCGAACTCCTGACCTCAGGTAATCCACCCCTCTCACCCTCCGAAAGTGCTGCAATTACAGGTATGAGCCACCGCACCCAGCCCATCTTAACTTTTTAAGAAAGATTACATTGCTTCTTACCGTGACCCTGTGGAGACTCTCAGGTGAGCCTGTTGGCCAGTTTCTTGCATGAATATCTGATTCATTTCATCTTCTGTGCTACATTTCTTGCCACAGGCCCACACCCAAGGTGCTCATTTCTTGCCACAGGCCCACACCCAGGGTGCTCCAGAACCACCTTGTATAACAGATGAAAGGCCCCTGGGAGGGCAGCTGGCCCAACCCAGGATTTGGCACATGGGGCATCTGAGGCTCAGAGAAGGGGATGGGTGAGCCCAACATGGCACAGCAGTTATGAGGCCAGGACGAAAACAGGTCTCTTGTCGCTCATTCCAGTGCCTTCCCTCCTGGATTGCACTGGCCCTGTGGCTTTGACAGGGAGACAGGCTTCACTACTTCCCTCATTCCTTTGATCTCTTCTGGTTGTGGGCACACCCCATCCTTAACAGATCCCTACCTGGGGAGGGGTGCCTAGAGCATCCTGGGATGGAAGGAGGACTCTGCTGGTCAGTCATACCATTCCAAAGCCCTGGCCATGCCTCCTGCAGTCCCTTCCAGACTCCCCACTGCTGTGATAGAAGCACATGGCCTCTGACCCCTGAATTCAGCAATTCCTTAGGTGGAAGTTCTTTTTCATTCTTTTTTTAATTTTTTTATTTTTTGGTGAGGGGTGGATCCTGGTCAGAATTTCATTATGAGTTAGGCTTGCTGGTACACAGATGGATTCCAAAGTCACGATGCTAGAGGCCGCCCTTCAGAGAGACGGTGTGGATGCCTGGTCTGTCTTTCTGTCCTGGCTGCTTCAGAAACCAAAGCCATTTTAGATGCAGTGGTTAAATCAATGCAGCGATATACTCTTCTGACCCATCTCACAAAACCACCTCTGAGATTTTTATGTACCTCCATGCGCGGATCTCACTCTAGTTCCGAAGCACATTCTGAAGTTTCTCTTTCCCCTTTAAGCCTGGTAACAGCTTTTGGTACAAAATAGTATGGTTTGACCTGGCCCACTGTGGAAGTTAGTTTCTCTTCTCTGAAGTTGTCCTTCCTCAGCACAATTCACCCTGAGATCATTGGCAAAATATTGAGGGATGAGGCTCAATCTGGGGTGACTCAAAGTCCAGCCTCCAAGGAGACCAGTGGGACCTGTGAGCCCCTTAGGACATTCTTAGACCTTGGGAAAGGTGAGTCCCTTGTCAGGGAGTTTGGAGAAGTGGAAAGAATCCTCTTATTCAGGGAGCCAGCAAGCCAGATTCAAACCTCAGCTCCACCAGTGACCAGTCGTCTCCCTTTTAACCCCTGAGCCTCAGCTTCTCATTGGGAAAACTGGCAGTAACAAGGCCTACATTATGTGGATGCCATATGCATCAAATTAAATCTGGTCCACTGGAGGCTCTCAGTAAGGGTTAAAAAAAAAAAAAAAAAAAAAAGACCAGGCGGGTGCGGTGGCTCACACCTGTAATCCCAGCACTTTGGGAGGCCGAGGCGGGCAGGTCAGGAGATGGAGACCATCCTGGCTAACATGGTGAAACCTCGTCTCTACTAAAAAAAAAAAATACCAAAAGTTAGCCAGGTGTGGTGGCGGTTACCTGTAGTCCCAGCTACTTGGGAGGCTGAGGCAGGAGAATGGCATGAACCTGGGAGGTGGAGCTTGCAGTGAGCTGAGATCATGCCACTGCACTCCAGCAGCGAGCCTCAGTCAAAAAAAAAAAAAAAAGAAAAGAGAATAAAATGCTACTAAATGTATCTGTATGATGGTTGCTCATTCACAAATGCACTGTCATGTTTTAGCTCATTTTTCCCTTGATGGTGAAAGTTGGCAGGCTGGGTACTATTAATCCCTTCACATGGAAAGACTGAGGTTCAGAGAGGCTGTTCTTTGCCCAGATCCTGCAGTTTTTCATGGAGGGGCTAAGAAAGGAACCCAGGGCTTCAATGTCCATTTCCCTGCACCAGAAAGAGGAGTCTGCCTGAGTCACTGATAGTTAGGGTGAGTAACACCAGTTGTTGCATCTGGCAAATCCAGAAACCTGTGTCCTAACATAGGAGGAGTACATTTGTCACTCTCATCATAGTCCAATGCAGGTTGCAATGGGTCAGGGTGGAGGAGGGACCCTCCGTTCCACACAAATCACTCAGGCCTCCAGGCTGCTCCCATTTTGTGACTTTTTTTTTTTCGAGATGGAGTATCGTTTTGTGACCCAGGCTGGAGTGTAGTGACATGATCTCGGCTCACTGCAATCTCTGCCTCCCGGGTTCAAGCAATTCTCCTGCCTCAGCCTCCCGAGTAGCTGGGATTACAGGCATGTGCCACCACGCCTGGCTAATTTTTGTATTTTTAGTAGAGACGAGATTTCACCATATTGGCCAGGCTGGTCTCGAACTCCTGACCTCAAGTGATCTGCCCACCTTGGCCTCCCAAAGTGCTGGAATTACAGGTGGGAGCCACCAAGCCCAGCCGATCCTTCTTCCTCCAAGTTCTCTGAGTCTTCTCCAGTCAGTGGATAGGAAAATGAGGCTGGGGAATTGGGCACAGCAGGTTTTTATTGGCCAGGACTGAAAATGGTGACATTGCTCTGCCCCTGTTTTTTTGGCAAGAGTCAGTTACACAGTACCAACTAGGGGCACCAGATGCTGTCAGAAGTGGTCTTTGTGCCCAAGAAGAAAACATCGCCTGCACAGTCACCCAACCCAGAAAACAAGGCCAATGGGCTCACAACATTCCCTACCCTTTCCCCGGTTCCAGTACAGCAGGCGGCACAGCCACACTTACCAAAGTCCTTCCTGGAGGAATGCCCTGTCTCCCTGGCCTGTTTCCTGAAGAAACAAGATGATAATCTTGACCCTGCAAACTGCAGGCATTTCTGCTGGAGGAAGATGTGGGGAGAGGAAGCTGTCATGCCCCTCCCTCCATCCCCTTCACTGTCTTTCATGTGGAGGAGCCAGAGCAGACGTAAGAGGTGGTGGGTGGTCTGATTGGGAGCCAGGGCCCATCTCCCCATCCAGGGCTGTCACTGGATCCCATTGCCTGCTGGTTTTCTGGACCCGTGAGAGAATGCCAATGGCTCTTGCGTAGGTCCCTCGCCTTTGAGGCTGGGCTAGCAGCTCCGAAAAGGGGCCAAAGGGCAGGAATAGCAGGAATAGAGCCGTGGTTCCATGCTGGCTCCAGGGATGGGGCTTGAGGCTGACTCGTTCCAGAGAGCTCCTTCTTTTCCTACAGAGGCCACAAGTCCCCGGCTCAGCACAATAGCCTTTGTTACCTGGATTATTCAGGATCTCCACTGTGGGAAGTGAAAATTTTTTTTAAGATGGGAAGTGATTTGTAAAACAGCCGATAGCTTTAATGACAAGCCTATTTAGCTGATAAAATTAGCCATCAGAGGAATAACTTATGTTATCCTTTTGCCGTAATTTAAATTTATGGCCAACTACCAGGCATCTTCACAGTGGATGGAAAGGGGCCAAGGTCGATCTCAGCTTTACTCTGCTCCTAAATCATTAGTTTGCAACTGTCTCCTGATTTTTATTGTTACCAACAATGGCGAAACTAATGGAAATAAACATTGGATGCTATCCTAACAGCAGATGGGTTTGAAGGCAGGGCAGTCTGTGCAGACAGCACTAATAGGATGGAGCAGAATTACTGCTATTACATTAGATACCATCGAGCTTCTG
This sequence comes from Mandrillus leucophaeus, assembly GCF_000951045.1. Lineage (NCBI taxonomy): Eukaryota > Metazoa > Chordata > Mammalia > Primates > Cercopithecidae > Mandrillus > Mandrillus leucophaeus. The sequence continues at coordinate 486,924 of NW_012102488.1, forward strand.
GCCAAAGTGTGCATTGATCAGGACAAGGCCCATGTCAACTGGACTCCGCAACCAGACCATTAAAGGTGGAGAAGCGCTGGGTGTGCCTGTCCTGCCGCCCTGGTGAGTCTGACCCCTCCTGATCTTGCATTAAAAGCCCGGCCCCGATGGAAAGGCCCGGCCCTGATGGAAGGGGCCTGACTCACTCCAGTAATGCATACTGTGGGCTTCCCTGTGGATCCCAGATGATCTGGGCAGGTTATCTGATTAGAAATACTTAGCTAATGTTGTGCACTAAATGGGTATGTGACTGCACTTTAATTCTTCCCAAGCCTAGGGATGGTCTATTTTTTTCCCACCGGGCCCATTTGCCAGTGGAAGATTTGCTTCATCAAAGCCACTGTGCACCTTCTTTTCCCAAGGTACAGGCCCATGTGAGCCCTGGGGAGCCCCGTCCCGTTGTGTTTCTTCCTGCTTTCAGCAGTTTTACTGCAAGGTGCTTCCGTGTGGGTTTCTGTGGGGTTTTTTGGTATTTATTCTGCTTAGGAGTTTCTTAAATTTGTGGCTTGATTTTTTTTATTAGATTTGGGAAGTTCTTGGCCATGCTTTCTTTATTCATTGCACCTGTCTCCTGTCTCATTCTTCTCCTCTTGGAGCTCCAGTTGTACCTGAGGCTGTTTGGTTATGTCTCACGTTTCTCTTAGATCTTACTCTGCTCCACTATTCATTCTCTCTCTCTCTCCCTCTCTCCTTTTTCAATGGCTGTAAGTTTTGATATTTTCCTATAGACCTGTCTTCAACAAGCCTACTATGTCCAGTCTCCTGTTAAACCCATCCAACCAACTACTCAATTTCAGATACAGTATATCGGGGTTCTAAAAGTTTGATTTGATTCTTTTTATAGAGTCTAACCCTCTGCTGAAACACTACACTCATTTTGTCTGTCTTTCCCCCGTATTTTTGTTAACATATTAATTGTAGTTATTTTGAAGTCCTTGTCTGTTCACTCAAATATTTACCCAGGTCAGCTTCTATTAACTGCTTTATGGCTTGATAACCAATCATGTTTTTCTGCTTATTTGCATGATGAATGCTTCTCATGGTGTGCTACACATCATTGATGATGCATTTTAGAGGTTGTGGATTCTGTTATCTTTCTCTGAAGAGATGGTTCTCCAGGAATGGGGCATTTTGGCAGGGAGTAGGGGATGGCTCTCAAGACAGTACTGAGCCTTAACTGCACTTACACTTCATTCCCTCCGGGTGGGGTCCTGGAGCTGGTACAGAGCTCGTCATAGACTTGGGAGTTCAGTGAGTCCATTTGCCTTATTGGATACACAGTGAAACCGAGGCCAGGGGAAGAAAAGAGGTTCATCCAAAGTCAGGGCGAGGGAGGAGTGATGGGCCAAGGGCTCAGCCTCCAGCCCCTGCTTTTCCCTCTGGTGACTTCCTGTTCTCCTGGCCCCTGCTACCATCAAGCTGCCCTGGATTCTGTTGGGCTGAGTCACTTCCATCTTGCCCATAAGGCTGCAAGTTCCCTGGTGCAAGGTCTTGGGGGCTGGAAGCCAGGGGTGTAGGCTGTGGCCCCTGCTTTGCTTCTGAAGCACCATGTGGTCCTAGCCTTTCCCCCACCCTCCCTCTCAGCACAAGAGGCTCCTTCCCACCTCTGGGCCTCAGTTTCCCATCTGACTCATGAGGCCCTGATGTCCTAGGGCCCCAGGGAAACACTGTGGAGGCACATGTGGCCATGATAAGCATAGGAGGAGCCAGGAGCCCAGCTCTAAGGGTCCCGCTAGCACCTCCTGAAGCCCCCCTGGGCTGTCCCAGCCTGTGACTGGGCTGAGAGCCATTTGGCCCATGTGCGCTTCCCCTCTGAGGAGTCAGTCATTCCTTCTCAGGGCGAGATGGACAGCATCCAGCCACCCCACACCCTCTGGGTGTGAAGCTTGCCAAAATCTGTCCCCAAAGCAGGTTGTCCTCTCCCTTATCCCCATTCCAGTCCATGCCATGTGCTGATATTGCACCTGCAAGGTAGTCTCTTATCCCTCCTCTTATCTCTGTCTCCACTGTCTCCACCTTCATCCATACCTCCTTGTCTCTGGCATGGACTGCTGCAGTAGCCTCCCAGCTGGCATTCCTATATCCATTCTGGCCCCATCCAATCTGTTATCCATTCTGCAGTCAGCATAGTCCTTTCAAAATGCTCGTCTGGATCACTGTGCACCGCCATTCCCACCTCTCTACCCTTCTCTTTGGAGGATTCCAGTGGTTTCCAGTTGTTCTTTAAACATCTTACTGTGGCTACAGGCTCTGCCTGGTGGGGCCCCGGCAGAGCTCCCCAGTCCCTTACCTTCTGGCCCTCTGGCCCGTGTACACACCATGCCTCCCCTGCCATAAGTACCACCCTTTAACATCGCCCCGCCATGGTTTACTTGACTTCCTACTGAATGAATGAATGTGAGAACTGCCACACACTTGGAGTTCACCTCTTTAGCTGAAACTTGCTTCTGTGTATGTGCCTACATCTGCACATGTGGGCCTGGGGCTGGGCAAGCCCTGGCCTCTGGCTGTCTGGCCTGAATTCCAGCGGGACACTCTTGGGCAGCTCCATATCAATTACAAGCCATCAATAATGTATCCCTTCAGAGCGGCCAGGAAGCCATTAGCTGGCCTGCAGGCCTCGATGAGTGGCCTTGGAGAAAGTGGGCTGGGTGTGCCCATGGGAGGTTCAGATCAGCAGGGCGGGAGGGGCTCCCAGCCCTGGCAGAGCTTGGGAGGGTTGCCTCGTGGGCCCTCAGTCGCCCTGAGACCTTGCTGCCAGGGGGGTGGCTTGCCCGCTCTCAGCCTGCACATAAAGGCCGCCCTATAACGAGCCAGCCTCGCTTTCTCATTCTGTGAACCTCCAGCCACCTTTGAGTGTTTTAAGTGCTGGGTTGTCGAGGTTCAGCGTCTGAGCCCAGTGTGAGCCCAAAGTTAGGGCTGAGTCTGTGACCAGCATCGGGCTCAGTGTGTGAGCAGGGTCAGGGCTCAGTGCATAGCCAGCATGAGGCCTGGGTCTTCGTCTTAGCTGTGGGACAGGGTGCAGCTCAGTTGGTGGTTGGAGTTAGGGCCCAGTCTAAACCCAGGGAGTTGAACAGGCTAACTGGTTTCCTGCATTGATTTGTTCATATATTCAGCAATGTTTACTGAATGCCTCTCGAAGGCAACAAAACAGACAAGACCCCTGTTGGTTCACAGATGATATTCTCCTGGGGGTGGAGGGTGGCAGGGGTGCGCTGGAGCTGTCACTTGCTCACGAGAACCCATTGTGCACATTTCCCCCAAGGGCGTCTTGTTGATAGCTTGAAATCAGCCATGCTAGAAGTATGCCTTCCCCCCCAAACCCACCCCACTGGAACACCACTGGGGGCTGAACAAGAGGTAAACTGATCATCCTTTAAAAATGGCGGTTTGTTTTCACGCTGCTAATAAAGACATACCCAAGACTGGGTAATTTATAAAGGAAAAAGGTTTAATTGACTCACAGTTCTGCATGGCTGGGGAGGCCTCAGGAAACTCACAATCATGGCAGAAAGGGAAGCAAACATGTCCTTCTTCACATGGCACCAGCAAGGACAAGTACCAAGCAAAAGGGGGAAAAGCTCCTTATAAAACCATCAGATCAAGGCAGGCAGATCACGAGGTCATGAGTTCAAGACCAGCCTGGCCAACGTGGTGAAACCCCGTCTCTACTAAAAATACAAAAATTAGCTGGGCACATGTCTGTAATCTCGGCTACTGGGGAGGCTGAGACAGGAGAATGGCTTGAACCCAGGAGGCGGAGGTTGCAGTGAGTCAAGATCGTGCCACTGTACTCCCACCTGGGTGACAGAGCAAGACTCTGTCTCAAAAACAAACAAACAAACAAAACCAAAACCATCAGATCTTGTGAGAACTCTATCATGAGAAAGCATGGGAGTAACCACCCCCAAGATTCAATCACCTCCCACTGGGTCCCTCCCACGACACATGAGGATTATGGGAACTACAATTTCAGATGAGATTTGGGTGGGGACACAGCCAAACCATATCATGGCACGATCACAAATATTTATCTGATTTCCTTCCCCAAACCCCAATGGAATGATAGTAAAGAACAAAATCATAAGTGCTAAGAATTAAGAAACTATCTCTTGGACAAGTACAGTGGCTCACAACTGTAATCCCAGCACTTTGGGAGGCTGAGGAAGGTAGAGGATTGCTTGACTCCAGAAGTTTGAGACCAGTCTGGGCAACATGGCAAGACCCTGTCTCTACAAAATACAAAAATAAAAAGTTATCCAGGCGTGTGCCTGTAGTCCCAGTTACTCAAGAGGCTGAGGTGGGAGAATCACTTGAGCCCATGAGTACAAGGCTGCAGTGAGCTGTGATCACACCACTGCACTTTAGTGTGGCAGACAGAGTAAAACCTTGTCTCCAAAAAGAAAGAAAAAGAGAGACAGAAAGAGAGAGAAGGGAGGGAGGAAGGGAGGGAGCGAGGGAGGGAAGGAAGGAAGGAAGGAAGGAAGGAAGGAAGGAAGGAAGGAAGGAAGGAAAGGAAGGTCTCTGTCCATCATGACAAACCTTGTCTCAAAAAAGAAAAAGAGAGGGAGACAAAGAAAGAGAGAAGGGAGGGAGGGAGGGAGGGAAGGAAGGAAGGAAGGAAGGAAGGAAGGAAGGAAGGAAGGAAGGAAGGTCTCTGTCCATCACGACAAACCTTGTCTCAAAAAAGAAAAAGAAAGGGAGACAGAGAAAGAGAAGGAAAGAAGGGAGGGAGGGAAGGAGGGAGGGAGGAAGGAAGGAAGGAAGGAAGGGAGGGAGGGAGGGAGAGAGGGAGGGAGGGAAGGTCTCTGTCCATCACAACAAACCTTGTCTCAAAAAAGAAAAAGAGAGGGAGACAAAGAAAGAGAGGAGGGAGGGAGGGAAGGAAGGAAGGAAGGAAGGAAGGAAGGAAGGAAGGAAGGAAGGAAGGAAGGAAGGAAGGTCTCTTTAAGTCTTGTCCATCAGGACAAAGAGGAAAGAGATTTTAGTGAATTGGGGGGAAATGGAGACTAGACAAGAAAGTTGTAACTGATTGAACAGAGTGGAGAATGGTCACTAAAGTGCCCACAGAGGAGGACAGTGAGGGAAATGGGGTACATTTCCCCTCGGAACCCCTGAGAGTCTGGGAGGAAGGGGGTGTAGTGTGAAGCTGACACAGGGTGGGGATGGCTAAAGGTCTACATGCATAATATTCAAGATCCCAAGATGCCCTTCCAAATCCTGCATGGCCAGGAGACTGAGTTCCCCCACCCTGCAAGAGTCCAGGGGTTTGTCCTCGGGAGAAAATGAACCAGGGGGCTCTGCATGTGGGCACTGGGTTAGGCAGGGACTTGGGGAAAGGTGGAGGGCTGAAAATGAGGATTAAATGAAAGTCTTTCCCCCTAAAAGTGGGACCCTCTGCCGTATTCCTCTGCCCTACTCACAGCACAGAGGCAACCAAAATTATAGCCTCAGGCAGTAAGCTGAAAACCTGTGCAGTCCCAGAGACCAAACCTGTAGACACTGACATTGGGAGGCTGTCCAGTGCCAGGTTGGTTCCTGGCCACTCTGTTGTTCATGAATGCTTTTAGTTGTGTGTGTGTTTTACTTTCACAAAAGTAAAATCAATAAAACGTTAAAAACACAGTATCAGAAGGTGATAAGTGCAATGCAGAGAATTCAGATAGACTGATGTAACTGAGTGCCTGGGGGGCTGTCCTAGGTGGCAGATCAGGGAAGGCCCCTCTGAGGGGGGCCACCATGTGATCTGGAACAGAGGGAGCAGCTGAGAACACGGCCCTGAGACCAGCGCGTGCTTGGTATCTTTACAGAACCAGAAGAAGGATTGTGTCTTGGGGTCAGGTCACGGGAGAGCGAATGAGACGAAGTTGGCCAGGTGGGCAGGGCCAGATGGTGTAGGTGCTTTGTAAGCCAAGGCTGAGGAGCTCGGGCTATCTCCCAGGTCGGGTGGCGAACCATCGAGGTTTATGGACAGGAGTGTCATGATCTGACCTGGGTGTAGGAGAGTCCCCACGAGTCCTGTTAGAGTGATGGCAGAGGGACCCAGAAGCCGCGGCTGTAGGGGCCAGAGCTGGCAGTGGAGGTGGAGGGAGGCGCGATAGCTGCTGGACTTGGGGGATGGATGGGATGTTGGGGTGAGGGAAAGCGAGGAAGCAAGGAAGGTGATTGCATTTTTGGCTCCAGCTAAAATAAGATGAAAACACTTGAGGAACAGGTTTGGATAGACAGTGAAGAGTCCTGCTTTGACCAGATTGATTTTGCAACTCCTGTGAAAGTGATACTGTCATGGAGGCATTGGTGGTGAGAGTCTGACACCTCAGTTTGAGGGGTCAGGGCTGGAGAGGTGCATTTGGGCAGCATTGGTAAGTAGGTAACCTCCTAGGCAGGGCGCCCGGGCGTGGTATTCGCTGTCCGCCCTCCATACTCGCTCCGTGCAGAAGCGGTGCGAGGCGTGCGGGGAACACTAGGTGGCGGTGAAGGCCCTCCTTCCTGCCAGCCCGCGGCCCGGACCTGCAATGTCAGACCCAAACTTCGCGTTGGCCCTGATGTCCCAGGAAGACCCTGGCGTGTAAACAGCCATCTCAGCCACAAACCCAAGAGGTATCTGGAAGCCTTTCCAAGAAGCTTTCCCCAACAGAAAGTAAAACAAAATTAAAATGTGTGCAGCTTTTACAAGGCCAGCTTGCTGCCTGGCCACCCTATTATTGTTCATGAATGCTTTTAGTTGTGTGTGTGTTTTACCTTCATAAAAGTAAAATCAACAAAACGTTAAATACACAATAATATCAAAAGGTGGTAAGTGCAATGCGGGAAATTCAAATAGGCTGCCACTCCACCTGGGAGGAAGCCCTTAAGAGGAAGCAACCCAAGTCCTCAAAGAGGTGAAAACCCCATTTTACAGAAAAGAAAACAGGCTGGATAGGTGATAGGACTTGCTCCAGGCCACAGGGCCAGGAAGCCACATGGCTTGGACTGAACCCGGTCTGGTCCTGGGTGCCTCCTCGTGGAGGAGGGAAGTGGTCGTTGCTGGAAGAAAATGAGCCAGTGTTCAAACAAGCGGGCAGTGACGCCAGGATGGGGTCCCCAGGAGGGGATGCGGGCCCTGGGTGTCCCGAGGTTTCCGGTTCTTCCTTAGTCATCAGTGTAAGGCATCTGAACGAGGCTTTCATGTTGTCAAGCACCCTTTGGGGTCACACATCTGTGCGGAGAGCTAGAACTGAATTTGCACCCAGGGCTCCTGACTCCCCGTCCAGTGGCCTTTCCACAAAGGAAACACGTTGTGTTTCCTCACCCGGGCATCCGTGAGATGGGGGCCAGACTGCAAGGCACCTGAGACACAGGATCGCACAGGTTGGAAAAGGCTCCGCAACCCTAAGAAGCTCTTGAGAACCGCGATGCTGGGAGATTCCTAAGGAATCATCCAGCCGCAGGAGGCTCAGCCCAGTCCTCCCCACTCCGCCCCCATGTGGGAGCAAAGCGCCCAGAGGTCAGGCTGGAGGCCCCCGCCAGCTGATCCAGCCCAGCCCTTCTGTCTCTGCAGTTTGAGATCCGACAGCTGCGCGCACACCTGGCGCAGCAGGACCTGGACCTGGCTGCGGAGCGCGAGGCGGCGCTCCAGGCCCCGCACGTGCTCAGCCAGCCGCGCAGCCGCTTCAAAGTGGTGGAGGCCGGCACGTGGGACGAGGAGACAGCGGCCGAGAGCGTCGTGGAGGAGCTGCAGCCCTCGCAAGGTAAGCCTGCATCTCCACCCGGCCCCAGAGTGCCATGGCCAGGGGTGCCCCTCGCCCCCCTCTCGCGCCCCGGGACCGTGTGCAGAGTGGGTGGGGTTCCTTGCCCCTCCTTAACTCGTGATTGGGGGACACCCTCGGGTCCGTAGCCTTGGTACTGCCTGTCAGAGCCCAGGAGAGTATGTAGTCCAGCCACCGACCCAAACTAGAAATGACTCGTCCCCATTTCATGCCTGTGGCCACCGGCGTGCGTTGTGTGCGGTGTCTTCCCTGTCCTCACGGCAGCCAGAGGAGGAGGTGTGACTTTCCTGTTGTATAGCTAAGAAACTGAGACCCAGGAAAGCCGTCCAAAGGCGTATCGCTAATAAGTGGCAGAGCCAGGCTTCCAGACAGAGGTCTGGGGCTTCCTACTGGAATGCCATCTACTGGGGCCCAAATAAGTCCAGGCCCGGGGCCACAGCAGCCCAGAGCCTGAGCCTTGCAGACGGTGAGAATTCATGGGACAGTGATGTTAGTGGAGATGGGAACACGAGCCACAGTCCAGGGTAGGGTCCTGTATGGAAGGGAGTTACTTCTAGATTCCAATCCCAACTCTTCTATCAGCCAGTTATGTGATGGGAGTCTCTTGGGGGCTCAGTTTTGCTAGCTGTCAAATAGGAGCAGTACTGAGGCTTCCTCACAGGGCTGCTGCGAGGCTCAGAGGTTTCGGGAATTGCACGGGGCCACCCAAGCCAGGAAATGGTGGCGCTGGACTGTGAATTCGGGCTACGGGACCCAAAACCCCAGCTTCATCCAGGAGCCACTCTTCCTTGGCATGCCGTGTCCCCTCCAGGGCAGTGAGGAGACAGCCGGGCAAGTTGAGCAGGTCGGGAGGCAAGAGGCCTGAGCTCCAGTCTCTGCCACTCCCCAGCTCCGTGACTGGAGGCTTCAGCGTTCCCTTCTGTAAAATGGACTCCTAGCTCAGTTCCTCTGCCTCACAGGACCTATGAGGAACCGATGGCTGTGAGGAAGCTCTAAGGGCTGTAAGGCACTGCAACACACTGCAAACAGCTTTTGGGAAATGAATGGTCGCTTTTTTTTTTTTTTTTTAGATAGGGTCTCACTCCTGGAGTGCAGTGGTATCATAATAGTTCACTGCCACCTCAGACTCCTGGGCTCAAGTGATCCTCCCACCTCAGCCTCCTGAGTAGCTGGGTTCATAGGTGTACACCATCTCACCCAACTAATGTTTTTATTTTATTTTTGTAGAGATGGGGTCTTGCTATGTTGCCCAGGCTGGTCTCAAACTCTTAGCCTCAAGTGGATCCTCCTGCCTCAGCCATTGAAAGTGCTGGGTTTACAGGCATGAGCCACTGTGTCCAGCCACTCTTTTAAGAGATCTTCAGATCTTAGAAACATAGGATTTGGGGGCTAGAGGGGACTTCTGGGTCCACCCCTTCAGCTGATGTGAGAATCCCCTCTATAACTCCCTGCCATGAGCCGTGCAGCCGCAGCTCGCCCTCCTCTAAGAATAAGTGCTTCATATCTCCCTGGGGAACCCACCCCACCTCCACACGGCTCTGCCTGTAAGAAAGTTCTTCCTCAGACTGCACTGCGGCCTGGTCCCTTGCTCCTGCCTCCCTGCTGGCCATGGGTTTCACGCACAGGCAGTGCCATCCCAGCTGAGACCGTTTAGAGATTGTTTCTCCTCCAGGGACGTCACCTGCATTTCCACAGTCAACCCTCAGGGGACGCGCTCTCCAAGTTCTTGCTGTACTGCCTCCTCCCAGAGCTCTCCAGTGTTTTGGTCCCTTTCAGAGTAACATCCACAAATGAATGCAGTTACTGGGGTGCTGCAAGCCCAAGGCAGAATGTTGAGGGGGGCACTCTTGCTTTTTTTTTCTGGACCCGGGACCCCCACGATGCAGCCAGAAGGCTCCTGAGTTTGTGGGGACCACTTGGCTGAGCTCATAGCTGACCCAGCCTTACGTACTCCCCACACAGCTCATCTGAGCCGTGTGTCCCAGCAGCCCTGCCTTGGGCAACAGGCTTTTTGTAGCCTCGTGCAGGACTTCGTAGAACTTCGTAGTCATCAGTGTTCATCTGTAGCTTGTTTGATTCCTGCCTTTACTCCAGGGCTTGGTAGGTCCTGATTCACAACCCATTGCCAATTCCTGATTAATTGAAACAGTCCCCTTCTTCATCTTCATCATTCAGCCTTTATTATGTCTGGACCTTGCCCAGCTCCCTGCCCTCTGCAGTCTCTTCTCCCCTCTGCAGTCTCCCCTACCCCACCATACCGTGATTGTTCCAAAAATCTTTCACACCACTCCCCGACTTCTGCCTTTCCTGGTTCCCTGTGTCCCTCAGGAAAAAGCCCACGCCCCTTAGGCTGGTGGATTAGTTTGCTGGGACGACCATAACAAAATGCCACAGACTGGCTAGCACAAACTCCAGCAACGTATTGTCTCACGGTGCTGGGGCCGGAACCTGAGATCAGGGTTGGGCATGGATGCTTCCCTCCGGGGGCTGGGAGTGAGAATCTGTCCCAGGCCTCCCCCTGGCTCCTGGTGGCGGCTGGCAGTCCTCGGCATCCATGGCTTACAGTAGCATCACCCTGCTCTGTCTTCTTCATCTGCACATGACATCCTCCCTATGCGCATGTCTGGATCTAGATTTCCCCTTTTTATAAGGGCCCCAGTCATATAAGGACCTCATCTGACCTAATGACATCTGCAACCTCTTTCTTTCCAAGACCACATCCTGAGGTACTTGGGGTTAAGGCTTCAACACATGAATGAAGAGGCGGTACCCATTCAACCCTTAAGAGGGGGCAGGCACATAAGACCCCTGATGATCTTGCCCCGGGTTGCCTCCTCAGCTTGCTTTTCACTCTAGAGGAATGGAACTTTTAGTTCTGTAAATGTTCTGTGCGGTCTCTGAGTCTCTGCATGCTGTTCACGGGATGGCCCAGCCTGCCTACCAGACTTCTCTTCATGCTTAGAACCCATCTTAGAGTCAGCTCCCAGATCTCCACACCCTTCCCTGGCAACCTTACACCGACTCCCAGGTCTGGATCCTGCTCCGCTGCCATAAGCGTTTATGTGTGTCTCCCCTCTAAACTTACTTCAGGGCCTGCCTCAGCCATTTCTCCATAGTTTGTTGCATTGAATGTAATCTTCAAGCTGGTAACTGATCAAAGAACAAAATAAGGCTCTCTGACATCACTTGTCCTGCTGTGAAGCCCTGCGTCTTCTCTAGGAGCTGAGGCCAGTCAGCAGTAGTTCACCCCAGAGACCCCACACTTGGCTTTCAGCCCCAAGGCTGGTGCTTGTGGAATCTGCCTTCTTATTCTTTTTGAAAGTTCTTCTGGAAGATGGGAACAACTTTTGCCCACTTTGCCTGGCTTTCTAAGGATGAAAGGAGCAGATTTACAATCTCACAGCCCATTCCAGGATCTTCCTCTGTTACAGCCTCCTGGCTCTGCCCACAGCCAGTCTTGAGGCTGCACCTCACCTGGGGCTTGGGCCTGCCCCGTGATGTTCTTTCTGCAGGTCTCAGCACTCCCGGTATGGCTGCTCTCCGCGACACCTCCTCTGTCTCTCTCATCAGGGTCATTGGCTTTAGAGCTAACAGCATAGCCCTTGTCCCTCAGCCAATGACCTACAAGAGCCTGAATGCCAGATGCCACATTTGAGCCCACAGGGGAGCCAAGATCTGGACTTGGAGGTTCCACAAACAAACCAGCCTTTAAAATACTCCTGCACATTCTAGGAGTGCTCTGAAGCTTTCAGTCCTGCCTGGCCCTCCTGCTCCTCCTCTCTCTGCAATCCCCATAGTGGGCAACTTCCAGGAGGAGGAGGAGGAGGGAGGCAGGGGCAGAAGGGAGAAATCGGGTCAGAGTCGAAGGCCACTTGGGGAAACTGATTGGCTATGTGTCACCAGCAGGGTGTCACAGGGTCTGCAGTGTCCCTGCTCACCCTTCTGGAAACTAGGGTAGGGGATATCTGGATAGGGCAGGCCCAGGCCTCCCATAGAGGTGCCAGACATGCACCCCAGGAGCAGGTGCAGATGCCTCTCCATCCAGCCCTGGGGTCCCCCCTGCCCACTCTTCCCTGCTTCTGGGGCATCCCCTGGGTACCTCCCGGCTCTGTGGATGCTGCCTGCCCCAGCCTAGGCAGCTCCCTCCGCACATTGTTTCACAGCCAGCCCCAGAGCATCAACAGCAAAGCCAGTGCCTCCAAGGCAGAGGGCAGAACATGGGGCTGGCGAGGGACACGTGTGATTCACAGCCTCGCATGGTCCAGGGACACAGGGCATCCCCCAGCTGATCTCTCCTTGACCAGGAACTGTGTCCAGGGAGGGATTTTCATGACATTAGAAATTATGGCTGGACAAGCTGAGAGCACTGTAGGCCACTCTGGAGATGAAGTAAGGGCAGTGCTTGTTGCTAACTAACTGTGACCTTCAGGCCAGCGAGGCTCTGAGGCCCACCTCATGCACAGGACACAGACAATCCAGGGATTAACCTACAGACATGAGCCGTGAGTCACAGAGCCTCGGGAGGGCCCTGTGTTTTGCAGGGTGGGGGAGGGCAGCCCAGGAGGGCGGGGTGCCAGCCCCAGCCATGAGGAGGAAGCGGCTCCACAGTCTCAACAGTTGCCAGCAGGTCACAGTCAGACAACGCCAAGCAGCTTCTGTTTAGACTTGCTCTAGCACAAATCATTTTTAAAACCTAGGCTGCAGAGTTCCAGGCTTTGGGGCCTGCCAAGTTCACAGTGCCCCTGTGTAGTCATTAATACTTCTCTCCCAAATTTATTAGTCTTGAAGCTCGCCCATAACTTATGAATTACAGCCCCTGGTGGGAGTGCCACGGATTTCACCATATATCACAGGGAACCTTCACGTCCCCTATGCTGTTGCAGCATCCAGAGACACTGTTGCAGGGGTGCATGTGGCCAGCCTGCTCTGTGCCTGCCCTCCGCCAGGCAGCCCCAGGGGAGGGAGCTGAGCTGGCACCAGTGCTTGTCCTTGGAGAGGAGCGGGCCTGGGTGATCATGAAGGCAAGACTCTCCACTGGCCTCCAAATGTGTGGGCCTGACTGGGACATCGGGGACCCCAGGAACCCCAGGGCTGTAAGACTAGATCTGAAAGAGCCTCACACAAAGTAGCACTTGAAGCAACTGGAGGGACATGGGTTTAGGACTCAGGTCTGGGTTTGAATTTCAATTTGGCTTTGAACAAGTTACTTCTGTGATCAGGGCTGGCTTCATGGACGCATGACCTGTGTGGTCACACAGGGCCCTAACTTTGGTTCACTGCTCTGCTGTTACCCTCTTGAAATTCTTAATACTTTTTAAACAAGGGACCTAGAAACTATGTAGCTGGTCCTGTCTCAGTCTTAGTGTTTCAAAAATGAAACAGGTGCAGAAGTTCTTCACTGAGAAGGATTGAGCATTTAGTCATACGTGCAGCTCTCATCCCTCGTATACAGTAGGAGTTCAGTGAATATTAGTGCCCTCCCTTGGTGAGGGCTGCCAAGTCATGGAAGAGCAAGTTGGAGTTTGGGAGCAGGGGCCCAAACCAGGAATTGGGGCCTTGCCTTGGGCTTTGGGGCCTGGGTCTGCACAGGGCATGTGGTTGGCACCTCATGCCCCTCTGCCACACCAGAGTCCACGCAGCCTGACCAGTCCCCACCACCTCCAGGAAGCCTGGCCCAGCTGACTCACCACCTTTTCTCTCCACCTCTGCCTCCTGGCTGGGCAGGTCGGGGGCTCCACCCAAGGGGTAAAACATACATAATGAGCGTTGGCACCACTGTACTTGACGGGCTTTAGGAGGATTAGTCAGGTTGGGTTTGCAAAGTGCTCACACCCTGGGAAGAAAGGCGCCGGGCAGCAGAGAGCAGCTGCCACAGAAAGCACTGAGACTTTGGAGCCAGGGGTTCAGGGAGGCAAGGGATGGCCCTGGGCTAAACATTCATGATCTCAGTGACTCTTACCAGTTCACCAGCAGGGTAGGCATTTGCTATCCCCATTTTATGGGTGAAGAAGCTGAAGCTCAGAGTGGCTAAGGGATCTACCTAAGGCCACACAGCACGTGCCCTGCAGAGCTGGGTTGGCCCTGGGTCTGTTTTGTTCTGAAGCCTTTGTTTGTGCCCATTCTTTCCTGCCCCTCCAAGGGCTGCGCAACACAGTCCTGTGGGTTCTCCCTGCACGTCTCTAGGGCTCCTCAGGGCTGAATCAAAGCAAACCCCTGGGGGCAGGGGCTTATTCTTAGATGGAAGGTGGGCAGCCCCGTGTGAGGCCAACAGTGTCCGTGAAGTCTGATCTAAGACTAGTCACAGGGCCAGGGTTCCCTCAACTGGTCACAGACTTGGTGGAAATCAAGTTGTTAGTAAGAGAGAGGCACTAAAAAGTGCCAGGAACCAGTCACCAAGATGGATGCCACGGAGGAGGATGGATAAACCGAGTTCTATTTTGGACATGTTGAGTCAGAGGCAGCTGGAGGCCAGCCAGGAGTTGTCCAGGGACGGTCGGCCAGACCAGTTCAAAGCTCAGGAGGGATGTCTGGGCTGAAGGTCACCTGGCTTAGGTTATTTTTATCAACAGCTTGCATGAAGATGTGAGCCTCCTCAATTATGTAGACAACACAGAGAAAGCAGAACGATCTAATACCTTGGTGGGCTGAGCCAGGACTCAGGATGTCTCCAGCAAGCTGAGCCTCTGGGCTGAGCCCAGCAAGCTGACGTTTGCCCAGGGTGATGAGCCCTCCTTGGGGGTTACATGAGTACAGGGTGGGAAAGGCCTGGCCTGGCCTCAGCTCCTGCAGACAAGACCTGGGCGTCCATGCTGGCCACAAGCTCCACATGAGTTGGCAGAGGAGGGCGGTTTCTGAACACGCTCGGAGGATGTGAGGGTGCGTTAGGGCAGTGTGATCACATCGGATCTTGGTGCACTTGGCACAGTCTATTCAATAGTCACGGCCTTGCAGCACAGGGGCAGGGAGATCAGTGTGTGAAGTGTGGACCCCTAGGTCTGGAGCTTTGAGAGTAAACACTAGTCCCTCCCTCCGTCCCTCCTCCCATTCTGGTCACAGCTGGAGTCCATAGTGAAGCCTTCAGGGTGGAAAGGCTGGGAAACCAGGGAGGGGTAGAGAATGCACAGGGGCTTTCCAAGGAAAGGAGACTTCCCAGGAGGGATGTGAGGGGCTTTTTAGGTGGTGGAAGGGCTGTCATAGAGACTGTGAGTAGAAATAGGCTTGTCCTTGGTACCTGTGTGGAAGGCAGGACCAGGACCTGTAAGCCTCACACATAGTAGGCACTTCCTGATTAAATGCTAATGGGCCGTTTGACCAGGAGTTGACGTCCCGGGAGGCCCTGACTGTGCTCCCCGCAGGCAGGGACTCCTGGGCTCAATACATGGCAAAGGGTGGACTCACTGTGACTCCACTGAGCACAGATGAATGAGAAGCTGCCCAGGAGCTGGTGACCAGAGCTGCTCCACAAAGAGGCAGGCACGCCCTTCCTAGAGGTGTGCAGGCTGTGGTGGAGACAGCCCTCTCAGGCTGGCATCCAGGGGACTCCTGCACTGGGGACTGGCCAAGGTGCCTCTAGTCCCTTCACACTCCGCTGTGATTCCGTCACCTCTTGGAACTTCAGAACCATCTGCCTGGCCCCATCACAATCTGAAAGAGCCTCACCGGTGCCATGGGGGTACAGATGAAGAAAGGCCCAGAGAGGGGATGGGACCTGCTTGAGCCCTCATGGCAGGCCAGTGGCAGCACAAGGACAAGAACTCAGCATCTGGGATTTTCTCATTTACCCTGGCCTCCTCCTGCAAGTGGCTCTTGGGTTAAAGTTTCGCTGGTCTGTGGATACTTCAGCTGAGCTCATTGTCCTACTCACATCACATGGTCCTCTGGAGTCCCTGCAGGTGTGGTCTCAGGATAAAACCAAGATTGACCAGATCCTCCAACCTGGCCCATAGGGCCTGGAGGTCCTGAGCCTCCAGCTTGCAGGGATCAGTTACCCCTGGCTTCCCAGGGTGGCAGCCAGGCTAGACAGCATTGGCAGTACACACAGCATACGGATGCCCAGCTGCAAGAAAAGTGTAGCTGGCTGATGAGGATCAGGGCCTGGAGCCAGCCCGGGGCCCGCCCTCCCTCAACCCCAGCATTAGTGCAAAACATACCTCTGACTGCAGGCATTTACAGCTCAAAAGAGGCCAGAAAAGCTTTTAAGAGCCAGGCCCTGCTGTGCTGCCTCCAGCCTCCCAGGGTCAGGGCACACTGGCTTCTGCAGCTCACAGGTGTGCCTGGGAAGGGCTCTCAGAACCCAGGGGGTCTGCTGATGCCATTCCTCAGAGAAGCTCCTGGGGGTGCAGACTCGGGCTCTAGGGGCAGCCCTGGAGCACTTCCAGACTTTCATGGGAGAGAGAGGACAGCCCTCAGCCCTCCCGTGCTGAGGGCTTTCTGGTGCCTGACCCCACCCTAGGCATTGCAGTCTCTGGTCTTCCTGCCACAACTTTGGGGGTGGCCTCTCCCAATCACACCTGACCAAGTTCAGACCTTCCTGTGGCCCCTGACTGCCTTGCTGCCCTTGGAACAAGGCCTAGCTCTTAGGATGGCTTTTGGGGTCTCCGAGCACTTGGCTTTCCTCCCACTCTCAGGCCACTCTGAAAATCTCAACTCTCCTCCCATTCCCTCCCTGCTTCTCTCAGGAGGTGAACCAAGATTCCTTATTTATTTGAAGACAGGGTCTCACTTTGTCACCCAGACTGGAGTGCAGTGGTGTGATCACAGCTCACTGCAGCCTCAGCCAGCCCTCCCACCTCAGCCTCCCTAGTAGTTGGGACCACAGGTGTGCAACACCATGCCCAGCTAATGTTTAAAATTTTTTTGTAGAGATGGGGTCTCCCTATGTTGCCCAGGCTGGTCAATATTTAAGACCCTATTCCCATCCCCCTTGACATGGACAGCCTTTCACCTCCCCTTCTGTAATTTGCTCAGTAATTATGTACTGAGTACCTACTGTATGTAGGAACAGTGCAGGTGGTGGAGATCCCCAGCACCCCACCTCCCCAGGTCTGTTCCTGTACTGCAGGGAAGGCTGGAGCCGTCAGGTGGATCGAGCCCCAGGGGGCTGTCTGGATGGCAAATCAGCCCTGTGGCTGGCCGTGTATTCCTGCAGATGGGATTTCAAGGCTTCTCTACCGAGGGCAGTGTTTCCGGTGCCCTTGAGAAGTTCAGGCAGTGAAGGCTCAGGCCATCCAGACAAGGAAAAGCCCTGAGAAGTTATTTCCACACCCCTTATCTCAGAGATGGGGAAACGGGACAGAGGGGAAGGGGTCTCTCCAGGTCAGTACTAAGGCAGGTGCTTCATCAGAACCTGGGTCCCCCAGCACCCAGTGCAGTCCAGCCCCTGGGGCAGGTGAGACAGGCAGTCCCCATGGAGAACCAGGAGGCAGCTCCCGTCACACACACCAAGGGCTTCTGTGAGATAGAAGCCTTCTGTTATGGCCGTGGGGGTGGGAACAAGAGTATAAGGGGAAGAGAATGAACTTGATGCACTCACCCTTCTCTGTCCCCACCTCTGTAGAAGCCATGGTGAAGGACGACATGAACAGCTACATCAGTCAGTATTACAATGGGCCCAGCAGTGGTAAGTCTGGGTTGGGGCTGTTCTACATGTGCCAGAACCCCAGCAACCCCTAAACCCGAGGGCAGGGACAACTCGGCCTGGCTCCAGAGCATGCCCATCACCTGGTGCCTGTGAACCATAATTGCAGGCAGTGCTCAAGGTTAAAATATCAGAGCTTCAGCTTCCAGCAAAGTCCAGCACTGGACCTGGGGGTGCCCAGGGGCTGAGCCTGCAGGTGCCAGGATAGGGGTGCTCTGTCATCACCCATAAGAACTGCATGTGGAACCCTGAAATGGGAAGGGGGTTAGAATCCAGAACTACAAGTGACCTCAGTGCCCCCCACCTCCACACCTGTCAAGGTGGGCACAGTGGAGGCTGAGGTGCCACAGCACCCCAGGGTGTGAGAAGCAGCAGGCCTCGGGTACGTCCCTGCTGGATGTTCTTGCACTTGAAAAAAACCTCAGGGAAGCCCAGTGGTTTTTACTTATGGGAAAGATTGAATTTTAAAATAATGCTGAGGCCTTTGGTGTCTGTTTCTCCATAGCCCCCTTCCCAGTTCAGGGTTCCACATGCAGTTCTTGAGTTTGAATTTCACAGCCCCCAAAACCTTGTATGCTCCATTGTAAGGCTAGAATATTATGTTGGGCCATGTGAATAATGCATTTGAATTTTTGGTTTTCCACAATTTAGCCTCCCTAAGGCCTCATCCCTCTTCTCTCCTCCATCAAAGCCTCATCCAATATGCTGGTTTCAAAGACCACCGTCTCCAGCCCAGACCTCTCTCCCAGTCCTCCACAACTTTGGGGAGAAACCTCCCCACCCTGCACCCTCTGTAGGTCAGCCCCGTGGTACTCTCATCTAGAGCAAAGAGCTCTGAGCGTCCTGTGACCCTGTGATGCACGCTAAGCAGGCTCTGATCATCCCATTCCGCAGCCCCCACCCCTGCCAGCCCATCTGAAACGGAGTCATTCCTCAGACCATGGAACCCAAGTTCCCTGCCCTGGCACACCGTGCTTCCTGAGTTAGGATGGGCTAGGTTAGGCAGCTGTGGCAAATAACCCTGTGTCTCGATGGTTTAAATAAAGCCACAAAAGCCCACTGCAGGTTGGCTAGGGGCTCTGCTCCCAGGTCATCACCGTTACTTCAGCACCCAGTTGACAGAACAGTCACCATATATTCTAGAACATTTGCCAGGGTAAAGCACCGGCTCATAAAGCTTCTGCCCAGAAATGCCAGAGGTCACTTCTCATGGGTGACTGGCCAAAGCATGTCACATGCCTACACTTGAGTTTAACAAGATGAGGAGGCATAATCCCCCTCAAAGCAGGGCAGTGATGTTGGAGAACTGGGAGGGAGTTCTACCAAGGCCTCCCTCCACAAAGGCATGGTGCCCTACAGCCTAGCCACACTCACTGCCCACCGCCCGGCTCACACCTGCCCTCTTCAGGGCCCCCAGGTGTGGCAGACGTTGAAGTGTGACCAAGATCCCCTCCTTCCTTGCAGACAGCGGTGTCCCAGATGCAGCTGTGTGCATGGTCACCACGGCCGCAATAGACATCCACCAGCCCGACATCTCCTCGGACCTCTTCTCTCTGGACATGCCCCTCAAGCTTGGCGGTAATGGCACCGGCGCCACCTTGGAGAGTGCCTCCCGCAGCCCGGTCACCAGGGCCCAGAGTGACAGCAGCCAGACGCTGGGCTCTTCCACAGACTGCAGCACCGCCCGCGAGGAGCCATCCTCTGAACTGGGCCCCTCTCCCCTGCCGCTGCCACCCCAGCAGCAGGTGGAGGAGGCCACAGTTCAGGACCTGCTGTCCTCCCTGTCAGAGGACCCCTGCCCATCCCAGAGGGCCTTGGACCCAGCCCCCCTCTCCCGGCCCAGCCCAGCAGGCTCGGCCCAAACCAGCCCCGAGCTGGAACACAGGGTAAGTCTGTTCAACCAGAAGAACCAGGAGGGCTTCACTGTCTTTCAGATCAGGCCTGTCATCCACTTCCAGCCCACTGTTCCCGTGCTGGAGGACAAGTTCAGATCTTTGGAATCCAAAGAGCAAAAGTTGCACAGGGTCCCTGAGGCCTAGAGCCTGCCATGGGCTGGGTGGGAGGAGGGGAGACAGCCATCTCAAAGCTCTCCTGGGACCCTGGAGGCTGCCAAGGGCCACATGCGGGGCCTAGGAGCCCACCTGGCCTCCCTCAGGGTGCTGCCTGCCTCCAGGGAGGCGACGCCAGGCCAGGAGGCCACAAGCTTCAGACCTCAAAGCCCAGAGCTGGCGCCTCTTCTCACCCTGCTCAGGGGAGGGTGGTGCTCGTGGCTGGGTTTTCTTTTTAACCATTTTTACAAAAACCAGCCTGTGGCCCAGCTTCAGCAGGGTAGAGTGCGGGGGGCCAGCTCAGCCTCTTCCGTTGCCTTCGTTCCTGACGCCCACCCTGGACTCTAGGGAACAGCACTGTGAGCAGGGGCTGTCCAGCCCCACCCCTAAGCCGTCTTTCCCAGGAATCCTGGGTGGAGTCCAACACAATCACACGGAGACCACCATCTGAGCCTATGTCATTTGTCCTCATTTTCTCATTCCAGCATGAGCGTTTCTGAGTCTCTTCAAGACAAATCTAGTTTTCACCTTCACAGGATATAAAGGGATCAATCTAGAGGTGGGTGGGAGGGTCCTAGGGGGCAGGGGGACAATCATTTTCCAACCTTGGCTTTAATAATAAAAACCAGCTGCACTGAGAGTCCCAGTTGGTGGAGGTTTTCCTTTGGTTGCTAACCCAGGTGAAGCGTCCAGAGTGGTTTCCAGCCAGGGTACCACCATCCATCCAGTTAGAGATGCGTATGGCATCCCAGACTTCCTCCTCGTCCCGTGAGCAGTCGTGAATCCTGGTCATTCCACCCTCCAAATTGCTTGTCCCTGGCCCCCATCACGGCCTTGCTGAGACCCAGGCCCCTTGCTGGACTGGACTGCAGCTGCCTCCTCTTTGCACAGCCTCTGGTTTCACCCTTCCCAGTGCATCTTCCCAGGCAGCTAAGCCTCAGCGCCCCTGCTTAAAAGCCTCCAAGGGGTTTTGTGTGTATGACCATCATGTTTTCTTTTATATGGCGGGGGAGGGGAGTAGAAAGACATAATTTTTTTTTTTTTTAATTTCTTGAGGCGGAGTCTCGCTCTTGCCCAGGCTGCAATGCAGTGGCACGATCTCGGCTCACTGCAAGCTCCGCCTCCCGGGTTCACACCATTCTCCTGCCTCAGCTCCCCCCCGAGTAGCTGGGACTACAGGCACCTGCCACCACACCTGGCTAATTTTTTGTATTTGTAGTAGAGACAGGGTTTCACTGTGTTAGCCAGGACGGTCTCGATCTCCTGACCTCGTGATCCGCCTGCCTCGGCCTCGCAAAGTGCTGGGATTACAGGTGTGAGCCACCACACCTGGCGAGAAGACATAATTTTTTAAAGGGCTCCCACTGCCTTGAGAGAACGTTGAGTGTGACTCAGCCCCTTCGTGAGCTGGCTTTCTTGCCCCTCTGGCTGTCCTCCTATGCCTTGGCTAGCCTGTTCTTTCTCCCCTCTACCTTGGTCTGGGTTATTCTCACCATGTGTCCTGCCTGCCCTCACCACTAGGCTGGGTGTCCTTGGGAGCTCCTGTGACCCCCCTGGACTCACCTGACAGTGCAGCACGCCCCTGGCTTGGTCAGCACCTGCTTCCTTTCCTGCCTCCCAGGCTGGTCCTCAAGAGCAATGAGCGGGCCTAAGCCCCATTAGAACCCCACAGGCCTGGGCATGGAGCCACTTGGGAAGGATGGCCGAATTGGAAGAAAAGGAAGGAAACTACCACGTGCTGGCAAAGAGCACCCTCCTGATTCACGGGGTGATGAATAGTTGTCAAAAAAAGTGCTAAAGGTGGCAACATCCAACTGAG
This sequence comes from Mandrillus leucophaeus, assembly GCF_000951045.1. Taxonomy (NCBI): domain Eukaryota; kingdom Metazoa; phylum Chordata; class Mammalia; order Primates; family Cercopithecidae; genus Mandrillus; species Mandrillus leucophaeus. The sequence goes on from NW_012102488.1 coordinate 508,215, forward strand.
TCACTCTTGGGGTGTAATTAGAAGACCTACCAAGGGGAAACTTTTATAAAGGGCAAGAGTAGCTGTCCTGAGGCATCACCAGCAGCATTGTCATAGCGTCCATCACTGGGCACTGGGCCAACGTCCCTACCCACATGGGCTCCTTTAACCCTTCCAGTGATGCTATGAGGCAGGTATCACTAACCCCATTTTACAGTTGAAGAACTTGAGGCTCAGAGAGATTGAAGAAACTTTCTGAGGTTGAACTCTAATGACAGGCCCTGCAACAGGCCCAAATCTGCTGGCACCATGCCAGGCCCTGGGGTTCCCAGGTTTAGCTTTGGGAAGCAAAGCAGTCACTTGGCTTTTGCCACTTGATGGAATGGAGGGTATTACTTGGTTTGTAAGCTGTAGGGCAGAAGCCAGTGGGCTCGGTAACTGGTGATCTCCACCCACTGGACTAGAAATGGCCACCCTCCTCCTCCAGGCTCACCTTGCTGTGCTGTGACTGGCTTTCTGCAGAGCTCCATCGTCCCAGCTCTGGGGTTAGTGCTGCTACCTCACAGGCACATGAACCTGGCCCCGTGCCAGGGGGAGCTGCAAGCCCGGCTGCCAGCACTAACGTCTGCTGAGGACTCCTACTCCAGGGAAGAACCACAGGATGGGGAGGGATGCCATGGGGAAGATGCTAGGCAAGTGCTGGCTGTTCTCTTCAGTTTGTCCTCTAGGCAATGGGTCTCTAAAGAGCTCCACTGTTTTTTTTGTTTGTTTGTTGTGTTTTGTTTTATAGGCACTCCACTTTTTTTTTTTTTTTTTTGATGTTATCCCACAGGCCTCTTAGACACTGT
>NW_012102488.1:509091-523779 GCF_000951045.1 Mandrillus leucophaeus
GTCTCACTCTGTTGCCCAGGCTGGAGTGCAGTGGTGTGATCTCGGCTCACTGTAACCTCCACCTCCCAGGTTCAAGTGATTCTCCGGCCTCAGCCTCCCAAGTAGCTGGGATTATAGGCGAGCGCCACCATGGCCATCTAATTTTTCTATTTGTAGTAGAGATGGAGTTTCACCATACTGGCCAGGCTGGTCTTGAACCCCTGACCTCAGGTGATCTGTCCGCCTTGGCCTCCCAAAATGCTGGGATTACAAGCGTGAGCCACCGTGCCCAGCCTATTTTTTTTTTTTTTTGAGACAGGGTCTTGCTCTGTTGCCCAGGCTACAGTGCAGTGGCATAATCATGGCTCATGCATCCTCAACCTCCCAGGCTCAGATGATCCTCCTATCTCAGCCTCCCAAGTAGCTAGGCCTACAGGCGCACGTCACCATGCCTGGCTAAATTTTGTGTTTTTTGTAGAAATGGGGTCTTGCCAAGTTGCCTAGGCTGGTCTGGAACTCCTGGGCTCAAATGATCTGCCCACTTCAGTCTCCCAAAGTGTTGGGATTACAGGCATGAGCCACCAGGCCCGGCCAGAACTCCATGTTTAAAAGCGGATTTCTTGGGGTATTTACAGGTTGCTATGAGGTGAGACCCTGCTGAGCACTTGTTGTTCAGCCTTCATGTTGTGTTTGAACTGCCTCACAGATAGAGGCTGGGGACAGAGATAACAGGGGGTCCCCAAGTCCAGAGTCCACAACAGTCACAGCGTTAAGACAGTACACACAGACGGAGGAAGCTACTTACCTGCCTGGGGACATCTGAAGGCCTCACAGTGGAGCAAACATTTAAAGGTGATTTTAAAAGAGTAAGTATACCAGATCAGCTCTTCTGTTTGTCGTTGAAGGGGAGAGCAGTCTTTAGGGGTAGTTTCAACACTGAGCTACAAAGCTGGCCCACTTCCAGAGAATGTGAGCAGGGAATTTTGATTGTCTCCCTGACTTGATGTCAGTTGTTAAACCGCTTAAAGGGGAAAAAAAAAAGGAATGTCAGGAGGAGGGTAGCAGGACAACAGTGCAAGCAGAGGAACAGCAGTGAGCTAGGCAAGGAACAGGGTTTGGGAACAGGAAGAAGTTCGGTGTCAGGAAGAGGATGGCATGGGTAGGAGGGGGAAGAGACCACATGAGAGCAACCTGGAAAAGGACAGGTGAGGCTGCTCGCCAGAGGCCTTGGACGCCAGGCTGACCCAGATGTTCTCCCTAGAGATAAAGCACTATGGAAGGGCTCCCACAGAGTCTTCTGGTAGTTGCAGAGAAGCATCCAGAGGGAGGGGCCCGTGTCCAGAGGAGAGGGAACAAGGCTGCACACGGGCAGGCAGGATGAAGGTGGCGGTGGTGGAGGAGATGCTGGGGACACCTGACTGATGGGACTTGGGGGAGCTGAGCGTTGGAGGAGATGCCACTATGTCCAGTCTGTGGTGTCTGAGCATGAGACATCAGGATGGCTGTGCCTGGCACCAAGAGCATAGAGAAGGATGCCAGAGCCAGGAACATGGCAGTCCTTTCTGCAGACTCAAGAGCCCTTCCTCCAGCCCATCTCACAGCAAGTCCTAGGGTAGGGCCTGGGGGCCTGGAGTGCAGGAGATGGAGGTAAAAGCTTCGCCTTTCATGGCTCCCCTGGGCACCATATCCTACAGTTATGGCTGGCGGGCAGCTGGGGGCTGGGGGAGATGGAGCCTGAGCACTCCCTGGGAGGTTTGCAGCTCTGGGAAATGGCTCCCCGTTCTCCTCCACCCTTTTAGAGAACCCACTTTGGTGGCCCAGAGGAGCCATTGGGCTGTCCCTGAAGGGAGGGTCTGGTAAAAGCCACTGTCTCCTGCTAGAACAAGAGGGTGGTAACAAAAATGACTCCCATGTCTGCATTGCATGTTGTGACAGGTGCTCTTCACAGGCTTCCCTCCTTAGCACAGCCCTGGAAAGTGGGCGCTATCTTCCCTGCTTTACAGAGGAGAAAACGACAGCCATGGATTCATTCAGGGGCTTGCCCAAGGGCACATAGCTAACTAGTGAGCTGTAGTGGCAGGATTCAAACCCAGGTCTGGCTGGATTATATGCCATGCTAGATGTGAGATGAGCTGCCCGGAATCAAACCAGGTGCCACCAGGAAAGCCAAAATAAGAAATCAGGACTCAGAGCCAGCAGTATTGGTGACTGGTCCACAGGGGAGCTGGGCCAGAGTCTGCAGTCCCAGCCCAAATCCCAACCAGGATGGGGCAGCCATAAGGCCTTCCCTGAGTGGCACAACAGGCCCCTCTCCAGCCAGCCCTGGGCAAGGTTCCCAACCCAAAGTGTGGCTTTTCAGATCAAGTCCCACAGACAGGAGTGTTGGGAGGGAACCTGTGTGGCTAGAGGCTAGTGGCCTGGAATTCTCTTTAGCATGGTGGGTATCCACCTGAAATTCAACTCAGGAGCTCCTTTCTCCCTCTGAGACAGCTCTTGACGGAAGCCAGAGTCAAAAGAGCACAGCTCCCGCCTTGGTGCTGTCGCCACATTCCTCCCTGGTGCTATTCAGTTACCTCTAAAGAGAGAAGACAGAGTTGGGGTCCCACTCTTGGAGCTGCTGACAAGTTATCTGGGCCCAAAGAATCCCTCTTACTAACAAGCTGACGGTACCCTGTGCCCCACTCAACACTTGTGCGGAGTTGCTTCACAAGGACCCCCAACAACTCTGGGGGCTGAAACAGCCAAACCATGAACATCTCAGGGCTGGAGAGAGGTCTGCTCATCCCACTCCCCCACCCCTGCCTCCCACCTCAGGTGCTGCTGTACCTATGCACAGGATGTGGCAGAGACTGAATTCTCAGCCCAGCCCTGTTTCTGGTTTGCTATGAGGCTCCAAGCAAATCCTTAGACCTGCTTCCTCCCCGTGTACAACAGGAATGATCTTGTCTCTCCCACCCTGAGAGCTGCTGGGATAGCTAATGATGTAATAGAAGGGAAAACCCTTTGAGAATGTTTCAGGGGAAACACAAACAGAAAGCATCCTTATTAATGAGAAGCCTGGGGTGTTTCACTGCCAGCACACACTCAGCACTTGTGAGGTCGGCTGCCCAGGAGACGCTCTTGCTGCTGCTGATAGTCTGGTGTGAGAGGGTGGCAGTGAGCCCTGCCCCTAGTCCCATCAGCCAGCCCAGCCACTGTCCGCTGCTGAGTGCATCCCTGCTTGCACATAGCCATTTGTTCCATTCCTGTAGTCACTCTGAATGAGGTAAGAGAGCTCTGTTATCCCCCAGACAGGAGGCACCTTATCTTCCTTCCTCTCCCTTTGGTCAGTACTACTGGAGTACTACTGAAGTACTTGCCAAAAACTTGTATTTCCCTAACATTAACTAAGTGAGGACTTCATCACTATTCTGAATATCTTTGACTCCACTGCTGAAAAGTTTGGTATTCTCTCCTGGTGAATAGTTAATTATCCAAGGAAAATGATGAAACATTTGCTGCTAAAATTTATAGCAAGCTATCAGGACACAGTGCTGGCATAATTTTATGCAGAGCCCTAGGCTGCAGCATAGGGAAGCAGGCTGCCTATTCATCTTGAAACAAGCAAATGAAATTGACTACCCTGGAGATCAATCAGGACATTAAACACTGTGATGGATGTGGCAGAATTCTTCAGTGTCTGAGATTTATGGGTCACCCTTCACCAAGCACTCTAGGAACCTCCCCAACATCAATTAGGCCTCATAACTAGGTATGCTCACCTCCACCTCCATTGATTAAAGAAGGGGTAGGGGGTTCTGGGACGTGCACTGTGCTAAATACTACAAAAGGCCAATGAGCAGACTGGATCCAGATTGCAGTACGAAGACCCCTGCTTCCCTGAGCAAAGAGTGGTTCAGAATGGAGGAGTGTCCGGCTAGAAGGGGACTCAGGCATTGGAGTCTAGACCTTGCATTTTCCAGAGAAAGCAGCTCAGTGTGTCATGTTCCTGGGTACTCCTGTTCCTTGTCCATGCTGGCCTGCCTGGAATGCACTTCTTCATCTGGTTGATTTTGCTGCTCCTTCTCAACTTGGTGAGGTCGTCATATCTTGTTGCCCTGCACTGCAGCCCACCCCAGTCAGGCTAGATTAGGTCCATCCTCTGCACTCCCACTGAGGCACTCGGGATATGGCATGTGGTTGGGAGCAGACTGGCCTGTGGTCACTATTTACTAGCCATGAGTCCTTGGGCAAGTGTTTTAAGCTGTTTTCTCATCTGAAGAAGAGTTGCTGATAATCCTTGGCTTATAAAGCACTTTCATGTATGTCACCCCATCAGTGGGGGAAAGAGTAGGAAACATTCAAGAAATCAAGACTCTCAGGGGAGGACGTAGTTTGCCCCAGGTCAAACCTACACCTTGTAAGGTTATAAGATGTAAATGAGACAATGTATGTAAAGGGCTCAGCACAGCATCCTGGGCATAAGCAGCCCTCAAAAACAGTATTCACTGTCTCCATCTACTCACCTTGCAGGACACCCACCAATACACTCATAGGTTAAAGCTTGTTATCTAGAAAGATCATCTAGTTCATGTCGCCATTTTACAGATGATGAAAATGAAACCTGAAAGGAGGGAAGGTGACCAGGGTGCCTCTGGGGCAGTAACAGGAACAGGATGAGAATCCAGTCCACCCAGTGGTCCCCAGGTCCCAGACCCAAATGTCCCCTATACAGCCCAAGCTGGGAAGGAAACACAGCTGGAGGTGAGCACACAAAAAGAAAGCACTCACCCTGTCTTTAACCACATGTCCAGTTAGTTGTAGGAGATGAAGAAGGCAAAGGTCACGCAGATAAAGCCACCCCAGGGCCTCCCTCTCACCAGTCCTGATGCCACAGTAAGTAAATGCCAGCTTACTTCATAGAAAATCCCTAATTCCATCGGTGTTCCTTGCTTCCAATGACAAGCCTGCTGTTTTGAAGCAATGCAAACCGGAGGATATAGTCCTGGAGAGAATGGGAGGACCACAGTCTAGTAGACAGGCCAAGTTTTCCAGACCTGGAGTCCAGTTCGGGTCCCACATGTTACCAACTGCCTCTGGTCATTACCTCTCTGCTCATTTCTTCATCCAGAAGGTAGGCGTAATGATACACACTTTAGAGGTGGTTGTATTAGAAGAGTATGTAATGTACCCAACACGCAGGGAGTTCTTAATAAGTAGTATTTGCCCAAAGTTCTGGTTTGTGTTCCAGTTCTATCACATGTGTTGTGACCTGGGGCAAACTGCCTCCTCTCCTGAGAGTCTGAGTTCTTGAATGTTTTCTACTCTTTCCCCAACTGATGGGGTGACATACATGAAAGTGCTTTATAAGCCAAGGATTATCAGCAACTCTTCTTCATTTGCTCCCCACAAAGATGTTTTTAAAACCCCAGAGCTATAAGAAATTGTGGCAGTGTATCATCCTACATGGACTTTTCACAAGGTTATCAGTCAAGCCTCCTTTAGCTCAGCAACAGCTAACCAAATCCATCTGTTACAATCAATGGTATTCTCTGGGTTTCCCAGCCTTTTCAGTCCACTTTTATGTAAACTCAAACAAAAACCCTTAGTGAAAGACAGTGTGAAATGCAATCAAGCTGACCCTCCCTTTCAGAAACAGAGCAGAAAGTGCACCTAGGGCTGGGGTTTCCAGCCTTCCAGCCCAGCAGACATGCTCGGGCTCTGGTGGCAGCAGGGCTCCCACTGCTATCCTGGGAAGAAGAGCCCTGCCCAATGCCAGCCTTGCCCACAGCACTGGACCCATTTTCACAATCTCCAGGAATCCATCCCCAGCCAAATCCATCTGAAGCCAGAGGATTCAGCCCCTAATGGCTTCCATCTTTTCCTCCCTCCCTCTGTCCTGCATATACCACCAAGTTATAGGCCTTCCTCAAAAACTGTAAATGGCTCCCTGTTGCCAGCAGTGTTTCTTAAGACTTGTTCAGGTGGCACAGGAAGTCATACAGTTTTTATGGGACACTCTTAATACACTGACATATCTAACAAACAAGGAACAATTACCAACTAGCAGAAAGTATTTTAAATATTCAACAAAATCCCTGATATATCCCAAGACAAAAACAAAAGCTGTGGTGGGTCAGTGGCTGCTTTGTTCAGATCCACTTGGTACTGTCCAGTCACCCTGGAATCTGCTAACATTCTTAAGAAGAAAAGGGGTAGCAGCTACCAAAGGTTTACAAAGAACTATGCAAGAAAGACTTAAGACTGGGAAACTGCTGTTGATAAATTTTTCCTGCAAATCAGGAAAAGTCCTGTATGGTGTAACTTTCATAGTACCATCGCAGGTCCAATGGAAATGTCAGTGTTCCTTAAGGGGAGAACCACTGATCTCTAAGGAAAAAGGCCTCCTCAGCCTATGAGTCAATGTCCTCTCCAACCTGGCTTTAACTACCTACCACCCTCACTCCCCTCCCCGACCCCAGTGTTTCTGCCCCTCACTGCCTCATGCACCTGAGCTCTGATATCGTTTGCCACTTCTGCTCCCATACACCAATTGAACGGCCCCTGCCCGCTGAGGAATGGCCATGCCAGCCTCCTGAGGAGCCTTCTCTGTATATGCTGTCCATCCTGAGACCTACTTTCTGCTTTTACTGATGTCTCATCTCATCTTTCCTGGTAGCTGTAAAATCCTTCAGGACGGGGGCTGTGGCTCCAACAGCCTGTACGCTCAGAGTCTGGAAGGATACTGTCCTCTCTGTCAAGACCACAAGCTACTTTGGGGCAATGGCTAGACCACACTCTTGTAGGTATTTTCTTCAGAGTCCCAAACAGCACAGCTGGTGAGCCAGAGAACCCAGCAGGGAACATGTCCCTACAGAATTGCTGAGAGAGAGTGGGACCTGGGGGAAAGCTGATGCTGTCTCAACTACTAAGAAGCTGGGCCCAGGGCCATTACTAGGCCTCAGGCCTTCTGCAAGTGAATAGGCCATTAGCTTCAGCTCACGGATCTGCTTGGCTCTGCCCTCAGAGGGCTCCCTTTCTAACAGGCCTATTTCTGCCCTCCCAGGGACTCTGTGTTCTGCCAAAATAACCAGGCCACCAAATTCCCAGAGGCTGTGTGAGGTTAACCAAAGACATCAAAGAAACTAGGGAGGAAGGCAGGAAACCTATATGCAAGCATTAAAGAAAGCTACCCCTAACACCTTTCCCCCATACTATTTCTAGAGCTATTGCTCTGGGTGCTAAGGCTGGACACAGGGGCAGAGTCAACAGGAACTGTTTGGTTTCCAAAAAAAACAGATTAAAAGGGCACATTATATATATGTCCCTCTTGCATGTATAATAGTTTTAACAACTTGCCTCCACCTCACATGGCTGCCTTTTTATGGTAAGCGCTCAGTAAGCACTCAGAGGGACTTTTGAGTTGAATAAAATCCCACCGGAGGGACTATTCCAGAACGCCCATCCCTCCTCAACCAGGGTCCTAAATGTGCCCCTCCCACCCAGCATGAAGTACTTAGTGCTCTTTACCTGAGGGTGCTGTGCAGTCGCACTGTCCCTTGAGCTGAGGTGAGGGAGAATCACGTCCTTAGTGAATGAAGTTACCACTCTGAAGCCAGTCTGCCTGGTTTCAAATCCTGACTGTCATTTATAAGCTGTCCGAATTAAGGCAAGTTATATCACCTCTTTGAGCCTCAGCTTCCCCATCTGTAAAAGAGGGATAATAATAGCATCTAACTTACAGGGTGCTGCGATAACTGAAGGGGTTTAATATGCATAAAGTGCTAGAACAGTGCCTGGTATATAGTAAGCATTATACTTAATGCTATGAGGATGATGAGCTGTAAATACTAGTCCAGTGAACAGCTGCTTGGGGCTGAGGCAGTGCAGCCATGACAGGAGGGAGCAGAGAAAAAGACCAACCAGTTCAACTCTGAGTCAAGGAACTATGCCAAGGCATCACCTGGGATGTCCCTCCCTGAGCCAGCACACCTTCTACTGGGGGTGCCTCTGCAGCCATCACCTTTGCCATCTCTCATGCCCCCCAGTTATAGCATCCAATAGGGATGAGGGGTAAATGGAGAAAATCCTGAGCAAGGTTAGCCCTCTTAGGAAGAGCCTCCAAGATAAAAACAAGACATAGGAATTACTCTCCCAAAGGTGATTCAAGCCATGTGGTCTTGGCCAAGTCACTTTACCTTCTTCACTTCTCTGTGCTTCAGTATCCCCATCTATACAACAAGGGGTCTGACCAGATGATCACTGGGTTCAGAGATTCTAGGATTCTTCGATTCTAACAGACATTACTTGCAAAGAGGCATCATTCTACTGCTCTCCTCTCATTAAAAGAAGAATGAAATGCCAAAGATACAACTTTTAAAAGTGTTTTATAGCAACTGATTGTGACACAAATCAGAAAGGGTTCACTGGTCAGCTGGGGAAGGGCCCCAGGCTGGCCACACAAAGGCACTCTAGCCACCTCCATCACTTACCACTTCCCTTCTCTTCCCTACTGTCTGCTTGATCCAGGTCACTACTTCCACTTCTGCAGATCTGATTCAGGAGGGCAGCCCTCTTTGTTCTACTCACCTACCTACCCACGCCTTCCTGCAGGCCTGTTCAAAGCCTCACCAGCCTCTGCTCTTGGGCCTGCATCCACACCAGCTGCAGCCCTGGTGACACTCTTGGACCTCAGCTGTGCCCTGGGCAGCAGAATGAGAGTGCCAGAGGTGACTACACAGGCCTGGGTGCTTCCTAAGAGAGCCCAAAAGAAGCCAACAGAAGGCAAAAGAAAGCATAGAGCATTCTGTTCTGCACAGAATTTTGAACGTTTATAATAACATCAAACTATCTGTTTGCATCAGAGGCCATGCTGTCTCAAAGCAGCCCCTCCTCCACTCTCCCTCCTTTACAGACAAAAAAGTCCTATAAACTGACAAAACCTTAAAATGAAATGGAAAATGAAATTTACCTTAAGCCAACTAAACACATGGAGCTGGGTCAGGTTTTAGTCAGGTCTGCTTCTGTCACATTAGCTATGGTTTTCTGAAGACTGGAGTATGTTTAAGATAATATTCGTGCTTTATAGCCATGCTTTTAAACTCTGTACTTGCCAATTCAGTTACCTTCTCCTATGAGGTTTGCCCTTCAACAATGAGATTAGTTAGGTTGATTAGGCTGGTGGAGCCAATCATGTTTACAATCTTCCTAAAACATAGAGCTCTCCATGAACAAGAAAGGCAAAAATAATAAATAAATAAACAAAATTTTTTTACTCCTTTTCTTCAATTTTCTCTAGAGGCTAGGCATATTTCTGATAGTTTTAAAGCTGTGGAAAAGTTTTATTATAGATTTTATTACAGAATTTAAAAATTTCAAAAAATAACTGCTTGGAACCACAAATAATTCAAAGGAAACATAGTAATCCCATAAACAAGCATTCTGGCGTCTGTTAGAAAATTTTCCTCAAATTATGAAATGTAGCTCTCCATGCTTTCCAATGACTGTTATAGTACCCACAAATATCTGTGATTTCAGTGGAATACTTTAACATAATTTTTCTTTTTAAGGCATGATCCTGATTCATTTTTTCTTCAATATCTCAGTCATTTCAGGAACTACCTGCAAATAAAAACAAAAAGTAAGCAACTAGAGCCTTCACTGTGATACGGTCACAGCTCCGTAAGCAGTACAGGGAGGCCAAAAGAAACAACACGAATCACTGTTGAGGCACGAGGGCCCCCTCCTCTCCACCAGGAACCCCCTGTTCTCCAGTAGTCTCTCTTCCCACCCAGGGAGACTACCCAGGACCCAGGGCTGGCAGGGCCTACAGCCCACTCATTGCCTAGGTGCCTTTTTTTTTTTTTTCCTTTTTTGAGACAGGCTCTCACTCTGTCACCCAGGTTGCAGTGCAGTGGTGCAATTATAGCTCAGTGCAGCATCCACCTCCTGGGGTCAATCAATCCTCCCACCTCAGTAGCCACCAATCTGGCTAATTTTTGTAGAGACAGGGTTTCGTCATGTTGCCCAGGCTAGTCTCGAACTCCTGGGCTCCGGTGATCTGCCTGCCTCAGTCTCCCAAAGTGTTGAGATTACAGGCATGAACGACTGCACGCACTGCTACCTTTCGGCTTTTTGACCCAACCACAAATTTCAAGAAGGCACCCTAGAAACAGGAAGCCCAATTTTTCTTGTCTGGGCGAAAAGTACTGTGTATTTACCTTCGTATTTTCCTTGGCATTCTTCCCACCCTTAACTGCATTCCTGACTTCCCTTCGAAGTCCACACCAAAGTCTCTAGCTTGCTGCAGTTATGACCCCTGCTAACCTCCTCTAGTACTTGTTCTCTCACTGTTCATTCATTCATTCATTCATCCATCATTCATTTCACAAACATATTGGTTGCTTTTTCAGCAGCATACTACTATCATCTGGCACACAGGAATGTGCTACATGCTGAACATTCAATATCATCATGCTTTATTAAAATCAAGACCTTGTGTGCTAATGCAGTGGCCGGTCAGCAGACAGTAAGAAACCACAGCAAGGGGAAATGGCCTGAGTTGGCTCCCATTTTAAAAAGGATTAATTACTAACCCTTAGTCGTGGCAGTACAGTGGCTGCAACTGGAGCCTCCAGTGTAGAGCTGCTCTGTAACTGCTTACAGGGGAGAGCTGTCTGAGGGAGCTGCAGGGAATGTCACACAGACACTCTGAAAACTGGTCCAGCCTCTTGTGCAAAATATCAATTACCCAGTCTTCCAAGGGGCTTTCAGCTGCCTTAGCTCACAAAGATCCCAGCTGAACTCGCCAATGATGAATATAGCCTCTCAATTATTTAAGAGAGCTACATTTCCATTAGGTGGAAATAATGTGTTCGTACAAAATTTATTAAGGAAATTGTCGACATGTTGTTTCTTCTGAATGTCACTTTGTCTCCAGCCTATTAAAAGGCCCATGTTTACCATGGAGCCAGCAGGCATTTGCTCAGGGGTGGCATTAAGTGCTGGCACCACTTCTCCCAGCTTTCCTCAGTGGAGAGACCATGAGCTCATGCCAGTCACACAGATGACATGCTAACTGAGCTTCACACAGGACCTGTGTATTTCATGAAAAATAGGATAAAGCCCAACTTCTCTTACCACGAAGTGAAACACTAATTTGGTTTAGAATATATAACTTTTCAAAATTTTACCAAATATATCCTTACCACACTCTCCACGAAAGGGTTGAGAGGATTTTCTCTACCATCTGTATCTTTTTTTATTAGATCAACCACACACTTTTCTTTTCTTTTGAGACAGAGTTTTGCTCTTGTTGCCCAGGCTGGAGTGCAATGGCGCCGTCTCGGCTCACTGCAACCTCTGCCTCCCAGGTTCAAGCAATTCTCCTGCCTCAGACTCCCAAGTAGCTGCGATTACAGGCATTTGCCACCATCCCCAGCTAATTTTTTTTGTATTTTTAGTAGAGATGGGGTTTCACCAAGTTGACTAGGTTGGTCTCGACCTCCTGACCTCAGGTGATCCACCCACCTCGGGCTCCCAAAGTGCTGGGATTACAGGCGTGAGCCACTGCAGCCAGCCCAACTATACACTTTTCAAGCATACCACATGATGCCTTATTTAGGAAAAAGGAAATGTTAACTCAGGTTCATTGAGTGTCTGATGGCCTGAGCACACTGAAAGATCTTATTTCTATTCTCTTTTAGATATTGCAGAGGCAACTCCCTACTCAGTAAGACCCAATAAAAGTCACCTAAGTTTTTTTTAAAAAAGACAACCTACTGATATAAATCACAGTACAAGTATGTTTCACTCATTCACTTAGTACTTCCTCCAGGTAGTACTAAGGGAAACAGAGAAGCTCTCTGTCACTATGGGAGTAACAGAGGAGTTCTGCCTCCTAGTTGGCAAGAACAGACAGAGGCCTATGAATCACCCAATCAGAAGTGTGCTCATCTTATACTGGAATGCAGGAGAAGGAGAAGAGAATAGCATTAAAAGCTCCAAATTCGAGTCCTGAGGAAGATCAGTGTGGATTAGGAAAATTCAGAACATCAAACTAAAGAAAAAAAGGATTCTAGGCAAAAAAAATGAGGCACAGACAGAGATAAACAACTGCAGGTTCCCGAGATAGTAAAGAGATTGTAGTGACTATAGGGGAGAAGAGGAAAGAAAAGAAGGTTTAGAAAGATAAGTGGTTTGCCGAGGTCATTCAATGCGAACAGAATAGTCTCTTTGAACAGATAGGTGGTGCTGGGACAACTGGATAATCACATGCCAAAGAATGCAGATGGACTCCTACCTCACACCATATACAAAAATTAACTCAAAATGGATCAACAACCTAAATATATGAGCTAAAACCATAAAACTCTTATAAGAAAACAGGGGTGAATCTTCATGAGCCAAGATTTGGCAATGGATTCTCAGATATGATGCCAAAAGCACAAGCAATAAAATAAAAAAAAGATAAATTGGACTTCATCACAATCTAAAACTTGCACATCAAAGGATATTCTCAAGAAGGTGAAAAGCTAACCTACAGAATGAGAAAATGTTTGGAAATCATATCTCTGATAAGTGTTTAGTATCCATTATATGTAAAGAATTCACACAAGTCAACAAAAAGAGAAACAGCCCAACTGAAAATGGGCAAAAGAGGTGGATAAACATTTCTCTAAAGGAGATATACGAATGGCCAGTGAACATCTTTTCATATGCTTGTGTGCTTAACATCACTAGTTATTAGGAAAACACAAATCAAAGTCACAGTGAGATACCACTTCACACCTACTAGGATGACTAGAATTAAAAAACAGAAAATAACAAGTGTTACTGAGGATGCAGAAAAACTGGAACCCTTGTGCACTGCTGGTGGGAACGTAAAATCATGCAACTTCTATGGAAAGCAGTTTGAAGGTTCTTCAAAAAGCTAAACATGGAATTCATATGACCCAGCAATTCTACTCCTAGTTATAAACCCAAAAGAACTGAAAGTAGGGGCTTGAGCAGATACTTGTAGTCTTGGCTCACTGCAACTTCTGCCTCCTCCCAAGTTCAAGTGATTCTTCCACCTCAGCCTCCCGAGTAGCTGGCCACCATGCCTAGCTAATTTTTGTATTTTTTGGTAGAGATGGGGTTTCACCATGTTGGCCAGGCTGGTCTCAAACTCGTGACATCAAGTGATCCAACCACCTTGGCCTCCCAGTGCTGGGATTACAGGTGTGAAATCACCGTGCCTGGCTGGCAATGGGTTTTTAGATATGAGACTTCAAGCATAAGCAACAAAGAAAAAATTGGTAAGCTGGATTTTATCAAAATTTAAAACTTTATTTTAAAACTTTTTCTTCCCCTTTTTCATAGGCATTGACAAAATTTAAAACTTTCATGCTTTAAAGGACACCATTAAGAAAGTGAAAAGACAACCCACACAACGGGAGAAAATATTTGCAAATCAAATACTCAATAAGGGACTTATATCCATGATATATAAAGAACACTAACAACTCAAGAACAAAAAGATAATGTGATTTAAAAATTACAAAGGATCTGAATAAACTTTCTCCAAAGAAAATATACAAATGGCCAATAAGCAGATGAAAAGATACTAAAAGTCATTTGCCATCAGGGAAATGCAAATCAAAATCACGAGATACCACCTCACACTCATTAGAAGGGCTATATTTAAAAAGACAGACAATAACATACATTAATGAGTATATAGAAAAACCAGAGCCCTCACACATTTTTGGTGGGAATGTAAAAGGGGGCAGCCACTCTGAAAACAACCTGACGGTTATTCAAAATGTTAAACTCAGAGTTACCAGGTGACCCAGCAATTCCATTTCTAGATATCCATCCAAAAGAAATGAAAACATAGGTCTGCACAAAACCTCATACGTGAATGTTCATAGCAGCATTATTCTTAATAGCCAAAAAGGGGAAAAACTCAACATGTCCATCAAATGATAAATGAATAAACAAAATGTTACATAGCCCTATAATGGATATTATTTGGCAAGAAAAAGAAAGTACTAACACAGGCTATAACATGGATGAACTTTGAAAACCTTATGCTAACTGAAGGAAGCCAATCACAAAGATCACATATTACATAATTCCATTTATATGAAACATACAGGACTGGCAAATCTATAGAAACAGAAAGTAGATTAGTGGTTGCCAGGAGCTGGGGCTGGGGTCTGAGGATGCAGAACATAAAACAGGGAATGAATGCTGATAGGTATGGAGTTCTTTTTGGTGTGATGAAATGTGTGATAGTGGTTGTGTAACTGTGAAAATACTAAAACCCACTGAATTGTACATTTTTAAATGGTGAGTTTTATGGTACATGAATTATGTCTCAGTAAAGCTGTTTAATATTAAACAAAAAATAGGTGGTGCCCTATGCCCTATCACAGTAACTACAATTATAATATTTACCATTTACTGAGTACCTACTATGTACCTGGACAGAACAGGCAGGCTAATATTTATCACAGACTCTATTAGTATTAGGTGCAGTATAATTTCATTTCATCTTCATTACAACCTTTAAAGAGGTAGTGTAATATTTACATTACTTACAAGGAAGCTGACATCCAGAGATTAAAATCTTAGCCAAGATAGTTTAACTAGTATGTGGCCAAGGCAGAATTGGAATTAAAGCTCTTAATTACTATAACATATTATTTCTAAGGCCAAAAAAAAAAAAAAAAAAAAAAAAAAAAA
>NW_012102488.1:525604-527435 GCF_000951045.1 Mandrillus leucophaeus
GTGATCCGCCCACCTCAGCCTCCCAAAGTGCTGGGATTGCAGGTGTGAGCCACCACTCCTGGCCATGTACTTCAGAACTTCTAAGCTGTATGAGATAGTCATTGCCTTAATACAATTCTAGCTAAAAGCAAATAAACACAGTATCTTTGTCTGAAGTCTCTCTCTAGTCCAAAGCGGGCTTCCTAAAATACAAAAGGAGCCTGAGAACCTGAAACTAGAAGTCAGCTGACTAGATGATTTTTAAGGCCTTGTTCCACTTCACTGTCTTAGGACTCTTTCTCACTGAGATACCTCTGTGTCCACACACACACACACACACACACACACACACACATATTCTCATGCCACACCTGGGAGCTGCCCTTAATGCAGGACCACAATGTGTGTGACCCCATTCCATCAACAATGACTACAAAGAAGCTCCTGCCCTAAGGCAGGTGGCCATTGGAAGAACACTGAAAATTTCCAACTGCTTAATAGTTTATCTTATCATGAAAGCTGCCATGTGAGTTTTAACACATAGTACACAGGCAGACAGAAGAATCTAACTTAAACAAAATTACTTATAAGTTTATTAAAATATTCTCTTGAGGAAAAAAGGCAATACAGTAGACATCTACTTGCAAACATGGATAAGGTTCAGAAAGTATTTAATTTTGCTTTTAAATAAAAAGAATATTTACCCCTCTATTCATACCAATAGTAAGGAACTGAATTCTTACTACTTGAACAAAGTTATCATTATACAGAGAAAAAAAAATTCTCTTTTTCATATCAGCTCCCCTTCCCACTAGAACATCTTAGTGGGAAAATGACTAACCTTACTGTTTGTTCTTACACACTTGGGCCAGGCAACACGAGCAGATGACCTACCTGAACCCCAAATACCAGATACAGAGCTTCAGGGTTACTGAAGAGGGGTAATGTTTTTCCCAAGACAAGATCTAAGCTCTACGGCAGGGGCCTTCTGAGGGGAAGTATGCCCAACACTGAGCCAGAGCAAGAGCCCCATCCTAGTCTTTGCATGCAGTCTGAGCCATCATGGAGTAATTGGCTCCAGGGTCCTATTTCCATCCTTCACTGAGCATGAACATATACTTCAAAATACAAATGTGCTCTCCAAGCACTGTCACTAGTTCCTCTAGATCATGTGCAGTGCTGGTGAAGTCACGGAAATAGGCCAATCCTCTTGCTGAGGGGACCACCTGTAGCTCTGTTCTCAGGCCCATAGCCCCTCGCTGTGGTTCTACGTGAGGGGTTCCTTACCCCAGCAAACCCACTTCTCCTAGGGTTGGATTATATTTTCAGAGTGTCAATTCCTGCATGAGTGATTTTTGCATAAGATAATCTAGAAACGTGTAGGCAGACCCAGGGAAAAAAGACCAGGCCATGACCTTTAAATGTGGCCAAATGAGTATCAAGTGCTCATCATCTGTAATTCACTAATTAATATCATGAAAGTAATTTTTCTCATGGGAAGGTCAAATACGGAGGTAACGGCAAGAGAGAAGGAACACTCAAAAGTGGAGTGTGAGGAGTGGGAAATAAGTGCTCTCCCTACACTGATCAGCTAAGGAAGGCCATTAACCCACAAACACAGCAAGCAGAGCATTCTTATTGAGTCAGATAAGCTGGATATGAGTGCCTACTCTCCTCTGAAAAGCTCTAGCATTCTTGGCAAATTCCTGAATAAGGGGGTTTGATGTTAATTTCTTTAGGGTACCTGCCAAATATGATTCTAGGTTATAAATTACTTGAATCACTTCACATTGTGCATTAACTTAGCACATGAGATGCCAAAAACCATGTGAGTATTTTTTTTTTTTTTTTT
>NW_012102488.1:529988-531435 GCF_000951045.1 Mandrillus leucophaeus
AAAAAAACTTGTCCTTTATAACTAATGGTTGTTGAAGGGTCAAGCAAAACAATGAATGTAAGAGAATAAAATGTTATGCGTATACATTTTTACTCCAGATACGGTTCTACTTGGTGAGCAAAATATCACCTAGGGAATTATTAGTCTAACAGCTGTATATACATGCTACACATGATGCAATTTGCAATTTAAATTTTTCACACGAAAATTAGGCTAAAAAAGTCCTTTTCGTACGCTATTATCTGACTTCCATTTTCTTTAGATCATAATCCAAAATAGATAATGCTAATTCTCACCCATAATTTGTATAATTGTATTTCTTAACATTATATATATTCTTATATATTTCTTATATAATTACAATACATAAAATACAAAAAATAACAAAAATTATATTAAAAATATAAAAATATATAACATTAAGAAATATAATTATACAAATATTGTATTTTTGATTTTTTAAAATCAAAAGTATTAAATATTTTATTTTTAAAATATTTTCTTTAAATATTTGATTTTTTAAAACTGGGGTCGCCCCAGTGAGGAGTATATTCACCAAACCACTTTGTCTGCACTCTTCTGTCAGAATTACTACAGTATTCACCTACAATGTGCTCATTCTGATTTCAGCTGAGAAAACGACTTGATGCGTACTCTGTAGGTTCCTAGAGTCTGTCAAAGGTGCGATTCTTTTTACTGCACCTTATCCAAGGTACACAATAGTAGTAGTGAGCCACTCAGCTGTAGTACCTGCTGAGCCAGAGAGGCAGAGAGATGAGAGAGAGGGGGAACAGAAGCAGGACCCTGGCTTAGTTGTGCCCATAACCTGCTGATTGTCCCAAATCACATCTCTCTGGAACAGGCAACTTAAAAAGAATGTACCTGGCTTGTGTTACTCACACAGTAACAAACAGGAGTCTGCCATATGTTTAGTATTTTTATAATCTGTAGTTTTTTTCCCCCAAACTGATTTTTTTTTTTTTTTTTGAGACAGGGTCTTACTCTGTTGCCCAGGCCAAAGTGCAGTGGTGTAATCATGGCTCACTGCAGTCTCAATCTCCTGGGCTCATGTGATCCTCTTACCTCAGTCTCCCCAGTAGCTGGGACCACAGGCACATGTCACCAGACCTGGCTAATTTTTGTATTTTTTGTAGAGATGGGGTTTCACCATGTTGCCCAGGCTGGTGTCCTACTTCTGGACTCAAGTGATCCACCTTTCCTCAGCCTTCCAAAGTGCTGGGATTACAGGCATAAGCCATTGTGCCTGGCCTCCCAAACTGCACTTTTAAAGGACTGATTAACTTCTCTATTTTTGTATTAATCAAATATATATATAACTGTACTTCAGAACTTTATTTTTATTTTTTAAAATTTTATTTATTTATTTTTTTGAGACAGAGTCTCGCTCTGTCGCCCAGGCTGGAGTGCAGTGGTGCGATCTCCACTC
>NW_012102488.1:533840-536402 GCF_000951045.1 Mandrillus leucophaeus
CGTTACCACACCTGGCTAAATTTTTGTATTTTTTAGTAGAGATGGGGTTTCACCGTGTTAGCCAGGATGGTCTCGATCTCCTGACCTCGTGATCCGCCTGCCTTGGTCTCCCAAAGTGCTGGGATTACAGGTGTGAGCCACGGCGCCCGGCCGCCATGTGGATATTTTAAAGACAATTTGGACTGTTTTTTAAAAGCAAAGTTATAATGCTCTATATAAACAACACATATCTAATCTTAGAGCAACTTAACCTTTAAGTAGGTCAAAATTGTGTACACATATTAACAGTATATATACAAACATAGACACACAAACACATGATGTTTTCTTTTAATAGCTTCGTCCCTGACCAATTCTAAGAGTTTCTCGGATGACAATCCAGATAATAGCAGCTTACCTTAAATAAATCTGCAACTATTCCATAATCTGCCACTTGGAAAATTGGAGCTTCTGGGTCTTTATTAATAGCCACAATTGTCTGTGAAATAAACAAAGAGTTTTGACTTTTACCAAGAAAACATTCCACACAGACTGATAGTTCCATTTTAACTTCCCTTACAATATATTAACATTCTTAAAATGTCTAAAAATAAGATTTGATGCATCTGTGTCAATATTGTAAATTTATTAGAAATTTCCGGGTTGGAATGTAATAAAATTCTCTCTTACCCACAACTAGCCCATCTCAGTACTAAAGAGTTTAAAATCATTTTTTCTTTAAAGTTCTTCTTTTGACTTACCAAAAAAAAAACTGATTCTAGGTGAAAAAGTAACAAATCCATACCCAAATCCACAGCCTTTGTAGTGCAAACTATTTTGTCCTTCATTTATTATTTCAAAATTATTATTCTGGAGGACAGGCACAGTGGCTCACGCCTGTAATCCCAGCACTTTGGGATGCCAAGATGGGCGAATCACCTGAGGTCAGGAGTTCGAGACTAGCCTGGCCAACATGGTAAAACCCGTCTCTACTAAAAATACAAACATTAGCCAGGTATGGTGGTGTGTGCCTGTAATCCCAACTACTTGGGAGACTGAGGCAGGAGACTCGTTTGAACCCGGGAGACAGAGGTTGCAGTGAGCAGAGATCGTGCCACTGCACTCCAGCAGTGAGACTCTGTCTCAACAAAAATAAAAATAAAAATAAATAAAATTATTCTGGGATATTCTAACAATATGAAAGCTAAACTATCTTGTCAGCTTGTTATTAAGGGACGTTAAACAGCTTTAAGTCCTTATGTACATAGCAAATAGATTAATAAAACAAGCAAATTACTTCTATCTCTTATAAAAGCATTATAAAAATATTCTTAAATGCAGGCCAGGCGTGGTAACTCATACTTATAATCCCAGCACTTTGGGAGGTGGAGGCAGGAGGATAAGACTGTGGATTAAAAATAATTCAAATCTCTAGAAGTAAAATTAAGTTTCTACCTACCTGGCATTGTATGTGGTGAAAACAGCTGGTATTAAAAAACACATTAAGTATTTTGATGTAGCCTGACTCAAAATACAGGCTACATGATATCCAACATCTGTGTATTTCCCTTAGAGGGGTTCCTCAGAGAGATGTGCAGAATATGCCAGAATGTCTAAGATTGGAACATGGTATAGTCCAGGTAACTGCTAATCCAGAGAAACATGCTACACACATTAAGACGCATGGTCAGAGACAATAAACAAGTTTCAAACATGAGCCTCAAATTCAAAGGCACAAGAACAAACATTTTGAATAGCAGATGTTGATTTGCATTGACGTGTTTGTCTTTTGGGAATGTGTAACCTGCTTCATGGCAATAAGCAGAGATTTGTTTAGTTATTGATGGTAAATTATTCTCCTAGAGGCCACTTAGACATCTGGGAGTTTAATCATCCATAAGCTTTTTTCATTGTACTATGTAACAATTGTTATTATCATTATTACTTTGAGACAGAGTTTCATCGTGTTGCTCAGGCTGGAGTGCAGTAGTACAATCAGCTCACAGAAGCCTTGATCTCCTGGGCTCAAGTGATCCTCCCACCTCAACCTCCTGAGTAGCTGGGACCACAGGGGTGTACCACCATGCTCAGATAATTATTTTACTTTTTGGAGAGATGGGGTTCTCACTATGTTGCCTAAGCCAGTCTCCAACTCCTGGGCTCAAATGATCCTCCTGCCTTGGCCTCCCAAAGTGCTAGAATGACACTGAGCCACCATGCCTGCCTTAAAAGTTATTTTTAGAGAGAGAGCATATAACTGTAGGCAAGGAACCACTACAGTATTTAACAAAAAAGATGTGGGCTGGTTATTGTTCTTCGGATTATTAAAATAATATTTCTAAATAATCAATTGTAAAGAACTATGATAAAGTCTTGCTAGTATCCAAAGTTCTCTCAATAGCTCCTTGCAAGCTCAAGTTCTTCCTTCTTACAGAGCTTTGAAATGCATAGATTGTATTCAACCATATTATTATTATTACTTTTTTTTTTTTTTTTTGAGACAGAGTCCTGCTCTGTCGCCCAGGCTGGAGTGCAGTGGCGCAATCTCGGCTCACTGCAAGCTCCGCCTCCCGGGTTCACACC
>NW_012102488.1:536452-549428 GCF_000951045.1 Mandrillus leucophaeus
TTTGAGACAGAGTCCTGCTCTGTCGCCCAGGCTGGAGTGCAGTGGCGCAATCTCGGCTCACTGCAAGCTCCGCCTCCCGGGTTCACACCATTCTCCTGCTTCAGCCTCCCGAGTAGCTGGGACTACAGGTGCCTGCCACCACGCCCAGCTAATTTTTTGTATTTTTAGTAGAAACGGGGTTTCATCTTGTTAGCCAGGATGGTCTCAATCTGCTGACCTCAGGTGCTCTGCCCACCTCGGCCTCCCAAAGTGCTGGGATTACAGGCGTGAGCCACCGCATGTGGCCTCAACCATATTACTATATATTAGTTCAGAAATTGCTTTCATTAGATTCATTTGATTTAACAATCAAATCTTGAATTCCTTCAACTAAACCAGAATTCTAATTAAAATTGCAGCTTGTAGGGAATGCAACTGTCAGATTTAAACCATTCTAATATCCCATTTTAGAACTTAAAACCAATACAACTAAAGACTGTCTCCTATGCAGATAATGGGGCTATGACAACAGCGGACGACACAAGACAACAGGACGAGACAGTGACAACAAGGGCTATGCCTTTTTCATTTAAGCATTCCCAGCTTCTAGTATAAGGAACGATCTTAATAAACATTTGTTGACTAGATGGAGATACAAAGTCTTGGCTGACCCCCAACACCAGTCTCCTTACTTCAACTGTTCCCTATTTCCTCTGATGTACACTACCTAGTGTCTTTCCCACAATCCAGCCCTGTTGGCGTGGGGTGAGAATTTTCACTGGTATCTTCTTGACAGGCAGAATCTTTTATTTTTAGAGAAGCAGAATTCTAGCTATGTCTGAACTGGTCTGGCTAAAAATATACTTTAAGGCTGCTGGTGCTGGAATTTCTTTCTTTTTATTTATTTTTTCTTAATGCAGCAATCACATTTTCCCTATTGGCACTGCTGTTTTCATAGCTCAGTAAAGAAACTTACCATCCAACTGTAAAATCTGACTGGTTTTGGGCCAGTTCATTTAGAAGCTACAAAGAGGTAGTGCATGCATTTCAAGTTAGAAGAAGTTAAGCCTGTTAAAAGTTTTATTATCTTTTATATCAAGCTTCCATCTGAATGGATAAATGCAGGAATGTCAGCGGCATCTCTGACTTCATGAAAGACAAGTTCATAATTCAAACCATACATTATTATGCATGAATTAATGTGTCATATTCTGAAATATATGTTCAGAGTCATTACACAGGACTTCCAGAGTAGTCCAAGTAGCAAGTTAAAATCAAGTGTTTCCTGGCCAGACACAGTGGCTAACGCCTGTAATCCCAGCACTTTGGGAGGCTGAAGTGGGTGGATCACGAGGTCAGGGGATTGAGACCATCCTTGCTAACACGGTGAAACCCTGTCTCTACTAAAAATACAAAAAATTTAGCCAGGTGTGGTGGTGGGCGCCTGTAGTCCCAGCTACTTGGGAGGCTGAGGCAGGAGAATGGCATGAACCCAGGAGGCGGAGCTAGCAGTGAGCCAAGATCAGGCCACTGCACTCCAGCCTGGGCGATATCAGCCTGGGCAACACAGCAAGACTCCGTGTCAAAAAAAAAAAAGGGCAATAAGTAGAGGAAGGAAACACTTGACTTTTTTTTTTTTTTGAGACGGAGTCTCGCTCTGTTGCCCAGGCTGGAGTGCAGTGGTGCAATCTCAGCTCACTGCAAGCTCTGCCTCCCGGGTTCACACCATTCTCCTGCCTCAGCCTCCCGAGTAGCTGGAACTACAGGCGCCCGCCACCACACCTGGCTAATTTTTTTTTTTTTTTTTGCATTTTTAGTAGAGACTAGGTTTCACCGTGTTAGTAGAGATTAGGTTTCACCGTGTTAGCCAAGATGGTCTCGATCTCCTGACCTCATGATCTGCCCACCTTGTTCTCCCAAAGTGCTGGGATTACAGGCATGAGCTACCACGCCCAGCCCCATACTTATTGTACTTTTGATAATTACTGAGATACTGAGATATTAAGATGGCCTGATGCTCCAACCCAAAATGTGTTGGTTATACTTTGATAACAACCCAAGAACAGGGGCCCTGCTGATATATGAGATTGTGACGGTTAGAGGACCAAAGTGAAGCAGACAGAGAGAGAATCAGGGATCAAAACCTCAAAAATAAGTTAGACGTTCAGAACCTCATCAAATTGTTTAAGCCTCACATTTTCTATCCACAGATTGTCATAGCTGAAGGGCACCTTAGTGATCGTCATTCAATACCCACATTTAGTAGACAAAGAAACTGAGTTTGCAGACAGCACTCATCATGCATTAAGTTAGCAGTGGAGCTATAACTCAGGTTCAGGCCTCTTTCCATGACACAGTACTGCCTCTGTGACCAATAATTTTTAAGGCAGTGAACAGTAGCTTTTATTTCTTTTGGTTCCCAGATCTATATTAGTGTGAATGGCTTGACTACATGCACTGTAACTACATGGAAACATACAAGGTAAGCCAAATCCTAAAATGTGGAAACGTTTTCTTTTAGCATCACTGATGTATAATTACCTTGCTGTCTTTCATCCCAGCTAAATGTTGGATGGCTCCAGATATTCCAACAGCAATATAAAGTTCCTGAAATAAAAGAGGTCATGTTATTAATACGTATTTATGTTATATAATACTTTCCAAAGTGTTTGCTATTAGCAGTTTAAGTCTTAGGCAAAAGTCATGTTAAATAAAACAGAGGCAAAATGTATTGCTTAAATTATGCTTTCCTTTTTCTCTGATCTCCTTAACCTACAGTTCTCTTTTTCCTGTGAATTTCTATAGCAGTGGTGGTATAATAAATATGTGGATAATGAGGACTACTGAACATTTACTATGTGCCAGACACAGTGTTAAGCATTTTACATCAAGTGTCTCAATCTCACAATTACCTGTAAGGTAGCATTTTTCATCTGTGGTACTCACTTGAAAATCACTGCACAACCCATACATGCTGTACATACCCATTAACAATTAACAACATACACACATTGTATATTAACATATAAACACATATACTCAAATATATTAAAATAAATTTTGACTTAGTTGTTTGGCTTAATTGTTCGCCTTATCACAAAAAGATATTTGTTAAAATGGTAATAAGGATATGTTTACTAAACTTTGTATTTAGAAAAACCAGAAATACAAATCACTATCAAGAGATTTTAAACACACACACACACACACACACACACACACACACACGTTCTCTCTGAATAAAAAATAACAAACTTCTCAAAGGCATGGGCTGAACCTTTGTGTTTCCAGAGCCTAGCAAAAAGGCCTCCATACCATAGTTTTTCGGTAAATGTTGATGATATCTGTACCTCTTCCTGCCCCTCTGCCCTCAATAATTACAAAGGGAATGACTGACACTGTTCTGTCTCCTTATCTAAAATTTTTACAGTACCTATGTTTGAAAATAAAAACACACTTCCATTATGAAAATTTTTAAGCACTTTAATAAGTGCTTAATTAGAAGAGCTTACCTGCTTCATTTTGTTTACCAGGTATAATTAAAGCTTCAATTGAAAACCTTTTCCCACACAAAAAATGAACAAACAAGTCCTGGCCTGGGTAGGAGGTATAACTACCATGTAACCAGACTGACACTAAGGTTTTGTCACAACTGACAGTAAAGTCTCTCCTCGATATGAATAATATGTGGAAGGCACTGAAGGTGGTTCTGTTATACTTAGTTTTCTTATTGGGCAGATACTGCAAAAGCCAATGACAGTGTCAAGGTGGTCCCACTTTGTTTTCTGCACTGCTTATGATCTCATTTAACAATTGCTCAATCCAAAATAAGAGAGCATTTCAACTAGGATCTGGAAATAATGTTATTGCCTCCTAATGTTATGATTTTTCATAGCACCGAAGTGTATATGACCACATACAAGTCAATTCAGGCCTTACTTTTTCCAGTTGTAAACAGAAGAGGTACAGCTCCAGCACTGGTGCTTGTAAAGAAAGCTCCCCAGGATACTCTGATGTATAGCCAGAGCTGGAGAACCACTATAATAGGTAATCCCTCAGCTCTTTGGCAGCCTGAATCTTAGAACTGTCCAGCCCCCTGCAGTACTCCCTAGGCCTGATCTTTACAAGCATAAAGTGTCCAACTGCTCATAGAGCAGCACCATGTAACCTGGAAAAGGAACCAATCTAGTCCCCAAAGTGAGTTAATTATCTAAAAATGAGATGAGCTTGTTTTTTTAATCAACTTGTTCTATAGTTACCAAAAGCCTGAAGAACAATTTGGGGTAGTAAGACTGTGTCTTAGGGTGGGGAGGAATGCTGCAGAAAGTATGGATGAGGATTAAAAAGCAATTGCATGCTCTGTGATTCTACCTTGAATGCATCCAGCGTGTCAATTGTGATCCTACACAGTCGGACAATGCAATAAGGCCCTGACATCATACTGTCTCTCACACATGGACACTAGCATAAGTAGTAAACCTCTTCTACTACTTTCTACTTAAGATTTACAAGTAATTCAATAGTTTTTTTTTTTTTTTTTTTTGAGACAGAGTCTCACTCTGTCACCCAGGCTGGAGTGCAATGGCGTAGTCTTGGCTCACCGCAACCTCCACCTCCTAGGTTCAAGCGATTCTCCCGCCTCAGCCTCCCGAGCAGCTGGGACTACAGGTGTATGCCACTCCACCCGGTTGATTTTTGTATTTTTGGTAGAGACGGGTTTTCACTATGTTGGCCAGGCTGGTCTCGAACTCCTGACCTTGTGATCTGCCCACCTCGGCCTCCCAAAGTGCTGGGATTACCAGCATGAGCCACCGCGCCCAGCCTTCAATAGATAATTTTAAGGTCACCTCAGTTTATTCTGACTAGCATTTCATTCATGAAGGGACATTTGTTAAATTGTTAATCAAAATATACTAACGTTCATATTCAGAAAAACCCGGCAAACAAATTCTAACATAAAGATTTTTAAAGCAAGCTATTTAGCTAGATACCATTCTTCTAGGTATATTCTCAAAGTAAGCACTGGAAAAGACCGATCGTCCTGTAAATGAGTCTTTCTGTCATACACGTCTACAGTAAATTCAAGTCTTATTGTATTATAAAATGCTAATGTGCATTATAAAATGCTAATGAAAATGTTGATTCACTCTGGCAGTAAACATAAATATAATACAAATGAAAATTACTTAAAACCCACTGTGTCCCCAAAAATGAACTCCATTGACTTTACCTGTAAATGTCACTAAGGAAATAAGAGATTCTGGGCCAAAACACGCTGAAGGCAGGTGCTCCAGGGCCATTTCTACCTTTCTGATCACAATAAATGGTCCAAATGGATCCACATGACCAACAGGGCTTTATTTTACTGTCTTGCAAACATGGTCCTCTGAATAAACATAACAGCACTGAGACTATAACCCAGAACAAGTCCAGGGATTTTGGCTGCTGCTCTGAGGCTGATAGCTCTCTCAGGCAGGAAGAGAGGCTTTTTTCCTTCTTTTTAAAAAACATCTACAGGCAATTAGACTAATATCTTAGTCTAATTCCTCATGGTTCAGAAAGCATTTTTGTATTTCAATAATAATAAAATAATAATAATTAGTATATACAAAACTCTCTACAGATGCTAATTTATGGGGCACGTCAGATACTGCTTCACAACGTAACAAGACAATCCCTTCCCTGAGGCACTTTCCCTTTAAATCAGATAGTAAGATAATTTGGAGAGAAAGTGAGAGATGTTGCCAGGGAGTACAGCAATTAAGGGTTATACAAGGTGTGGCAGGGGACGGAGGGGATTAAAGGAACGAACAGAAACAGAAAGAAGGAGGGATAGTCCTAGAGATAGGCCTCGTGGCTTTAGAATCTACAAAAGTGAGAATTTAGAAGAGAATGGATCAACCCAGGTGGCTGATAGCAGTCTGTGTTGATCACTCTGTGATGCCAAGAACAGGGACTG
This sequence comes from Mandrillus leucophaeus, assembly GCF_000951045.1. Classification (NCBI taxonomy): domain Eukaryota; kingdom Metazoa; phylum Chordata; class Mammalia; order Primates; family Cercopithecidae; genus Mandrillus; species Mandrillus leucophaeus. The sequence continues at coordinate 542,391 of NW_012102488.1, forward strand.
TGTGGAGAAGTAAAGCCACAGGATGGGAAGAGGACCAGAGTTTATTCTGAAATATAGAGAAGGGATAGCACTTAACCTTAACACAAACAATGACTGGCAGAAAAAAAACACAAATACCTCTTCCTTTGCCAAAACCTATAGACTCACTCAAAGAACTCAGGGGCTGAGGTCTAAACTAGTTACAGTGGGCTGAGATAGAAAGGGAAGCAGGACTGAGATACTGCTGCATCTGATGCGGTTTAACAGGTTTACCGTATCACTGTGGTTAAGAACCTAGGTTCTGTAGGCTCATTGCCTCCATTCAGATCCCAGTTCTGCCACCTGATAGCTGCATGACCATGGGCCATTCATTTAACCACTCTATGCCTCAGATTGCTCATCCAAAACACTGGAATTATAAGAACTCCTGCTTTATAGGGTTACTGTTGAGGCTCCAGTCCTTAGCATAGTATCAGATTTCCCAAGAAACCTTGATGTGTCACTCATGGGTTGAGGTTTGTTCAAATATTTGTTTTCTCAGCCCACTAGGTGGCCAGGTGGGCTCCTGGGGTAGTCTCAGGACTACCATGTACAGCTGAGCAGGCTGCACACTGAATAACTCAGAAGGAGGGCACCACTCATAATAGTCACTATAGCCCTGTATTTTTATTACAGTAACTTTCCAACAGATGGCAGTAAAGTAACTTGAGACAGGAGTACTTACAAAAGAGTTGTGTGGACTAGAAGTACTGGGTGGCCAGAATCCCGTGGTACAAATACTATAACTGTCTAAGTGTACCATAACAGGAAAGAGTTGAGCAGCACTGGGTAACTGATTTTACTGTTGTTGATGTTCTTACTGTACCTTACAGGTAATATAAAGATGACTAATTCTCTGTGTCCTGTCCTCAAGAAGCTCACAGTCTAACAATTACAGGCTATAGCAAGGTCACAAAAATCTGTAATCCAATAAAGGAAAATGGAAAAGAGGTGTGATAGAGCTACAGTCCCTCATCAGCCCCTCACTTTCCTACCTGCCACTGAGAAATGGAAAAGCCATTAGGAGCAGAAAGCAGATTAGGGGACAGTATAACCCTAATCCTAACCCTAACCCTAATCCTAACCTTCTGTCAAACAGGAGCCCACTTTTGCCATCTATCCCCATCTTTTCCTGCTCCCTTAGTGCTTTAGACAAAACAAGCTTTTAAAGCGGTTTTAATGGTCCTGGCTTAATGATAAAACTGCATGTCTGAGAATTAGAGGGATGATTGGAATGAAATCTTTAGACTGTTATAGACATTTGACCAACCTGTGGATTCAACATGGCTAGTGTTCTCTGGTGGATGATTGGGTTTTTGGCTGCTTTCTTCAGAAAGTAAGTATATACGAACATCATTCCTGCTTTACCCAAAACACGTGCCCAAACCTGGAATTCTAAGATGTATTATCTGAGCTCTGCTTTTCCAGAATTTCGTGTAGAAGCTAAGGGGAAAACTGTCCTCTGATACACTGCATTTTCGCACATCACTGTTAAGCCCCAAACAGAGTTATTCGATGTATCTATACTTACATATCTTGTAAGCCATATATTTAATGTTAAATTTTCTAATGACCATATTAAAGTAAAAAGAAACAGGTAAAATTAATTTTAATAATGTAATCTCAGGTCAGACTAACTATACTTCAAGTACCCAATAATCACATGTGGCTTAGTGGTTATCATGTGGGCAGCACAAATCCAAAATAATCATAGAACAAACTAAAGAGCCTTCTTGTAAACTCCACTAGGGAACTGTGGACCATGGTCTGACAACACATCTAAAGATAGAATGGCATTGTCTTATGTGTTTGTGTTGCTTCTATTGGCTCAGAACAAGACCATTTACAGGTTATTTTATGCTCAATGAGAACGTGAACCAAAAAGAAAAGTCAGCAGTGTGGCAGAGCTGAAGACTAGCATTAGAGGCAGCAAGATTAAACAAGAGAGTAGCCAATATAGAGAGTCACAAATAGATGACAAAAATCTATCAAATTTCAGGTGGTGTGGCCCATTATAGGAAAAACAAAAGCGGATTAAAACTACTGGTTTAATATGATGAGTTTATACTCTGAAAAAGCAACTCTCTATCAAATTTTGTTCTCCAGTAACTTATATTTATCTCTTAAAACTCTAGATAGACCTGAAAAATATTTCCTCAAAAACTCACAATTCTAAAAAAGATGTAAAAAGTATCTAAATTATGTGAGTCAGAAAAATTAAAATGGAAATTTAAAAATACATGGAACAAAACACCAAAAAAGGGAGGGTATATCAGAACATGTGGGATGCAGCTACAGTGGTATTTAGAAAGAGTGACTGATTGATTTTGAGACGGAGTCTTACTCTGTTGCCCAGGCTGGAGTGCAGTGGCACGATCTCGGCTCACTGCAACCTCCACCTCCTGGATTCGATTTTTGTGCCTTAGCTTCCCGAGTAGCTGGGATTACAGGAACGTGCCACCTCGCCCGGCTAATTTTTATATTTTTAGTAGAGATGGGGTTTTGCCATGTTGGCCAGGCTGGTCTCAAACTCCTGACCTCAGGTGATCCACCCGCCTCGGCCTCCCAAAGTGCTGGGATTACAGGCATGAGCCACTATGCCTGGCCATTACTTAGAAAGATTTATAACCTCAAATGCATATTGGAAAACAAGGATGATGGAAAATTAGTAAGCTCAGATCTCAACTCAAGAAAGTTGAAAATGAGAAGGTAAAATAAACCACTATGTTATTCAATTGTTACAGTTAAATAAATAAGAGCTGGGTTCAGATCCTGACTCTCCCACTTACCAATCTGCATTCTTGAGCAAGTTATTCAATCTCTCAAAGGCTCAATTGCCGTTATGTGTAAAATGGAGACAAATACCTGCAGCTAATAGGATTGTTGTGATGATGAAAATGAGGTGCACATAAAGTACTCAAAATATTTCTATAATGCTATTATTTCTAAAATGATCACCAAATCTCTAAACTAGAAGGCATTTTTAACGTTAATAGTTTTTTTTTGTTTTTTTTTTTTTTTTTCTCGCTCTGTCGCCCAGGCTAGAGTGCAGTGGCGCGATCTCGGCTCACTGCAAGCTCCGCCTCCCGGGTTCATGCCATTCTCCTGCCTCAGCCTCCTGAGTAGCTGGGACTACAGGCGCCCGCCACCGCGCCCAGCTAATTTTTTGTATTTTTAGTAGAGACGGGATTTCACCGTGGTCTCGATCTCCTGACCTTGTGATCCGCCCGGATAGTTCTAAACAGAAAAGGAGACAGCCAACTGTCATAAATTTCACTTTAAAATGGTAACTATTACTATCTATATATCTATAGTCAAGAAAGTTGTTACTAACTTGATACAATTCTTCCAGGGGAGTGTACTGGGGAAAATTTTCTTTGATAGCTGTTAGTTTCTTCTTATAATTTAGTACTGACCATAAAGTTAGAATTTCTGCCCAGCTTCCTAGCCAGTGCTTGCCTAGGAAGTTGGGGTGATTTCTTTACAGATTTCTAACACAATCTTTGTGCAAGGATACATATCCCAGATGCAGGTACTAAGACATATCAAGTTGATCATATTAAAAATATAATACATATGAAGTTGAAATTATGTGAGTTTATGATATAAACTCATAAATTCACATTTTTCTGGAATTGGAACAGTATTCTGCCTACCGCAACTTCAGATCTGCTTTACTTTAAACAAAGCAGAATGGAGAGATTTAAACGTTTACTTTTTGTTTATATGAAATATGAATATGAGTAGGGTGGTTAAATCTGGAGCATTCAGAGCATAAATACCATGCCAATATTGTTTCCTCTCTTAAAAAATCAGGTTTTAAACTTCTTTTCTGCCAAAAGTGTTCCTTTCTAGATAGAGGTAGGGAAGGAACATGAAAAATTACATTTCTTTAAATAAATAAAAATGTAAACACATCATGTAAGTGGTTCTATCTAGAGTTCAGAGATCCAATGTTATGTGTGCTCAAAAAAACAATACCCCTAAGACTTCCTCAACCAGGACAAGAGTTTTACAGTATGGCAAATGCTTTCTTAACCTTCTTTCCTCAATAGACTACACAGCCATAACCTTAAACAGCAACTGTTATAGCTAAAACATAATACACATATACATATACATAACAAATGCCAGGTTAGGAGTTAAATGAATTTATCATAGCAAATAATGAATGTGTCTTTGGGTAGTAGATTAACCAAACTATATTTTCTAATTATTGGAGCCTCCTATGCATTAATATTGCTATATTTCATCCTGCTGCTCACTTAAAAGGCCAAACTATTTCGTTTGCTAAATCCTGTTTAAGTCTCTTCGTTTTTTGGAAGAGGCCCCAAAATTCAAAGCACAACTATCTGTGGCTCTTTTCTCAAACAGCTCTCTGCCTGTATTATGAAATTCTCAGGTAGGATTCTGGCTAAACTGAGTTTCACATGAAGGGAAGATTTTACCCATACTCTTGGTTTAAAGCTCAAATTATATCCCATCCATCAGACAATGCCGCTGTACTAAGATTAGCTCCTGTTTTATTAGAATTCAAGACAGCACACTAGTCATCACAGCTACATGTACTGTCTATGTTACGCCAGTAACTATGCTGTACTTTATACACATGACCTCACTTAACTGTAACAACTCTATAGGGTAGAAATGATTCCTATTTTATAGAAGAGAAAGCAGAGGCTCAGGCAGGCTTGCTGAGTTGTCCAAAAGTATACACACCTAGTAAAAGGCAGGTTCTCCCTCCCCAGCTTTACTGAGGTATATCTGACACATAAAAATTATGTATATTTAAAGTATACAATGTGATGTTTTGATATAGGTAGCCATTATGAAATAATTACCACAATCAGGTTAATTAACATATCTATCATATCAGTTACTTTTTGTGGTGAGAACACTTAAGATTTACTCTCTTAGCAAATCTTAAGTATATAATCCACTCTTATTAACTATAGTCACCATTCTGTACAATAGATCCCCAGAATTTATTCATCCAGCATAACTGAAATTTTGTATCCTTTGACCAGCATCTCCTGATTTCCCCCACCTCCCAGCCCCTGGAAGCCACCGTTCTACTCTCAAAAGGTAGGCTTCTTAACCTAGGCTGACTCTAAATTCAGCACTTTTTCTCTACCACATATGACTCAGTATTATTACTGTATTGGTAATATGCTTTAGCTGAAGTTATCAATCTGTTAAGAAAAATCCCTAAAACAAGATGAGACCTGGTGAAGAGCCAACTGAAGTTTGTATATATAAATATATATATAAAGTATTGTCAATTTTAACTAACATTAGCTTTTACTCCATGTTACTAAAAGTATCAGTTTGTACGTTAGCTCTGGGTCTCCTTATCATGAATAATGACAAGCTACACTGTTTAGATTTATTGCTCTATCAACCACTTGCACATCAATTAGAAAGCCTCTAATGCACACCCACCACCCACATGCACCAGCTGGAAGCCCTTCAAGGAGACTGACTCACAAAAGAGGCAAGGCACTGAAATTATTTTTGTTGTTGTTGTTGTTTCTTTAATTTATGTAACCTGCACTGAAAACTAATACTTTTCAGCTAAAGATTCTGACTTGGCTTTCAATGAAGTCAATATCTGGTTCAAAATAACTGCTAAAGGGAAATGTCTAGAGGCAAAGCTAGAAAATGCATTTGAAGAAAAGCAGGGGCCCTCATCTAGCCTCTGAAGATTTTTCACATGAATGGAGATTCCATGGCTCAGTAGATGGACTTGGTTCTTTTTAGTAAGAGAATATGTAGCCAAAGATTCTTTGAAATCTTAAATTCAAATTAATTCTTAGATATAAGGTCCTCCATATTCTTTTAACCAGTCTATCTTTTCTCCCAGGAGGTATAGGGAACTAAGTAAATGTCTTCTTCACCTCTAGTCTAATATGTCCAAAGCAGGTGGGATGTATATCACTAGCATACACTTCCATTATGTACCTCATATCTTTTGTTCAAAATGTAAATTTAATAACCCAGTTGCTCAATACAAGGTTAAAAGAATTTTTTTAAAACAAGGACATTAACTATATTGTTAAATGCAATTCAAAAATGTAAATGTAAACCAGAAAAAAAGTGAAATTTCAACCTTTGGCGTCTTAGTAATGTTTTTTAATTGCAGATTTCAATTATGCAAGATGTACAGGACCTGAAACAAGTTTTTTTTTTTCCTTAAGAGAATAGTTTCACATTAAAATATAACTTCAGCTGTGCTCAGAGGCTCACGCCTATAATCCCAATTATTTGGGAAGCTGAGGCAGGAGGATTTCTTGAGATCAGAAATTTGAGGCTGCAGTGAACTATGGTCATGCTGCCATACTCCAGCCTGAGCAACAGAATAAGACCCCATCTCTAAAAATATTAATAATAATAAATTAAATATAATTTTGATATTTATTTTATAATTAAATGCTTTGCATTTACTTAATTTGCTTCTATACCAGTTCAGAGCTTTTCCATTGTGGGAAAATATACTTTAAGTGTACCTGAAATTATGAAAAGCTAAGTATAGTATTATATGCTTACCTAAAACTATTCAGTTAATTTACATTGAAATATTTGTGTATATGACATCAAAATACTTGAACATGTAATCAAGTCTATTACAAAGCTTTGCATTTTAGCAGGTCAAATAAAAACTTTATTTGAAGGCTGGGTGCCCTGGCTCATGCCTGTAATCCTAGCACTTTGGGAGGTCGAGGTGGGAGGGTCGCTTGAGGCCAGGAGTTTGAGACCAGCCTAGGCAACACAGCAAGACCCTATCTCTACAAAAAAACAAATTAGCTGGGCGTGGTGGGACACACCTGTGATCCCAGCTACTTGGGAGGCTGAAGCCGGAGCATCACTTAAGCCCAGTGATAGGTGACAAAGTGCTAGCAGCCCTCACTCGCAGCACCTCCTCGCCTCAGCGTCCACTCTGAGGGTGCTTGAGGGGCCCTTCAGTCTGCCGCAGCACCGTGGGAGCCCCTCTCTGGGCTGGCTAAGGCTGGAGCCCCCTCC
>NW_012102488.1:551643-555595 GCF_000951045.1 Mandrillus leucophaeus
TATTTTTAGTAGAGACAGGGTTTCACCGTGTTGGCCAGGATGGTTTCGATCTCCTGACCTCGTGATCCGCCCACCTCGGCCTCCCAAAGTACTGGGATTACACACGTGAGCCACTGCGCCCAGCCAGCAAAATTCTTTAATTGATTCAAGTCAAAACATGCTAAATTATATATTTCTAAAAGAATTTTGGAGTTGTAAGGAACCTTTGAAATTATCTATGCTATCTCTTTATTTCATCAATGATAAAAATCAAGGCCCTGGGAAACAGAACTGCCTCTTGAACCTAGGTCTCCTGACTTCCAAGTAGTATTCTTTCCACTCACCAAACTGCCTCTTTTCCCAAATCACTAAGAGCTGGCCATTGCTTACACATAGCCTTTCTTGACATTTAATCGTAACTTCTATGTCAAGAAGTTTATGAGAGCTACAAAGCAACCAGAGGAAACCAATTTGAAGGTTCCTCAAAAAGTTATACATAGAACTACCATATGTCTCAAAAATTCCAATCCTAAGTATACATTCAAAAGAATTGACAACAGGGACTCAAACAGATACTTGTATGTGAATGTTCACAGCAGCATTATTCACTATAGCTAAAAGGTGAAATAAAACAATCTAAGTGTCCATTGACAGATGAATGGATAAACAAAATGTTTACAGATGACTGGACCATAAAAAGGAATTAAGTTCTGATACATGATACAACATGATGAAATGTAAAAATGTGCTAAATGAAAAAAGTCATCATAAAAGGACAAATTGTTTGATTCAACTTTATGAAATATCTAGAATAAGCAAATTCATAGAGACAGATAAGCAATTACAAGGGGCCAAGGTAGAACGTAATAAGGAGTTATTGTTTAATGGGTATAGGATTTCTATTTGGGGTGATTAAAACTTTCAGAAATAGAGTAGTGATGGTTGCACACTGTGAATGTAATTAAAGTCATTAAATTGTACACTTAAAAATCGTTAGAACAATTGGGTGTGGTGGATCACACTTGTAATCCCAGCACTTTGGGAGGACGAGGTGGGTGGATCACTTCAGGCCAGGAGTTTGAGATCAGCCTGGCAATATGGTGAAACACTGTTTCTACCGAAAATTCAAAAATTAGCTAGGCGTGGTGGCACATGCCTGTAGTCTCAGCTACTTGGGAGGCTGAGGCAGGAGAATTGCTTGAAGCCTGGAGGCGGAGGTTGCAGTTAGCCGAGATGGCACCATTGCACTCCGGCCTGGGCAGTGGAGTGAGACTCCATCTCAAAATAAATAAATAAATAAAAATCGTTAAAACGGAAAATTTTGTATTTTACCACAATAAAAAACCACTAGAAACCCTGACAGAAACCGTCACAGAATTTCCCATGTTCAAAGAACTTCATTCTAGAATCTAGTGGTAATTATTAAAAATTATTAACATACATTTTAAAATGATAAAGAAAACCAGGTACAAAATTTATAGAAATTCACTGTACTGTCTTCAGAATTTTTCTTTAAATCCAGGCTGGGCACGGCAGCTCACGCCAGTAATCCTAGCACTTTGGGAGGCCGAGGCGGGCGGATCACGACGAGGTCAGGAGTTTGAGACCAGCCTGGCCAACATGGTGAAACCCCGTCTCTACTAAAAATACAAAAATTAGCCAGGTGTGGTGGTGCACACCTGTAATCCCAGCTACTAGGTAGGCTAAGGCAGGGGAATCACTTAAGCCCAGTGATAGGTGACAAAGTGCTAGCAGCCCTCACTCGCAGCACCTCCTCGCCTCAGCGTCCACTCTGAGGGTGCTTGAGGGGCCCTTCAGTCTGCCGCAGCACCGTGGGAGCCCCTCTCTGGGCTGGCTAAGGCTGGAGCCCCCTCCATCTGCTGGCCGGGAGGTGTGGAGGAAGAGGCCTGGACGGGAACCGGGGCTGCGCCTGCGCTCCAGGGCCAGTGTGAGTTCGCGCAGGGCGCCCACTCAGCGGGCCCCACACACGGAGTGGCCAGCAGGCACCACCGGCCCAGGGCAGTGAGGGGCTTAGCACCGGGGCCAGCAGCTGCGGTGGTTGTGCCAGGTCCCCCAGCAGTGCCGGCCTGCCGGCGCTGCTCTCAAATTTTCGCTGGGTTTGGCTGCCTCCCGGCAAGGCAGGGCTCACGACCTGCAGCCCGCCATGTCTGAGCTCCTCCTGCTGCGGTGGGCTCCCAGGGGTGGCCTGAGCCTCCCCTACAGGCGCCGCCCCCTGCCCCGTGGTGCCAGGTCCCATCTACAGCCCAAGGACTGAGGAGTGCAGGCGGGGCTCAGGACTGGTGGGCAGCTCTGCCTGCAGCCCTGGTGCAGGATCCACTGGGTGAAGCCAGCTGGGCTCCTGAACTGGACGGGGACTTGGAGAACTTTTATATCTAGTGGACGGATCATATGTGCACCAATCAGCACTCTGTGTCTACCTCAGGGTTTGTAAATACACCAATCAGCACTCTGTGTCTAGCCCAAGGTTTATGAATACACCAATTGGTACTCTGTATCTAGCTAACCTAGTGGAGACTTGGAGGACTAGCACTCTGTGACTCTGTGTCTAGCTCAAAGATTGTAAATGCACCAATCAGCACTCTGTGTCTAGCTCAAGGTTTACAAACGCACCAATTGGTACTCTGTATCTAGATAACTCTGTATCTAGCTAACTAGCACTCTGTGACTCTGTGTCTCGCTCAAGGATTGTAAACGGACCAATCAGCTCTCTGTAAAATGGACCAATCAGCAGGATGTGGGTGGGGCCAGATAAGGGATAAAAGCAGGCTGCCCTAGCCAGCCAGCAGCAACCCACTCGGGTCCCCTTCCACACTGCGGAAGCTGTTCTTTTGCTCTTTGCAATAAATTTTGCTGCTGCTCACTCTTTGGGTCCACGCTGCCGTTAGGAGCTGTAACACTCACCACAAAGGTCGGCAGCTTCACTCCTGAAGCCAGCGAGACCAAGAACCAACCGGGAAGAACGAACAACTCCAGATGCGCTGCCTTTAAGAGCTGTAACACCAGTACCACGAAGAGCTGCAGCTTCCCTCCTGACAGTGAGATCATGAACCCACCAGAAGGAAGACGCTCCAGACACATCTGAACGTCTGAAGGAACAAACTCCGGACACACCATCTTTAAGAACTGTAACACTCACCACAAGGGTCTGTGGCTTCATTCTTGAAGTCAGTGAGACCAAGAACACACCAATTCTGGACACACCAGGAGGTTGAAGCTACAGTGAGGTGTCATAGCACCACTCCACTCCAGCTTGGGTAACAGAGTGAGGCCCTGTCTCAAAAAAAGTTTATTTGGCCGGGCACAATGGCTGACACCTGCAATCCCAGCACTTTGGGAGGCTGAGACGGGCGGATCACGAGGTTAGGAGATTGAGACCATCCTGGCCAACACGGTGAAACCCCGTCTCTACTAAAAAATACAAGAAATTAGCTGGGCGTGGTGGTGGGCCCCTGTAGTCCCTGCTACTTGGGAGGCTGAGGCAGGAGAATGGCATGAACCTGAGAGGCAGAGCTTGTGGTGAGCCAAGATCGTGCCACTGCACTCCAGCCTGGGCAACAGAGTGAGACTCTGCCTCAGAAAAAAAAAAAAAAAAAAGTTTGTTTGACTATCAAATTTTTTTTTTGAGATGAAGTCTCGCTCTGTCACCCAGGCTGGAGTGCAATGGCGTGATCTCAGCTCACTGCAACCTCTGTCTCCTGGGTTCAAGCGATTCTCTTGCCTCAGCCTGCCGAGTAGCTGGGACTACAGGAGTGTGCCACCACACCCAGCTAACTTTTGTATTTTTAGTAGAGACAAGGTTTCACCATGTTGCTCAGGATGGTCTCGACCTCTTGACCTCAGGATCCCCCCACTTCAGCCTCCCAAAGTGCTGGGATTACAGGTGTGAGCCACTTCGCCCAGTCAACTATCAAAATTTTTTATCAGAAAAGTTCTTTTTCTTTTTTTTTTTTTT
>NW_012102488.1:557690-574540 GCF_000951045.1 Mandrillus leucophaeus
AAAAAAAAAAAAAACAAAACAAAAAAACAAAAAAACAAAAAATAAACAAAGCTTTTTTCTTGAAATCCAAAATCATTCTCAAAATTATTATTATTATTATTAGTTTTTTCGAGACAGAGTTTCACTCTTGTTGCCCAGGCAGGAGTGCAATGGCACGATCTCAGCTCACTGCAACCTCCGCCTCCCAGGTTCAAGCAATTCTCGTGCCTCAGCCTCCTGAGTAGCTGGGATTACAGGCATGTGCCACCACTCCCAGCTAATTTTGTATTTTTAGTAGAAACGGGGTTTCTCCATGTTGGTCACGCTGGTCTTGAACTCCCAACCTCGGGTGATCCACCCGCCTCAGCCTCCCAAAGTGCTGGGATTACAGGCGTAAGCCACCGCACCCAGCCCTCAAAATGTTTATTTAAGAGAAAGCTATCTGAGTTGTGAAGTTCAGACCAAAGACTTATGAAAAACTCATTGAAGTACCTTCTAAAATTATAAGAATTGGAGTAGAACTTGTAATATGGAAAATAGTAATGCCAGTTAAAAATAAATTTACTATGCAACCTAAGATCCTCTAAAATAATCTCACTTTAAGGAAGGTGGAGTATACCCTCCTGCCCCAAATACTATTTCCCAAATTTCCTTTCAGACTAAATTTGGTTAATATTAATATACAGTTAAATGATGTTATTAAACTCTTCTTCTCTACACCTTAGTGCTTGTATCTTTGGCCTTGAAGTGAACACAGTACTGAATTACATACGCTAAATGACCAATTATCCATTGAATCAACATTTTCTAGTACAGTGTCTCATGTTCTTTGACATTCATGTGCCCATCATACCTGAAACTATATGAGAAAATATATTATTTTTTATATGAAAAAATATAAAAAACTACACAGAATAAGAATAGAAATTTAGAATAGTTTTATTTCTTTCAAGTTACCACAGCTACAACAAAGATCTGCTTTCTACTCTCATTGATTTTCATGTCAGCTGTTAAATTAGATTCACTATCTACAAGACATGTCAATTTATCATTATTAGTGGCATGCTTTTAAACAGTTACCATATATATGTAAAAAAGAATTCAATACTCTCTCTGAAATTTACAATTTTTAACTTTAATAAAATGATAATGGATAAAGAACTTCACTGATATTGGACCTCTGGAATAAATGTTTAGAGAAATCAGTCTAGTAAAAATCAGCTGAGAAGACAAACCAAAGATATAATTAAAACTCCTAGTTTTTTGGCAATTAAGTTTTTAACTATTGTACAACCAAATAGTTTATATATACAAACCACAGTTTATAAATTCTACAACTTCTTCTGTGTCATTTTAAACTTGACTGTGTGGGCTTTAATCATCCAGGCCATGTAATTACCTTTAAGAAGCATGCTTAGGGTGTTTTCTGGACTACAGGTCCATACAGCATTTCTCTCTGTCCTCTTGGGAACAAAACATCAATTGCTTTCAGCTAAATGCACTCACATATGAATATTTCAGTACAATTTAATGCTTCTATACCAACCCCAAAGGAACAGAGCATCAATTTGTGAACACAATTCTCTTGGAGTTAAAAGCCAAGCTAGATAATGCAGTATGAAAGCAGCTGTCAATCTTCAGCTTTTTAGCAAGTTAGAAGGGCAGCCCATAAATTCAGTCCCAGCTGTATACAAGTAAGTCTATAAAGTTTGTTCCTACACAGACTTTTCAACAATAGTGAATTTTCAAAAGAGAATCCAGAAACAAAATTTATTATCTTGATACATTTTTCAAAAACTGCTTATTCATCTGGTAACTTTAAACTGACTTCTATTCACTTAGTCTCACCATTATGAATGGACAGTTGGTCTGTTAGTAAAATACCAAAATATACACAAAATAATCTACTCCCACTAAGAAGTTGCACTAAGAGTAAGAACACATTTCCCTGGCATTAGATAACAGATTCTTTAATAACTGCAATATGCTTATATGTTCAGATGGTTAGGAAGGAAAGGTGAGCACCATCAAAAAAGCTAATAGAAGGCAATCTAGAAATAAGTATTAAATGGAAACTACCACCAAATATGCCAATCCTTAAAAGGCCATAGAAATTAAATGCTAGTTGTAGCGTAAATCTGAGACTCTATGAAGTTCAACAAATATTAATGTGCTAACAAAATCCAGTAAGTGTGTCAAACCTCCGGTAAAGAAATAAGAATTCAATGCCTGTTCATAATTTCAAAACAAAATAAAACAAAATCTCTTAGAAAACAAGGATTTATGGCAGTACTGCAAAAATGGCTAATATACAGCACTTACTATATACCAGGCAGTTTTTAAGTGTCATACAAATATTAACTCATTTAATCCTGTTTTACATATTAATCGTTAAAATCATTTAATCTTTAATACTGCAGTATGAAGTATGAATTATTATCACCATTATATAGTAGAGAAAACTGTCCTACAGAGCGGTTAAGTGATTTGTCCAAAGTCACACAGCCAGCAAGTGGCAACACCAAGAGCTGAATCCTGACAACCTGGCTAGAAAGTCTGGATTTTTAACCATTCTATGACACTGCCTATTATAGGTAACTTTTTAAATCTGATAAAGGGTATCCACTAAAAACAGACAGCCAACATAATACCTGTGGTGAAACAATGGAAGAATTTCCTCAAAATGAAGGACAAGGATGTTTATCCTCACCACTTCTGTTCAACAATGCCACAGCTAACACAGTAAGAAAAGAAAATTGGCCGGGCGCGGTGGCTCACGCCTGTAATCCCAGCACTTTGGGAGGCTGAGGCAGGTGGATCACGAGGTCAGGAGATCGACACCATCTTGGCTAACACGGTGAAACCCCATCTCTACTAAAAACACACAAAAAATTAGCTGGGCGAGGTGGCAGGCGCCTGTAGTCCCAGCTACCTGGGAGGCTGAGGGAGGAGAATGGTGTGAACCCAGGTGGCGGAGCTTGCAGTGAGCCGAGATCACACCACTGCACTCCAGCCTGGGCTATAGAGCCAAGACTCCGTCTCAAAAAAAAGAAAAGAAAATGGAATAAAAAGATGAAGCAAAATTTCATTATTCATTATTCCCAGAAGATATGGCTGTGTATGTACAACATCCAAGAGAATCTACAAATAAGAATAATATCTATCAATTGCATTCCTATATATCTACATACTTTTATAACAAAAATTATAAAACTGTGTAAACAAGTGGAGAAATAAAATCATGGTCACAGAAGACCAAATGCTGCAAAGATTTGGACTCTTTCCAAATTAATCTATACATCCAATGTTCCTCACTTGAGGAATTTTCACTATCTGAATATATGTTACAATATGTACTTTTTAAACCCAGGAGTCACTATTCAAATTTAAAAAAACAACTATCAAGAGATTTGCATGAGTGCACATTTAAGGTGCTTATGAATCTAAGAGAGACTGTCCAGTCTACTCAACAGCTGTATCTCAGCTATTTTCCTGACAAGATCATATCTTATGCTCACATTCTATAACCATGAGCAAAAGGAACACAAGGAGACATACATTTTTAAAGATATTTTTCATCTAATTGTTTTATCTAAGACTGCAGACAATGGTTCACAGCCATCTATTTCTGGACCTCAGGAGTGGAGAAAACTGTCCATCACTTCTTCGAATCCAATAGTGAGCCCTTTGCTAGATCCTTCCCACACATTTTGACTCACGACTGAACGGCAACCATGATAACAGCCCCTTTTCCCACTTCTCACCAGCAAATCTAACTCAGGCAACACTTTAATCAGTACATTATTTTTTTTACATGGTCTTGGTTATTAGCTAACAGTTATTTGCAGTTCATCATGTATCTTTAACGTATTTTCTCATTGCTTAATTACATTATAGTACATGTTTGGGGCAGTATAGAAGAAATATCTGATACTGTACAGTTTCCACACTATTCTGTCCAAAAACATACCAAATAATAAGTGTAGTAAGTGTTAAGTAACTGGTGTTTTACATGCATAATGCAGATTTTTACATGAACTGGGATTCTTATAAAAGTGTTTAAGATTTTGTAACTGAGGGAAAATTATTTGAGGTTTCGATTAGACTGTGAACCAGTTATTAATTCTCCCTGTTAAGATAATAAAATATAGGTCTGAGTTCTCTGAAGCTTTAGTAGCTATACAATTTTTGTAATAGTCTAAATCTGGATAATGAGTTATACCTACATTTCTGATCAATATTTCAACTGTGAAGCTTGACAAATGAATTCTAAAACTGTAAAGAAACGCAGGGAACCAATAGCTAAAAACATTTTGGAGAACTGAGAAGGGAGATACTGCCCAACCAGATAACTTTATTATAAAGCTTAAATGTAGTATGGGTACAGTAATAAACAACTGGCCAATGGGACAGAATAGACAGCCCAGAAACAGACCCCTGCATACATATAAACTTGATATGTAAGAGATGATGCTGCACATCAGTGGAGGAGAGAGGGAATGTGTATTAAATGGTGCTGAGGTACCTGATTAACTATATGGGGGTAAATGGAATACTCACTTCACATTAAACATAAAAATCAAATCAAGTAGATTATAATTATAAACCAAAATGTGAAGAAGGACAAAATTTTAAAAACTTTTAGAAAAAAATACAGGTGAATATCTCTACAATCCTATCTTAGGAATGATTTCTTAAACAAGACACAAAAAGTACATATCAAAAAGGAAAAAAATAAGTTGAACCACATTAAAATTAATGCTCTATCAAAAGGTATTATTTTTTAAAATGGGAAAGACAGACATAAATGAAAGAAAATGTATGCAACACACATAACCAATAAAAGATGTGTATCCAGAATACATAAAGAACTTCCAAGAATCAGCCTGGCCAACATGGTGAAACCCCATTTCCACAAAAAAATATACAAAAATTAGCCAGGTATGGTGGAGGGCGCCTGTAGTCCCAGCTACTCGGGAGGCTGAGGTGGGAGAATTGCTTGAACCTAGGAAGCGGAGGCTGCAGTGAGCTGAGAGCTGATATCGCGCCACTGCACTCCAGCCTGGGCAACAGAGAGTAAGACCCTGTCTCAAAAAAAAAAAAAAAGAACTTCCAAGAATCAATAAAAGATAATTTAATAGAAAAATGAGCAAATGGTATTAACATTAAATATTCAAAGGGGAAAAAACCATAAATGGATATTTCACATATGAAAAGATATCTCACTAGTAATCACAGAAAAGCAGATAAAAAGCACAGTGAGATTTCATGCCCATCAGGCCAGCAAAACTTTTTTAAAATTGTGCTAAAATATATATAACATAAAATTTACCACAGTAATCTTTTTTTTTTTGAGACGGAGTTTCGTTCTTGTTGCCCAGGCTGGAGTGCAATGGTGCGATCTTGGCTTGCCACAACCTCCACCTCCCAGGTTCAAGCGATTCTTCTGCCTTAGCCTCCAGAGTAGCTGGGATTACAGGCATGTGCCACCACGCCCAGCTAATTTTGTATTTTTAGTAGAGACAGGGTTTCTCCGTGTTGGTCAGGTTGCTCTTCAACTCTCGACCTCAGGTGATCCACCCGCCTCGGCCTCCGAAAGTGCTGGGATTACAGGCGTGAACTACCGTGCCCGGTCCATGGTAATCATTTTTAAATATATAGTTCTGGAACACTAAGTACAGCTACCTTGTTATGCAACCATCACCACCCATCTTCAGAACTGCCGTCTATCTCAAGAACTGCAGAAGTTTTTTTTAAAATTGTAAATAACCAAAGTTCAGAGAGCTGTTAAAACTGTTAGTAAATATAAGCTGGAATAACCACTTTGGAAAACAATTTGTCAAAATCTGGTAAAGCTAGATTCTCTACAATTAGCAATTTCACCCCAAGGCATATTTCTTTAATAAAACACTAACATACAAGGAAACATTATTAATAATCTTCATGGTAACATTATTTGTAAGAAATTATTGACTACTTAAATAAACAACCATTAGTAAAAAAAATAGGTAAAGTGTGATAAATTCATATAACAGAATACCATACATAAATGAAATACAAATGAAAAAAATGCTACCTGCATTAACACAGATGAGTCTCACAAATACAAGATGAATTGAAAAAATAAAGAACATATATAGGACATTACTATTGATAATTTCAAAAATATACACAATAACATTATATATCAGTGCTCCCCAACTTCTTTATACCATGGCACACAGAAAATAACATTTGTATCATACACAAACAAGGCTGGTCATAAAATCCACTGTTCCAAAGGCTGAGAGGATCAACATCTGGTATGCCTCTAAATCATTCATCATACCCATATTGAAAATCTTAGCTACATACTGCTTAGGGATCTGTAGATATATAGTAAAAGTAAAAATGAAATATCTTGAAACAATAATAATCAAATTTAGGATAATGGCTACTTTTTTTCTTTTTTTTTTTTCTTGTTCTGTTGATCAGGCTGGAGTGCAGTGGCACAATCATAGCTAACTGCAGCCTTCATCTCCCTGGCTCAAGTGATCCACTTCATTCAGTCTTCCGAGTAGCTGGGACTACAGGTACATGCCACCACACCCAGCTAAATTTTTTTTTTTAAGTAGAGAGGAGGTCTTGCTATGTTGCCCAGGCTGGTCTCAAACTCCTGAGCTCACATGATCCTCCTGCCGCAGCCTCCCAATGTGCTGGGATTACAGGTGTGAGCCACCCACTGTGCCCAGCCAGTAATGGTTACTTTTGAGGGGAGGAAAAAATGTGTATTAAAGGAAGAGTACACAAGGGTTTTCAACAGTACTGTAATATTGTTTCTTAAATTCAGGGATGAAAACATTAGTGTTTATTATTTCTATATAAATTATATATTTATATTTTCATAAATTTATGTATAAACTTTTAAATAAAAAGAAAAGAATGGGAAGGAAAAGGAATACAGCAAACCTAAGCTACATTTTCAAGCTTAGCCTAGCGAGAGAGGTGAAAGGGGCAATAGGTAATGGGGAAAAGAAGCTGCTGGGCAGATACAGGGTTTTCTTCTTAAGACTATAGAAAAGGGGCCAATAGAGAAGGAGAGACTCTGACGCGGAGGATGGAGTAACTAATAGAACACTGTCTCAAAGAAGGTACAAAATGATGGGGCCCAGAGGATAAGCAGACATATTAGCAAAATTAAAAAGGGAGGCCCTCTTTTTTATCTACATGTAGATACGCTGGATTTTTGTATCGCTTTGCTTATGTAGAAAGTACAATAAGTTTACCTGTGAAGTAGAAGGAATGGTCAGTTTCTGAGAATAAGATAATGATACCAAGTAAGGGGTTTTAAAAGGGGTGGCAATTTAAAATAAAGTAGTTGAAATACTAACAGGTGACAAAAATCAGAATTCAGTTCCCACAGACACAGTTGTAGAGAACTATCTGAGGCTATGCAATTCAACAATTTTCTCTGGACAGTAGTTCTGATAATGTGCTCAGGGCTCTAGTCATTCTGCAGAGGTGTCGTACAGACTCTCTCAGGAAAATGAGACAGGGTGAGAGCTGAGCTAGTAGCACTCTAGATATACCACCCGACTTCAACTCCACTTTTTCCCATATTATACATGGGGCTTCCTGATAAAATTTCCTTTGAAGAAGGGTTCTACAACTAGATCACTAGTCACTACCCTAGAATAAGCCTGAACAGCAGATACAAAATCACATAATTTCTGCCTCTCACGAAAATGTGCTTAATATTAGGCAATTTGCCTACACTGAGGGACATTATTAAAAACGCAGTCCTATGAAACCACTGTCTTATTTACAGTAAAGGTATTGTTGAGGATGCCAATCAACAGAGCCTTCTTTATAAGGACTCAAGGGATATATATCTCTCTCTCTGATCTTGATACCAGGCCAAATGATACTTCCCATGTGCCATTTAGTTTGCTTTTACGTTGGGACACTGTAAATCAGGGCACTGATCCTGTTGTCCAATATGAATTGGCTTCTAAAAACCAAATTTACAGCCCACATCTAGCAAACAAACAAGACCATATAGAATCTTTTTTATTAAGGTGACTTTATTTTTATGTAATTAAAGACAGGATCTCGCTTTGTCACCCAGGCTGGAGTGTAGCGGCACAACTACAGCTCACTGCACCCTTGAACTCCTGGGTTTCCTTCTACTTCACTAGTAAACTTATTGTACATTCTACAACTCAGCCTCCAGTGCTGGGATTATAGGCATGAGCCACCTCACACAGCCAGAATTTTTATTTACACTCTCTCACCTCATTTCAATCTATCTTTCTAGCCTTTATCTTTCACCTGAATTTTCTCAGGATGACTCAAACTGCTACCCACCATCACTACAGATAAGGCAGAGTTTGGCTGCCACAGGTAGAGACACAGGGGGCAGGGACAAGAACACTGAGAAAGCCTCACTCTGAGGCCCAAGTGCAGAGGATCTGCCTAAGACTGAGACTAAATAAGAACCAAGAACCATCCCTTACCACAACCATATAACTTAAGACTAAACAGATGACAACGAAACACAATACTTGGCCCTAAAGTGGATTCTGTATTAGGCTAACTGATAAAACTGGAGTATTCCATTAGAAAATAAAAACTCGGAATCAGAATATGAATTGACAGAATTGGAATATGGCATATAAATGTGTTTTGGTTATATAAGAGAACATTTCTATTCTTAAGAAATACATACAGAGGTCTTTAAGGGTAAAGGGCTATAAATGTTACTATCAACTAGTTCAGAAAAAATGCATGTACACACACACACACACAGAGTACATTTTTTTTTTTTTTAAAGAGACGGGGTCTTGCTGTATTATGCAAGCTGGAGTGCAGTGGCTGTTCATAGGCATGATCATAGTGTACTACAGTCTCTAACTGCTGGCCTCAAGCAATCCTCCCACCTCAGTCTCCTGAACAGCCAGGACTATAGACATAGACATACATCACGGTGCTCAGCTATACTGCTTTTAATTTTCAACTTTTTATAAGTCTGAAATGATTTCAAAATAAAAAATAAAGAGAAGTCTTTGTTACAATAGTAAGCTATGAATTGACTAGTGTTTTCCTATCACTGGGTCTGAATTCTTGCAGGGAGCATGAATCCGTAAGCATACCAGGAACTGTTCTATAATCTTTCATATTCACATGTAAATTATTGTGAATGACCCAAAAAAGCATTTAAAAAACAAAATTCACAGCATCCTTTGAGTATTACATATGTTTTTCAAATTATTAAAATATTATTTTGTGAGGATAACCAAATCTGACTTTATGTGCCCTTACTTTATGAAGTAGGGAACTTTTTACTACTGATCATCAGAAACAGCAGTGCTGATGATGCTTTCCACAGCTATTACAAAGTGGCAAAAAAACGAGAGGATCTTCAAACAATATAAGTTGAAAGGAAAGTAGAAAACGAAATCAAGCTTTAAGAGATTCAAGAAGCTTCAATGGTAGGGAAAACAGACCCAAATTAAATAAGGATAAATGAAAGTACTGTATTCAGCTTTAAAAACAAAGAAATACTGAATTATTACTAGACAAAGGAGATGTGGTTTAACAGCAGGCAATTCAAGTGGGGGAGGGGAGAGATTCTGGATGGCCACAAGTGTAATTCTTGCCAACAGTGGGATATGGCAGCCAAAAACCTAATGCATTATTAAGTAGCATTAATTAAGATATTATTTGGGAGATAATAATCCAACTCTGCACTAGTCAGAGCACAAGTGAAGTAATGCATTAAATTCTGGGCCTCAGGACTCCTGGCTTACGGTCCTGAGGGAATAGCTTGTATCAGACCAATCCTCCTGCTGAGAACAACTACAAAACCTGGTTAAAACACAGATAGCAACTGTTTAAGTACAATGGAGATCAACTTAGACAGGCAGCATTGAAGGAGCCGGGATTCTGTAAGGGAGGGAGGTACACTGAAATGAGCCCAGCATATATCTCTATTTCCTCCCTTGGGGCATTTGCAGATTCCCCACAGGGATAAAAGCCAATCCAAAAAGGAGATACTTTGGATAGAAATCTGCAGTCTTACTGGTTGAGTAAACACACAAAAGACAGTATTCGTGACTGCCAAACCAGCTGGAAACTGAGCGAAAAATTCCAGAACAAGAGAACCACAGGGAGAGAACCACAAACTCTGCACATACACTCCACTCAAAACTCTGGCTGACCCCCGCATTAGGCATGTATGAGGTGAGCTCTATACTGTCAGGCTAAGACTAAAAGAACTGAACATAAGGAGATTGAGTCTGGAATTTGAGTTCAGCCAAGTTAACTGCCTGCTAAAACACAAAGTTAATATTCTTAACAGGAATATAACAGAATCCATAATCTCTACAACATATTCAGTGTCTCTACAATATATTACAAAACTATTCGACAACCAGCAATTCTCCAAATATGGTCAGGATAACCCTGAGAGCCTCAAGACCCTTTCAGGGATTCTGCAAAGTCAAACCTATTTTCATAGCAATACTAAGATGTTATTTACCACTTTTTTCTTTCATTCTCTCACAGTGTACAGTGGAGTTTCCCAGAGGTGCCAGGACTTTTAAAGAAACCATCACTCTGATGGCTAACAGAATGTATGCATCTCTATTTTTATGTTTCCTAAAAGTTTTTACGGTATAGTTGGTTTTAGGTATAAATTTGTGTGTATATAGGGATTAACTTAGTTTGTTCTCAGGACAGTACAGCAGTGTGTGTTCTTATAGTTATAACTGCTATAATTTCTACAATTTCATTATTGTTCAATAAACCAATGTTTGAAATACCACAGGTTTCCTTGTGTCTGCAAGGAAACATAAGAAATACACTCTGTTGTCTTACATGGCAATAACATTTACATTTTTTTAAACTTTTATTCATTTTTAAATTTCTCTAAAACTATTCTATTTTTATAATATTTATACTGAAATAGAGAAGACTAACTTTCTCAACCCACAGCTGCAACAACCATGTCTAAAGATGCTGAAAAAGATGAAACCGATAGCAGAGTTTTCTAACTTATGGAAAAGAGAAATATAGTCTAAAAATACTGTGTAAAATAAATGAAAATATGATAAAAGTTATCTTTCTCTTAGCTTTACAGACGCTAATAATTTACCTTACTCTATCTTATGCAAAGGAAGTGATGACTATTTTGAAAATAAACATTCAGGGTTCAGAGAAAACTAAATTGGATTTTATTTTAACATAAATGTCATGAGTTTAAGAGCCAAAAGCTATTATTTTAGCTTTTCAAGCAAGAAAAGAAAAAGGTCACTGAAGCATCTTAAGTTATCATATTTCATTGGTTAGAGAAGTATAGTTGCTAAGAGACTAACAGAGGTGACACTGCTGAATTCCTGCTTTGAAAACCCAGGAAAACAAACTATGGCACTGTCACATTCCAGTGGTACAGTAACTTGCTGAATAAAATATTTAGCTGTAAACATGAAGACAGCATCTCATCTGCAAAACTGTACTTTTGCCTGACAAGTCTATAGACATGACTGTGTTTCCTGCTTTACTTCTATTGTCTAGTACTGATATCAAGTAATCATTGAAGAATATTTTTACATGAATCCTTGGCAATGAACACAAGTGGTGATGAAATACTCAAAGTGTTAAATAGCTTTTTGGAATCCCATGGTTTATTTTGGAAAAACCGAACTGACATTTGCACTGATGATGTGAAAATGACAGTGGGTAATACTGCCTTAGTAGTAGTTTCAAGGCAGTGGCACCAAACTCACTGCGTTCTTCATGGCCACATACTCACAGTTGTTTGTTTTGTTTTGTTTTTTTAAAGCCACTTTCACCTAAGGTCCTTGATAAAGCAGTAAGAATTATTAACCTTGGCCAAGCACGGTGGCTCACACCTGTAATCCCAGCACTCTGGAAGGCCAAGACAGGTGGATCACATAAGGTCAGGAGTTTGAGATCAGCCTGGCCAACATGGTGAAACCTTGTCTCCACTAAAAATACAAAAATTAGCCGGGCATAGTGGTTCACACCTGTAATCCCAGCTACTCAGGAGGCTGAGGCACCAGAATCACTTGAACCCGGGAGGCGGAGGCTGCAGTGAGCCGAGATGGTGCCACTGCACTCCAGCCTGGGCAATAAGAGTGAGACTCCATCTCAAGAAAAAAAAAAGAATTATTAACATTATTAAATCTTGACCTTGGAATACATGTATCTTTAATATTCTGTGTGACAAACTGTGAAGAATGTAGAAAACACTTCCACTTCATACCAAAGCACAATGGGTTGTCTCGAGGGAAAGCACCTGTTTAATAGTTTGAGTTGCAAGCTGAACTAGGTACTTTTTTCATGAAACACAATTTTTACTTCAAAGAAAATCTGACAGACATTTGCATTTTTCGCAGGTATCTTACTGTGAATAAAGTGACCTCATCAATTCTGAGACAACAACTGAAAGTATTTCTTATCAAGGACAAAATTTGAACTTTTAAGTGAAAAATCAGAATTCTAAAACACTTGTACCGATGACTACGAGCTTTGAAGATTCTTCTAACAAGATGAGTGATGCACCACATAACAACATTTTTTGGTCAACAGTAGACTGCATATATAAGGGTGGTCCCATAAAATTATAAAGAATCTGAAACATTCCTATCGCCTTAGTGATGTCATAGATGTAACATCATAGCACAACACATTAACTTTTCTATGTTTAGATACACAAATAACATTTTACAATTGCCTACAGTATTTAGTACAGTAACATACTATACAGGTTTGTAGCCTAGCAGCAATAGGCTACCCCATATAGCCTAGGTGTTCAGTAGACTATGACATCTAGGTTTGTGCAAGTACACTCTATGATGCTCACACAATAACAAAATCGTCTAATGACACATTTCTCAGAATATATCCCTATTGTTAAGTGATGCCTGCCTATATTAATGAATGTGACTTTTTTTTTTTTAAGTCTTCAATTTTATTTGTTTTAAACAGCAACTAACAGCTTGGAAATGTCCCTAACAGCTAGGACCCGCCCCATGCATTCCAGAGGTTCCCCCACCAAGGCTGGGGTCCAGGTTCCAGGAACTCCTCCTCATTAGGCCTGATTTCTCTCTGGAGACTTGGGACAAAAAAGCCTGTGCAGTTAGAGGGGAAGTTGGCACTAAAGGTCACCGTTTAGAAGAGCTGGGCTCAGACACAGCTGCCTTTGCTAGTCTTAGGATATTCTGAGATTTGGTAGCGTGCTCAGATTGTGGGCATGGAGGGGGGCTCCTGAACTCCTCTCCAGCCTCACTCGCTCCTGGGCAAGCCTCACAGCACCCTTTCCTCTTGCTGGCTCAACATGCTGCCTTTGGAAGAGCGGTACCTGATAGTCTGGGTGCTCCAGCATGCCTTTGTGTGACCCGGTCAGTTGCAGGGAAGCATGCTCCCCTCAACTTTTCCTGGCCTAGGCAGGGTGTGGAATCAGAAAGGTGATAAAGATTCAGACCTGAGATACCCACCCCTTACCAACCTTCACCTAAAAGTATTACAAGGACATCATTTTGTGACTTGGAAGGGCAAACCTGGGTATTTAAATCCAAAGGTGGTAACAGCTGGGCCCCCAGGCTGGAGGCAGCTCAATGCATGCACTGAAGCAGCAGGGGCAGCTCAGCAGGACGGTAGGGCCCACAGGGCTGGACCTGGACCGCCCACCGCCATCCACACCCATGGTAACCATGGAAACATAACCATCCTGCTCCTGTCAGCTGCCTGGGTTCAGACAACCAGGACTGGCCCACTTCCATCAAGCCAAATCCTAAACTGATCAGGCTGGCCACAGAGTGGTTGCAGGAAGAACTGGGATTGCGTGATTTGGTCAGTCCAGGCTTCCCAGCACAGCTTGGGAGGACTACCACAGGAGCTTCCACACCTTGATGTCTGGGCTGGGGTCAGACAGGGCTTAGGCAGCCAGCATAGTGGCCATCAGAGCTGGCCAAATGGTCCCGATGCCCTCTGCCTGTGAGCTAACAGCTACTGTGTGGCTGCTGCCCTTGCTGCTGCAGCAAAAGCCTCTGTGTCTCATTGAGGGGACTCTGGCTGGTGCTCTGCCTGCCCTGGCTGCTCAGCCAGTCCTCCAGGGGTGAGGATGTATCAATAGTCACTGGGAGTGCCACCCACTGCTCCCATGCCACTGCCATCCCCAGCTCCACTATAGGGCTGATCCCCGCCAGGCAGCTCCAGGCTGCCTCCTGCAGTGGGCTCCTCGGCTCTCTTGATGTTGATGTATAAGGGGTCCTGGCTGGCGGATAGCACAGACAGCTGGCCCAGAATGCTCTCCAGTTTCATTCGCAGACAAGTAAAGCTTGGGCGCTGCTTGGGGTCAGCACTCCAGCACTGGTACATGAGATCATACAAAAGGTCATCTGAAGGCCTAAGCAGCCCTTGGCTTGGATGGAGTGGGAGTGTAAGAAGTTCTCCATACACTCTGGAAGTTGTTTCAGGCGGTTCCCACCAATGAGGTAGTTGTAAATCTCAGCGTTTTTGATGCCAGCGTATGGCGTCTGCCCACGTGTCATGATCTCCCACATGGTCACTCTGAAGGCCCACACATCACTGTGCACAGTATACAGGTTGTCAGACAGCTCTCCAGGGCCAGCCACCTGACAGGCAATTTGGAGGCACAGCCCTGACGATAGTAGTCCCCGCTGTAGATCTTCCAGGAGAGTCCAAAGTCAGCCACAGACACTGTCATGTCCACTGCCAGCATGCAATTCCGAGCGGCCAGGTCTCAGCGGATGAAGTTCCGAGAGCTCAGGTACTCCATGCCGCAGGCAATGTCCACCATGAACCGGATCAGGGTAAAGGGGTTCTCCCCAATCTGGGAGGTGAGCAGGAAGGTGTGCAGGTCCCCATGCTTCATGAACGGCAAGATGACCATGGGGATGGGGTGACAGCCTTTAGCCCTGCTCCAGAGGCTCACCCCAACAAGTTTGGCCACGTGTGGATGGTCAAACTCCTTCATGCAGGCTGCTTCCCTGAGGAACTCTTCAATGTCGCTTCAGGCAATGACGTCAGCTTTCAGCATCTTACACAAAGGAGCCATCCTCCTGCTTCAGCTGGGCCTACCGCACTGAACCACACTCTCCTTTGCCCAACATCTGGCCAGGGTGAACTGCTGCTCTGGGCTGAGCACATCCTTGTTTTTCCTTTAGTCCACTGTTGATGCTCAAGCTGTCCAATGCGGCCTCGATGCACTCGGGCCTTTCTCAATTGAAGGACTGGACTGCCCGGAAGTAAACAGCTGGCTCTCCCCGGGCCATGACACAGTCAAAGCCTTGCCCAAACCGTGTCTCTTTCCATCTCTTTCGAAGCAGGATGAAGGCCAGGGCAGCAGCCGTCACCAGGGCCGTGAGCACACCAAGGACCACAGGTACCCAGGATGTGCGGCTGTGAGGAGGGCCCTGCTGGCCTGCATGGTCATGAGAAGAGACCACCAGTGGCTGACTCCACGGTCCACAGCCAACTGCATTGAAGACGCACACACATATGATCAGGTTCTTTTGGGTATCCCAGCCTGTCAAATTGGTCCTGCTCCCTTCCACTGTCAGCTCATCCTGGGTTCCACTGTCTTGAACCCAGGACAGTTTACAGGGTCCCAGAGGGACTTCCAAAGGGCCCTCAGGGATCACTTCTTCCCACTCCAAGATGAGGCCTGAATCTGTGCAGATGGCATGGGGGTTTTGGGGAGTGCTGGCTGCGGCCAGACCCTTGGTCTGAAAGGGCACCCAGTCAGCATAGGGAGAGGGCCCCAAGGCATTGGCACAGTGCACCCTGAGGCTGTAGCTGATGGCAGGCACCAGCTCCTGGAGCAGGCAGGTAAAGGGGGCCACAGGGACCACAACAGCCAGGACTTTCCCAGCCTCCTGGGGCCTGTGTTACCTGAACTGTACAGGACTATAGCAGGGCTCAGCCATCAGCACCTGGCATCCAGGCCACACTAATGTTGCTGCTGGAAAGCTTTGTCACGGTGATGATGAAGGGGGCTGCAGGCAGTGCTTGAAGGTGAACAGTGGCTATGCGAGAAGAGGCCAGGCATTTTAGGTTGTGAGCTTCACAGGAAAACATGGGTGCTCTGGGTCACCCCTGTTACATTTAAAACAGATGGAGAGGGAGCGGGTCTCCCGATCTTGATAGTTTCTCTCCACCAGACAATGGTAACAGGTTCAGGGGGACCCACAGCCTTGCAAGACAGTTGGAAAGGGGCATTGGGTGGCACTGCCAGATCTTTTGGCTCCACTATGAAAAGTGGCACACCTTCTACCATGAGCCACATTGGCTGGGAGATCTTGGTTTCGCCCCCATTCTCCACCTGGCACCAGTACTGGCCGCGTCAGAGCGCTCCACTGACTTCAGGCTGAGGAAGCCGATCCAGTGCTGCTTGCTGACTGGGGTGTACAACTGGTCCAAGTTCTGGATCACAGGCCCATCCTTGACCAGCTGGATGTCAGGCTCCTCCAACCCCTCCACGCTGCAGTTGAGCTTCACTGGCTGCCCCTGAGCCACTGTCAGCTTCACCAGGGCTCTGTTGAGCTTCGGACCTGCAGCCCCAGACCTGCAGCAGCAGAGAAGCCAGAGCTGCCAATGGCAGCCCCAGCGGCGGCAGCAGCAGCGGGAGCCCTGGCCGCCCCATGCTCCGCCTCAGCGCCATCTGTGGTGACACCACACCATGCCAGGCCCGGCCCGCGAGCGAGCAGGGAGGAGGGCTGAATGTGACTTTTTTTTTTTTTTTTTTGAGACGGAGTCTCGCTCTGTCTCCCAGGCTGGAGTGCAGTGGCCGGATCTCAGCTCTCTGCAAGCTCCGCCTCCCAGGTTCACGCCATTCTCCTGCCTCA
>NW_012102488.1:574670-575522 GCF_000951045.1 Mandrillus leucophaeus
TAGCCAGGATGGTCTCGATCTCCTGACCTCATGATCCACCCGTCTCGGCCTCCCAAAGTGCTGGGATTACAGGCTTGAGCCACCACGCCCGGCCTGAATGTGACTTTATATTGACAAATATGTCAACATTTGGAAGATCTTCATAACTCAGTAAACCATTATTTTCTAAATGAACAATGCATAATATTACAAGTGGTAAAATATTCCCTCAGGCCAGGTGCAGTGGTTCAAACCTGTAACCCCAGCACTGTGAGAGGCCAAGACAGGTGGATCACTTGAGCCTAAAAGACCAGTCCTGAAATGATACAGATTTTGAAATTAGTACACAAGGATTTTAAAGTAGGTATTATAACCTACACTCAAGGATGTAAAGTAAAATACCTGTAATGGTCAAATAGATAAGAAATTAGAGAAATAAAAATTTTAAAAACAACCAAATGCAAATCTCAAACTAACAAATATAAAGCCTAGAATAAGAAAGTCCCTGGATAGGTTTAAAAGCATATTAAAATTATACAAGAGTCAGTGGCCCTGAAAATGGACCAAAAGAAATGATCCAAGCTATAGAGCAGAGAGAAAAAACAGGAAATAGAATCAACAGAACTCCAGCAATCGGGGAAAGAACATCAGGATATCTAAAATATGTGTAACTAGAGTCCCAGAACAAAACTGAGGAAAAAAAAAAATGAAGCAGAAAAAACAGTAACATAAAACGTCCCAAATGTGGTAAAAGGCATACATTTATAGATTTAAGAAGCTTGCTATCTGAAGCAGGATGAATACAAAAAGACACACTCCTAGGTATATCATAATCAAACTTTTTTTTTTTTTCTTTCTGGGGGGGGACGGAGT
>NW_012102488.1:576830-602536 GCF_000951045.1 Mandrillus leucophaeus
AAAGCACTGGGATTACAGGCATGAGCCATCATGCCCAGCAGGGAGTAAATTTTTATTAAAGTGTACCTTTTTTCATATTTTAATTTCTTTAAAATACACATGAATGCCTAACATAAAAATTACGGCGTTGTCCTGTGAGGTATAATGCAGATGACAAGTAGAGCATTAAGGTGAGAAATAAATGGAACCACAGTTGACCATGGATTTGAAATGGGCAGGTCCACTTATCTGCAGCTTTTCTTCTGTCTCTGCCATCCCTGAGACAGCAAAACCAAGCACTCCTCTTCCTCCTCAGTTTACTCAACATAAAGACAATGAGGATGAAGACCTTTATGATGATCCACATCCACTTAATGAACAGTAAATATATTTTCTCTTCCTTATAATCTTCTTAGTAACATTTTCTTTTCTCTAGCTTATTTTACTATAAAAACATAATATATAATATACATAACATATAAAATGTGTGTTATAATCAACTGTTTATGTTATTGGCAAGGCTTTTGGTCAACAGCTATTAGTAGTTAAATTTAGGGGCAGTCAAAAGTTATACACAGATTTTCAACTGCATAGTGGGTCATTGGCCCTAACCCCCATGTTGTTCAAGGATCAATTGCATATGGTTCCAACATTTTACACGAATTAGTACAATATTAACTCTCTGTAGACCGTGAAAAGTTAAATGTGTTGTAATCCCAATAGAAATAACTAAAAAACAAAATAATGCAAAGAGGTATAGTTAAAAATCCAATAAAAGAATTTAAAATAACTGGTCCAAAATAGGGCAGAACAGGAGAAGCAGAGAAACAGAACAAAACAAAGTGAGTATACAAACAAAAACAGATGGGATTAACAGGATACAAACAGCAAAATGACAACTAAACCCAACTGTAAAAATTATTATGAATGATCACTTCCAACCAAGATGTAGTAACAGGAATTGAATGTACCCTTTGCCTGAAGTAACTAAAACACTGGACAAAACTTAAGAAACAATTGCTTTCTGACATTGGATATCAGCCAGCACAGATTCGAAAACCAGGAGAAACAAACAAGATGAGCCCAGTCAACTTAAGCAAGTTTCTTAACTTGCTTACCAACTTAAGCAAGTTTCCAGGATACAGTTCATATTTAAAAGCACAATCTGAAAGGATCAAACTGTTTCTAAATAACTTCCACTGCATCCTAGAACAAAGCCATAAAAAAGAATAAAATCACGTTAGCTGCAGCAACAGGGATAGAACTGGAGGTCATTATCTTAAGTGAAATAAGCCAGGCACAAAAAGACAAATATCACACCTTTTGACGTATATGTGGAAACTAAAAAATTAGGTCGCATGGAGGTAGAGAGTAGAAGGCCAGATAACAGAGATGGGGAAGGGTGAGTGGGAGCATGGGGGAGGATGAAGAGAGATGTGTTAAAGGGTACAAATATACATTTAGACACAAGGAATAAATCCAGTGTTTGACAGCAGAGTAGGGTGACATTAGTTGACAAAAATATACTGCACTCAGGTGATGGACATCCTAAATACCCTGACTTTATCACCACACATTATATACATGTAATAAAATTTCACAGGTACTCCATAAATTTGTACAAATTTTAAAAATCTGAAATCTTAAAAATTTAAAGAAATATATATAGGAATACAAAAATATCTAGCATTCAGCAAGGGAGAATTTGCAACGTCTGGCATCTAATAAAAAATTACCAACGCATGCAAAGATGCAGTTAAATATGATCCATAATGAGAAGAAAAGCCAATTGATATAAATCCCCAAATGACAAGGATGAAAGAATTTGTAAAGAGGGATATTAACAGTTATGTCCCAGATGTCCAAGAAGGTAGAGAAAAGATTATAAATGTTAGGTAGCAAAATGGAAGATATAAAATGGTCCAAATCAAACTTCTGGAGATAAAAGCTATAATGTCTGTGATAAAAATATACTGGAAGGAATTAGACACCGCAGAAAAAGAAAATTCGTGACTTGAAAATACAGCAAAAGAAACTATTCAAAGTGAAATACAAAGAGAAAAAAAATAAGAAAAAAATAGACCATTGATAAGCTGTGGAACACTTTAGGAGACCTAATATATGTGCAATTGGAGCAGAAAAGCTATTTGGATTTTTTTATTAAATAATAATCAAAAAATTTGCAAATTTGATAAAATTAAAACCCTACAGATCTAAGAAGCACAAAAAACCCCAAGAACAGGAAATAAGAAGGAAACTACAAGATGTATCATAAGTCAATTGCTTAACAAGTGATAAAGAGAAATTCTTAAAAGCAGTCAAGAGTAAAACAGAAATGACCTTAAAGCCCCAGCAGAAAAATCAGAGCTGAGGCTGTGCGCGGTGGCTCATGCCTGTAATTCCAGCACTTTTGGAGGCCAAGGCGGGTGGATCACCTCAGGTCGGGAGTTCGAGACCAGCCTGACCAAAATGGAGAAACCCCGCCTCTACTGAAAATTCAAAATTAACTGGGTATGGTGGTGCATGCCTGTAATCCCAGCTACTCAGGGGGCTGAAGCAGGAGAATCACTTGAATCCAGGAGGCAGAGGTTACGGTGAGCCGAGATCATGCCATTGCACTCCAGCCTCGGCAACAAGAGCGCAATTCCCTCTCAAACAAACAAACAAAAAAATCAGAGCTGGTCAGAATGGATTAAAAAAGCAAGACTCAACTATACATACCTATAAGAAACACATTTTAAATATAAAGAAAGATATACACTGAAAAGGACAGAAGAAGATACACTATACAACAAGTAAGCATAAGAAATCTGAAGTGTCTTTATTAATATCAAAGTAGACTTCAAGACAGAGTACTACCAAACATAAAGAGGAAAATTAGATAATAATAAAATAGTCAATTTATCAGGAAGACAGATCAATCATGAATGAATGTCCCAATATGAGAGTTTCAAAATATATCAAGCCAAAACTGACAACACTAAAGTGAGAAACCGATAAAACCACAATCATAGTTTTTAATACCTTCTCCCAGTAAGTGACAGAACAACTAGACCAAAAAATTTGGTAAGGGCATAAAAGATGCAGAGTAGGAGTTAGCAAACTTTATCTCTAAAGGGTTAGATAATAAATATTTTTGGTTTTGTCAGCTATAAAGTCTCTGTTGTTAACCACTCAATTTTTCTTTTGTAAAGCAAAAGCAGACATAGACAAAGAAGTATATGAAAGAGGGTGGGCGTGCTGGCTCATGCCTGTAATCCCAGCACTTTGGGAGGCTGAGGTGGCCAGATTGCCTGAGTTCAGGAGTTTGAGACCAGCCTGGTCAACATGGTGAAACCCTGTCTCTACTAAAATACAAAAAATTAGCCAGGCATGGTGGTGTGCACCCGTAGTCCCAGCTACTCAGGAGGCTGAGACACGAGAATTGCTTGAACCCAGGAGGCAGAGGTTGCAGTGAGCTGAGATCGCAGCACTGCACTCCAGCCTGGGTGACACAGCGAGACTCCATCAAGAAAAAAAAGGTAGTGTATGAATAAGTATGGCTGTATTCCAATAAAACTTTAAGTACAACAAGCTACAATCCAGACTCGTCCTGTTACCTAACACTTATAGAAGATTACATCCAACAACTACAGAATACATGTTCTTTTCAAATGCAAAAGGTATGTTCACCAAAATAGAGCATATGCTGGATCATAAAATAAGTCTCAATAAATTTTAAGAGTGAACTATTATAAAATATGTTCTCTGACCACAATGAAATTAAATGAGAAACCAGTAACAGAAAGATACCTGGGAAAAAACACACAAATATCTAGAAATAAAACATTTCTAAATTAGAAAATATTTTGAAAAGAAAGATAAAACTGTATCAAAAGCTGTGAGCTGCAGCTAAAGTACTGTAAGGAAAATTTATAGCTTTAATATTTATATTTTAAAATAAGACAAATACAAAATTAGTAAAGTTCTACCTTAAAAGCCAGGTAAGCCCAAAGTAATTAGAAGAAAGAAAATAAAGAGCAAAAATCAATAAAATGAAAAAGAGACAACAGAAAAAATAAAGCTAAAAGTTCGTTCATTGTTGGTACAGTTGCTCTGGAAAACAGTTTGGCAGTTCCTCTAAACCAGGGTGTCCAGTCTTTTGGCTTTCCTGGGCCACATGGAAGAAGTAGTCTTGGAACACATAAAATACACTAACGATAACTGATGAGCAAAAAAAACCAAAAAACAAAAAACAAACAAACAAAAAAAACTCATAATGTTTTAAGAAAGTTTATGAATTTGTGTTGGGCTACATTCAAAGCCATCCTGGGCTGTGGTTTGGACAAGTTGCTCTAAAGGCTGAACACAGAGTTACCATGTGACCCAGCAATTTCACTCCTAGGTATATACATAAGAGAAATGAAAACATAAGTCCACACAAAAACTTGTACGCAAGTGTTCATAGCAGCATTATTCATAATAGTTAAGAAGTAAAAACACCCAAATGTCCATCAAATGATGAATGGATAAATAAAATGTGGTATACAATGGAATATTATTCAACAGTAAAAAGAAGTGCTTTGACATAAATGAACCTTGAAAACATCATGCTAAATGAAAGAAATTAGTCACAAAAGACCAAATATTATATGACTCCATTTATATAAAATGTCTAGAATAGGCAAATCTGTAGAGACAAAGATTAGCAATTGCCTAGGACTAGGGGAGTTAGGAAGAAAATAAGTACGGGGTTCCTTTCACGGGTGATGAAAAAAATATTCTAAAACTGACTGAGGTAAAGATTGTACAACTCTGTGAACACCCTAAAAGCCAATGAGTAAACACTTCAAACACTATGCATTGTATGGTATGTAAATTATATTTCAATAAAACTCCACCTCCCAAAGTGCTGGGACTATAGGCATGAGCCACAGTGCCCAGCCAAAGCTATTATTTTTGAAAGTTGGATCACTGAAAACATTTTTTAAAATTTTTATAAACTCCTAGCTATACTAATGAAGAGGGGAAAACAAAAAAGGGAAAAACACAAACTAATAAGAAATGAAAGAGGAAGTATCACTCCAGATCTTATATACAATAAAAGAAAAAAAGCAATATAAACAACTTCACCTAACACATTTGACAATTGTGTTAGAAATGGATCAATTAGCAAAACTGACACAAAATAAAATGGAAAATCTGAATAGCCCCAAATCTATTAAAGGAACTGCATTCTTTGTCAAATAGTCCAAGAAAGAAAATGCCAGGCCCATATGGCTGCACTAATGAATTATAACAAACATTTAAGAAAAAAACAAAACACCAACCTTACACAAACTCATTCATAAAATAAAGCAGGAAGACACATCTTCCAACCATTTTATGAAGCTAGCATAATGCTGATACCAAAACTCCAGTTATTTTTTTAAAAGACAATTACAGCACATCCTGATAAAGGCAGATTCAAAAATTCTTAACACAGTATCAGCAAATCAAAACCAGCTATATATTAAAAGGATAACATGATGAACTACAGTTTATCACAGTAATTCAAGGTAGTTTAACATGAAAATCAAACAATATAATTCATGATATTAACAGAATAAAGTGTTGGGAGAAAAGCTGAGTGTTAGGAGAAAAGCTGAGGTAGGGCTTGCATGTCTGACATAAGAGTCTTGGAACATGTCCAGGGTCCAGAGTCTAAAACCCCTCCTGGCCTTTGGAATGTGTCTAGACTTGCTGGCTCCTGGCTTCTAGCACTCCCATTATCTCAAGTAGCTATATGTTTCAAAGAAAATGCTACATCATCACAGCTGCAGCTCATTTGCTTGATACACCACTTCCTTTCAACCCCCACATCCTTACCACCTGTTTCTTTGATCACCAATAAATAGTGTGGGCTCCCAGAGCTTGGGGCCTTCACAGCCTCCATACTAGCATTGGCCCCCTGGTCCCACCTTCTTTCTTGTCTTTTCTCATTTCTTTGACTCCGCCGGACTTCACAGCCCCCACGGCCTGGTGTTGGGTCTGATCACCCTAACATTTGTGGTACCAACATGGGGCAACGAAGACCCCAGTGAAGGAACACTAGAGTACGTCAAAGTGGAGGACACATCGTCAGAGGACACCTGAGGACTACTGGAAGAAGCTTGGCAGGGAAGCTGAGCACTCGGAAGTACCAGGGTAACAATGGGACAAAGTAAAAGCAAACATTCTGCTTACTTGAATTTCTTAAGGCATTTATTACGAAGGAGAGTGAAAGTTAGTACTCAGAATGTATCACTCTTTAGTACAGTAAAGCAGTTTTGCCCATGGTTTCCGGAACAAGGGACTATGAAATTGGATGAATGGGAGAGAACTGGAAGAGATTTTAAAAAGGCATATAAAGATGGAGCAAAAACTCCAGTTTCCATTTGGTCAAAGTGGGCGCTAATAAAGGCAGCTCTTGAGCCATTTCAAACAGATGATGAGGTGGATTCAGATGAGGAAGAGGACAAAAGTGTAAAAAACTTCAGATTCTGAGTGTGAGGAACAGCTAACTGGAGGAGATTAAAGAAAGGAAAACTTTAAAAAGTATGTTTTACTAGCACGTCAGCTCCACCTGCTGAATTAAGTGAATGGCCACCTCCTCTCTCCCCCTTACTGGGCAAGAAAATGAATTAGCTGAAAAACTTTCTGCTCCTATAGTTGCAACATTAAAACCTGGAGCAATTGGTGGTGCTATATGAAATTCTATTTAAAAAAGCTAGAGCTGAGGGAGACCCTGAAGCATGGCAATTTCCAGTTACTATAACCCAGCAAAGAGGACAGAATATAGCTAATTGGGCCACTTTTCCTTTAAGTTTTAAAGGAATTTAAGCAAGCCATTAGTCAATATGAACTGAACTCCCCTTTTGTGCAAACTTTGTTGAAAAATGTGGCTCTTGATAATAGGTTAATACCATATGATTGGGATACTTTAACAAAATCTGTTCTCACTTTGTCCCAGTACTTGCAGTTTAAAACCTGGTGGGCTAACTAAGCTCAAACTCAGGCAAGGGAAAACACACAAGTGCAGCCACCTGTGCCTGTTTCCGTTGAACAGTTAATGGGAGTTGGCCCTAATTGGGGTAGATTAGAGAATCAAGCAGTAATGGAGGATGTTGCCATTGTTCAGCTGCGCTCTGTGTGCTTACGGGCATGGGAAAGGATAAATGTTACAGGAGAAAAATATCTTTCTTTCAGTTCTGTCTGACAAGGACTTAAAGAACCATATATTGATTTTATTGCTTGGCTCCAAGAGGCTGTGTATAAAGCCATAATTGATAAAACAGCCCAGGATGTTATAATACAGCTTCTTGCATACGATAATGCTAATGCAGAGTGTCAAACAGTTATTAGACACCTGAGAGGGAAGGCTCATTTAGCTGAATATATTAAGGCTTGTGATGCCATTGGAGGTAACTTACATAAGGCTACTCTTTTAGCTCAGGCTATGGCTGAATTGAAAGTAGGAAAGAATATGCCCTGTTTCTCAGGCTCTTGGTTTAATTGTGGGCAATTTGGACACACAAAACAGGAACGTAGAAAAGGATATCAAAAGGAAAAACCACTACCATCAACCAACAGAAAAGTCTCGGTGTATGTCCCCAGTGTAAGAAAGGCAACCACTGGGCAAATCAGTGTCATTCTAAATTTAGCAAAGATGGACAACCTCTTTTGCGAAACAAGAAGAGGGGCCCACGTTGGGCCCCTCAACAAACCAAGGCATATCTGGCACAGCCAGCGCCCTTACAAACCATACAACAATTGTCCCCCGCCACAGCAGGTCCCCTGTAGACCTCTCCAGCACAATTCCTGTCTCCTTACTTCCTGGGGAGCCACCAAAGAAGGTCCCCACGGGAGTTAGGAGACCCTTACCCTCAGGAACAGTCTATTACTTGGAAGGTCTAGTCTAAATTTAAAAGGTATCACTGTGCATATGGGAATAACTGACTCTGATTATATCAGAGAGATACAACTAATTATTAGTTCCTCAACTCCATGGTCTGCCTCCCCAGGAGAATGAATTGCTCAGTTGTTGCTGCTACCCTACATAAAACTAAGCAGCAGCACAGTGAAAAGAACAGGAGGCTTTGGTAGTACTAATCCAGCAGGAAAAGCTTTATATTGGGTTAATCAAATGTCTGACAAAAGACCTATTCATATAGTAACTATTCAGGAAAGGATTTTGAAGGACTAGTAAATACTGGAGCTGATGTCTCTATTATTGCTTAAATCAATGGCTCCAACACTGGCCTAAACAAAAGATTTCCATGGGTATCGCTGGTGTAGGGACTGCCTCAGAAGTCTTTCAAAGTTCCTTGATTTTACCATGTCAAGGGCGGGATGGCCAGGGACCATCCAACCTATTATTACACCTATTCCTGTCAATTTATGGGGTAGAGACTTATTGCAACAATGCAGTGCTGAAATATCTATTCCTATGGATCAATATAGTAATAATAGTGGACAAATGATGAAAAATGCGGGATATTGCTCGGGAGAAGGACTAGGAAAAAATAAAAACAGCCAATCAGAACCTTCAGAAGGATAAACAGGTCAGACTGGATTGGGGTATCATTTTTAGGAGCAGCCATTGTTGAGCCTCTGGCTCCCATTCCTCTTGTTTGGCTAACTGCCAAACCAGTTTGGGTGGAGCAATGGTGGCTGAAACAGGAAAAACTGGAGGCTTTAAAAGAACTGGTGCAGGAACAATTGCAAAAGGGATATACAGTGACCACTTTCTCCCCTCGTTAATTCTCTTGTATTTGTCATTAAGAAAAAATCTGGTAAATGGAGAATGCTAACAGATTTGAGGGCTGTTAAATGCTGTAATTCAACCCATGGGCATGCTACAACCAGGGCTGCCCTCCCCAACAATGATTCCAAAATACTGGCCTCTTATAGCAATAGATCTAAAGGATTGCTTTTTTACCATTCCTTTAGCTGCCCAAGATTATGAAGAATTTGCTTTTACTGTTCCCGCCATAAATAATAATGAACCAGCAGACTGATACCATTGGGAAGTACTGCCACAAGGCATGTTAAATAGCCCGACTGTTTGTCAAACTCATGTTGGCAAAGCTATTAAGCAAGTTAGAGAACAGTTTAAAAAATGGTATAGTATCCATTACATGGATGATATTTTGTGTGCAGCCGAAACTAGGGAAGAATTGATGTTGTGCTACAAACAGAAAAGGCCGTAAACGTAGCAGGGTTAATTATAGCCCCCGGTAAAATCCAAACTTCTACTGCCTTTCAATATCTAGGAATGAAGGTAGAACAAAGGGCTATTAAGCCTCAAAAAGTTCAAATTTGGCCGGGCGCAGTGGCTCACGCCTATAATCCCAGCACTTTGGGAGGCTGAGGCAGGCAGATCACAAGGTCAGGAGATAAAGACCATCCTGGCTAACACAGTGAAATCCCATCTCTACTAAAAATACAAAAAAATTAGCCAGGTGTGGTGGTGGGCGCCTGTAGTCCCAGCAACTCAGGAGGCTGAGGCAGGAGAATGGTGTGAAACCAGGAGGTGGAGCTTGCAGTGAGCCGAGATCGCGCCACTGCACTCCAGCCTGGGAGACAAAGCAAGACTCCGTCTAAAAAAAAAAAAAAAAAGTTCAAATTTGAAGAGATAATTTAAAAACCTTAAATGATTTCCAAAAATCATTAGGAGACATTAATTGGATTCATGCAACTTTAGGCATTCCTACCTATGCTATGTCTCATCTCTTTTCTACTTTACAAGGTGATTCTAACCTTAACAGTAAATGCTCCCTGTCCAAAGAAGCATTGGAGAAACTTCCATTAATTGAGGGAAAAAATTCAGCAAGCACAAGTAGAACAAATTAATCCGATACAGCCATTACAGTTTTTAGTTTTTCCTACTAAGCATTTGCCTACAGGAGTTTATAGTTCAACAGGATGATCTGGTTGAGTGGCTTCTTCTACCTCACAATACAACCAAAACGCTCACTCTGTACTTAAAATAAATTGCTTTGCTAGTAGGACAAGCGAGGCTGCCCACAACAAAGCCAAGGGGATATGATCTAAATCAGATTATGGTTTCATTAACAAAACAACAAATTCAACAAACCTATATTAATTCCCAAGAATGGCAAGTTAATTTGGCCAGTTGGCATTCTTGATAATCATTACCCTAAATCTAAGATATTTCAATTTCTATAATTAACATATTGGATATTGCCTTCTATTATTCAAAAAGCCCCTACTGGAGTGGCCATTACTGTTTTTACTGATGAATCTAGTAATGGAAAATCCTCATTTGCAGGACCTCAACAGCAAGTTTTTCAAACTGACATTGCTTAAAGAGCTAATCCAACTTTAAAAACTCAAATACAAAAGTAAAAGGGAAGGGACCAGGAATATAAGACACCGCATATGCAATTGCATTTAGCTTTATTAACATTAAAGTTTTTAAATTTACAAAAAGATCAACCCATGACTGCAGCTGAACAACACCTGACAGGACAAAAGGAAAATAAAAAGGCTGGACAAGATATAGGATGGAGAGATGCACATACAAAGAGCTGGGAAAAAGGAAAGATAATTATATGGGGAAGACGATTTGCTTGTGTCTCTCCAGGTGACAATCAGGTGCCTGTATGGGTGCCCACCAAACATCTGAAGATCTGTCATGAGCCACAGCATCTAGTGGACCCACCTGTACAGTGCAAATTGAAGGTTTAAGGATTGCTTTTTTTGCTATACTATTGCACAAGAAGGATAAGCCTTGATTTGCTTTCTCTACACCTTCTGTTAATCAGAAAAAACCTTCTTCTCATTACCAATGGTAGCATTTACCCCACGGTAATTAACCAAAGAGGCAGAAGCTGTTACAAATGCTTCAGCAATGGCATGCCTCCCAGCTACAGCAAAATAAAAATAAAAATAAAAAAGCCTTTGCTTCTGTTTCAGTAGATTTACTAACGTAGGGGTAAGGGCATGTTTGTATTTTTGCAGGAGATGAACACACCATGTGGGTGCCCTCAAGATGTGTATGACCATGGAACAGGAGACTAGAAGGACCCATGGATCCCAACCATGGACCGGGTTTCCCCAGTATGAGCCATAAGCCAGTTGAATCTGAATACAAAGATGGAACAAGGACCAACCAGAGTCATGCTGACATCAACCCCCATAACATGGGACAGATCAAGAAAACCACACAGGAAGCTGAGAAACTGCTGGAGCACCAGGGTTTTACCTTTTGCTAGGATTCAGAGGTACAATAGATGCTTAACGGACCAGTGTTTTCTGACTGAATTCCTCTCTACCCTAAATACAAAAGACCCTAATAGGTAGGCAGGAATATCATCGCCCCTATTCAGCATTAAGAAGTTACAGAAGACAGACCTCCATCCTTCTGCAACCCATAGAATTAAGGGTCCCCTTGTAAAAGGGAAAGGAGAAATATGCAAGAAGCATTCAAACCAGAGCAACTCCATTTTGAATAAGGGCTAAAAAAATGAAGCTGGATCACCAACTGGCAATTAAAGGCTGCACAGCCTGCAACTGCCTTGCTCAATTAATTCAAAAACAAAAAGAGGACCTTTTGGATTCAAAGTTGTGTTATGTTACTCTTACATGCCATCTGGAGGACAGAGATGAAAATCTCACCCTCGATACTGTAAAACTATAAGAGCAAGTTTTTGAAGCCTCCCAGGCTCACTTGAATCTGCTCCCTGCAACTGATATTTTCAACATGATAGCTGATGGGTTGTCTACAATCAATCCTCTTAAATGGATTAAAGCCACTGGAAGCTCTACACTTGCAGATTTTGTTCCAATAATTATGTGCTTGTGCTGTCTCCTTTTAGTCTGCAGATGTGGAAGCCGCCACTGGAAAGAAAGCCGCCCTCAAGAACAAGCAATGATGGCTGTGGTGGTTTTACAAAAAAGAAAAGGGGGGCATGTTGGGAGAAAAGTTGAGTGTTGGGAGAGAAGCTGAGGCAGGGCTTGCATGTCTGACATAATATAAGAGTCTTGGAATATGTCTGGGGTCCAGGGTCTAAAATACCTTGTAGCCTTTGGAACCTGTCTAAACTTGCTGGCTCCTTGCTTCTAGCACACCTATTATCTCAAGTAGCCATATGTTTCAAAAAAAAATGCTAAACCATCACAGCTGTAGCTCATTCGCTTGATACATCGCTTCCTTTTAACCCCTACATCCTCACCATCTGTTTCTTTGTTTGATCACCAATAAATAGCATGGGCTCCCAGAGCTTGGGACCTTGGCAGCCTCCATACTAGCATTGGCCCCCTGTTCCCACTTTCTCTCTTAACCTGTCTTTTCTCATTCCTTTGACTCTGCCGGACTTCATAGCCCCCACGGCCTGGTGTTGGGTCTGACCATCCCAACAAAAAGCTATCCAATCATCTCAACAAATGCAGAAAACATCTGACAAAATTCAACACACATTCATAAAACTCTCAGCAAATTAGAAACAGAAAGGAATTTCCTCAATTTGATACCATTAAGAAAATAAATAGGTAAGCCACAGACTGGGAAAAAATATTTGTAAAACCCATATCTAACAAGAAACTTGTAAAGGAATATATAAAATATGTCAACTCAATAATGAAAACAAGCAATTCAATTAAAAAAAGGGGCAAAAAGATTTGAACAGGCACTTCATAAGGAAGATGTTTAAATGGCCAATAAATACAACAGTGTTCATCATCATTAGATGAGCATTAGATTAATTGCAGGGAAATGCAAATTAGAACCAATAACATCCACCAAAATGTATAAAACACCAAATGGTGAAAATGAGGAGCAACTAGAACCCACATAAATAGTTGGTACGAGTGTAAAATTGTGCAGCCACCTTGGGAAACAGCTACCTAGACAGATATGCCAGAGTCCAAGTAGGGTGGGGAGGGTATCTATACAGGAAGACTGTTTGGTTCCAGGTGTTGGAGCTCAAGTGAGGCAAAAAGGGCGTCTGTGCAGGGTAGAGTACTGGCAGTGTCTTAGGTTTCTCACCATAGGAGAAAGGCATATACAAATAGGAAAAGGGAGAAAACCAGAATTAACCCTATGGTATGAGACCAGAACTGGAGATATCAGTGGACACTCACGGTTTTCAACATACACAACTCATATAGAAATAAAATGTAAATGTGTTTGTATATGTATATAAATATATATATGCATATATTTGCCTAGACATACACATGCCCACACACATTCTCTAGCTTTTTTCACTGAGATGTCATGGGAGCAGTGACACCTCAACAGCGTAACTAGCACTGAGACATTGGCTTCTAAATACTTTTCTTCAGCAAAAGGATCCAGGATTCCTTGGAGAAATGACTGGTTCCAGAGATGGGATAGGAAAATACAAAATGAGCCTGGAACATCTTGTCTTCAGGAAGTAAAAAAAGATTCAAAGAATGATGAGAACACGTCAGAAAGACACAGAGGGCCTCTCACTAGCCAAACATGGGACAATTCGTACATCAATAATAATGACAACCATAGATTTTTGCCCATTGAATAAAATAGGTACCATAAGTCCATACTGATATAAATAAATGAATAAATCAAAAGTTTATGGCTGGGCATGGTGGCTCACACCTGTAATCCTAGCACTTTGGGAAGCCGAGGCAGGTGGATCACTTGAGGCCAGGGGTTCCAGACGAGCCTGGCCAACATGGCAAAACCCAGTCTCTACTAAAAATACAAAAATTAGTTGGGTGGGTTGGTGCATGCCTGTAATCCAAGGTACTCAGGAGGCTGAGACATGAGAATCATTTGCACCCTGGAGGCAGAGGTTCCAGTGAGCCGAGATCACACCACTGCACTCCAGCCTTGGCAACAGAGAGAGACTGTCTCAAAAAAAAAAAAAAAAAAAAAAAAAAGTTTGAGGAAAACTGGGATATTTACATCATTTCAAAGTACCTCCATATAAAATATGTATTACAATGGGAAAAGTAGCTTTACCATGGAGAAGTTGGCACATACTGCCTTAATCAAAGTGAAAATCATTAATGAAAGACCAAATGAAATTGTATACCATCTGATAGGATGAGGTATCACTTCTGTGATATTCCTGTTCAAGATATATAACGTAAACTGAAGACATTAGACAAATCCAAATTGAGGGATATTCTATAAAACAGCTGTCTGGTAATCTTCACAGTTCCCTCATGAAGTGAAGGTAAGACTGTGGAACCATTAATATTTAAGATTGAAGGACACATGACAGTTAAAATGTAACATGTGACTCTGCACTATCCTTTTGCTATAAAGGACATTTTTGGAATAATAGGCCAAACCTGAATGGCACGGTCTGATGCTTAGATGGTATTATGTCTCAATGTTGATATCCTAATTTAAAAAGTTGTATTGTGGTTATTAGGAGAATGTGCTATATAACATATTTGGGGATGGTCACAGCAACTTACTCAAATGGCCCATAAAAATAAAGGTTTTTTGTTCTGTAAGTTTTCTGCAAATTTGAGGTATAGTTTCCAAAAATAGTTTCAGATCCTTAACAAAATGTACATACATAAATTATGTGTGTATATGTATATATGTACATACATGTGTGTATATATGTATGCACATATATATGCATACACATATGTGTGTATGTGTGTGTGTGTATATACACATATACACACACACCCACACACACCCAAGTTAATGAATCAAAATTCTCTCGGAGGCTGTACAGTTTATGTCGAAGTCTTCAAAGCATTTAATACATTTCCTTATGAAAAAAAGTTGCAATGGTTCTATATCCATAAGAGTAATACTGAATAATGCTGATTGTATGCCATTTATTTTCAATATAGGAAAGGATACCACCAGCCACTCCCTGCCACTCTTCTATTTGATAACTACAAACGCTCTCTGTCAGTCAAAATAAGTCTCTGTCACTTCAGTGTATATAATTGAATTTCCTCTTTTTTGGGGGGGGGACACAGTCTTGCTCTTGTCGCCCAGGCTGGAGTGCAGTGACACAATCTCGGCTCACTGCAACCTCCGCCTCCTG
This sequence comes from Mandrillus leucophaeus, assembly GCF_000951045.1. Taxonomy (NCBI): domain Eukaryota; kingdom Metazoa; phylum Chordata; class Mammalia; order Primates; family Cercopithecidae; genus Mandrillus; species Mandrillus leucophaeus. Next base: position 591,836 of record NW_012102488.1, read on the forward strand.
GGTTCAAACAACTCTCCTGCTTCAACCTCCGCAGTAGCTGGGAGTACAGGCACGTGCCACCACGCCCCGCTAATTTTTTTGTAGTTTTAGTAAAGACAGGGTTTCACCATGTTAGCCAGGATGATCTCAATCTCCTGACCTCATGATCCGCCCGCCTCAGCTTCCCAAAGTGCTGGGATTACAGGCATGAGCCACCGTGCCCAGCCTGAATTTCTTGTAGACATATTTTTGGTTAAGAAGGTTGTGAGTCTGCTGATCTTTTATGAAATCAGGCCTACAGATGTCTACTCATGTAAAATTGAAAGATTTCCACAAATAATGTGTGTGCCAGTGGGCATGGTAGCACATACCTGTAGTCCCAGCCACTCAAGAGGCTGAGGTGGGAGGATTAATTGAGGCTAAGAGTTAAAAGGCTGTGGTGTGTTATGATCATGCTTGTGACCAACCCCTGCACTCCAGCCCAGGTAACATAACAAGACCTTTGTCTCTTAAAATACATATGTATATGCATGTGTGCTAGAGCTCATTAAATGTCAAGGAAGGCTCAAGCTCATCCGCTCAATAAATCCACTCTCACAGCCTAATTCAGTATGACAAGCAAACAGGCCACATGATGATGTGACTTAATTTATGAGTAGTTCTAGTATGTATTTAAAGCTTTAAATCTTCTTTTCTGACTTCAAGTAAGTTGAATAACACAAAACATATTAACCATAAGAAGAAAGACTGGTACATTAGACTATCAAAATTAGGAATCTCCACTCATCAAAAGAAAATGAATGGGAAGCTCTAGCATGGGAAAAATACAACACACATCTGACAAAGAATTTTTATATACGTTATATAAAAAACTCCTACAAAGAGAAGATAAAAAACTCAAGTTTTAAACAGGCAAAAGACTTGAACAAATACTTCAAAACAAACTTCAAAAATAAGCCTTGAAAATGTTGACTACAGTATCTTAAAATTGTGAATGAATATCTCATAGAATAAAGCACTGGAATGTATGATTTTTTTTTAATGGACAAGACTACATATTGTTTTGAAATACATAAAAAACATGTTTTCCCGCATACTATACAAGTTTAAACTGGCTGAGACTCCTATTCACTGAAAATCTGTATCACCTAAGAAATATAAACAGTCATTATCAACTGTTAGTGATTCAACTTTGAGACCAAAATTTCCTGCTCTTCCTTTTTAAGTTTTAGATAGGCTTAACTGAAGAATATTCTAGTATCACTTATCTATGTAAAACAGAATTTTCTGGAATTCATACTATAAGACAAAATACAGAAACAAACTTGGTGTTCAGGAAGATGTAAGACTAAAATTGTCATTCACAGCTCCCAATTTCAAAATTCTGTGTTCATTAAAATAGGTTCATTGTTCTCACTGAATTTATACTCTCTAAAGGCTTTATGGCAAATAAATGCTATCAATGTGAACTTATAAATTTGAGTTGATAAAATGCTGCTTTTATCAATGTTTTGATATAATACGACTTAATTTGATAAAATGTTCCACTGCTTTAAAATACTTGAAAAATAAGCTGGATTTAAGAACTGCTAGGCATTTTACCGAGACCAAGAACTACACAGACCTTGTGAAAATGACATATTCACCATGATACTGGCTAACTGCTCAGGAACACTGAGTAAGATAAATCACTGAGATCACTGTTCAACAAATACATACAGTACTTATCCCTATAACATTTGGTACAGCATATTTTATTGCAACACTTACCGGTGCTACTATTTTTCCTGTCTGTCCAACTTGCATGTCATTGGGAACAAAGCCAGCATCAACAGCAGCACGGGAAGCACCAACTAAGGGGAAAAAATATTTGTCATTTTTTTCAAGCTCTACTATTCAGCTAGTTAGGATATTCCCTGATAACTGTAAATAAAGACATTGATTTAGAATTCTAAGTACTAGTATATTTTATACAGAAAGCTTCAAGGAAAAACTTCTTTTTATACCCAAGTATTTCAGATTTTAATTTAGGCTTAACTCTTCTGCATGCTTTATCAAAAAGGCATTCATAAACTTTACACTATAATGTTTAGAATGTCATTATATAATGCTCCTTTAAGTAACAACTTCACAAGTTTTGAAGAAAGGTCTTACAATATTACCTCTTGTAATACTATAAAGAGAAGATACTGGATAAAGAGTTACAAATAACAAGATGAAGGTTTAACCAATATTTGCTATCAAATTAATAAATAAAATTTAACTGGCCTTCTACTCTCATTCAACAGGAGTCAACAATGAGCTCTATACTTGGAGTAAAACAACCTCTTCCCCAGCAGGAGTCAAGAATGAGCCTCAGGCCTCTTCATCTCAAGCTGAAAAGGACAGAGGGAGCCATAGACAATACAGCTGACCATCTCCAAACACGCACAGCCTCACCACCGCTATCTTGAGTCAGCCAGGACTAATTACACCCTGCCCTTCATTTATGTCTGTGCCCACAAGTCCCAAACTCAAAAGTTATCCTTCATAACCTATACACTGATCCCCATAATGCTCTGCATGCTCCCTAACCTGCACCCATCTCCCATATTCCTGACCCTTACACTGTGATTTCTGGAATACACAGCCCAATATCAGCAAAACTTAAGTTATATTAAGTTTTATTGAAATGTAAGTTTTAGAACTTAAAACTTAAGTTTATTAAAACTCAGGTTTTATTTACCTAATAAAACTTAACTTTAAATTGGCTCCGTCTGAAATTAATATAGCTACTCCTGCTTTCTTTCAATTAGCACCACCATGGTATATCTCTCTCCACTCATTTACTTTATAGGTATATGTATTTTTATATTTAAAGTGGGTTTCTTGTAGACACCATATAGTTGGGTCTTACTTTTTCATCCACTATGACAATCTTTATCATTAATTGGTGCATTTACACTACTGATGTTGAAAGTAATGACTGACATAGTTGGATTAATATCTACCATATCTGAAACGGCTATTTGTTGCCCTTCTTCTTTTTTCCTATTTTTGTCTTCCACCAACTGAGCATTTTAAATAATTCCATTTTGTCTCTTTTCTTAGCTATTAGTTGTATTTTTGTTTTACTTTAGTGGTGGTCCTAGCGTTTGCAATATTCATTTACAATTAATCCAAGTCCACTTTCAAATAACACTTCACTACTTCACAGGTGGTACAAGTACCATTAAATAACAAGATAATCCTAATCTCTATCTCCTGTTTCTTACATGGTGATTCATTTCACTTATATATGAGCACATAAGTAATTATAATACATGAGCATATGTAATTGAATACAATGTTATTATTTTAAACAAACTGTTACCTATTAGATTAAAAAAAATAAAACTTATTTTACCTTCACTCATTCCCTCTTCAATGCTCTCACTTGCTTTATATACATCAGAGTTTTTGACCTCTACCATTTCCTTCTCTCTAGAAGAACTTTTAGCATTTCTTGCAAGTCTATGACATATTCTGCCAATTTTTGTCTGAGAAAGTCTTTATTTCTCTTTCATTTTTAAAGGATAATTTCACAGGGTATAAAATCCTATGTTGGTGGGTGTTTTCTCTCAGCACTTTAAACATTTTACTACACTCTCTTCTTGCTTGCATGGTTTCTGAAAAGAGATTGGATGTAATTATTATCTTTGCTATTCATAGGTATGGTGGATTTTTCCCTCTGGCTTCTTTCAGTATTTGTTCTTTATTTTTTATTTTCTGCAGTTTGCAAATGACAGGCGTAGGTCAAGTTCTTCTGGCATTTATCATATTTGGTGTTCTCTGAGCTTCCTAGATCTGTGGATTGGTATTTGACATTAATGTGGGGAAATCCTCAGTCAGATATTGCTTCTGCTCCTTTCTCTCCTCTTCTGGTATTCCCATTACACGTTATACTCTTAGTAGTTGTTCCACAATTCTTAGATATTATATTACAGTTCAGGTTTTCTGTTTTTTTTTTTTTTCTTCTTCTTCTTCTTCTGGTTCTTTTTCTCTTCGTTTTTCAGTTCTGGAGGTTTCTACTGAGATCCCAGAGCTCAGAGATTCTTTCCTCAGCCATATCCAGTCTACTAAGAAGTCCTTAAAAGGTATTCTTCATTTCTGTTACAATGTTTTTTATCTCTAGCATTTCTGTTTCTTTCTTGGATTTCCAGCCCTCTGCTTATATTGCACATCTTACTTGCTCTTTGTTCATTAGAGACCTTAGCATACTAATCCCAGTTGTTTTAAATTTCCAGTCTGATTATTCTAGCTGAGGGGTTCTGATGCTTTCTCTGTCTCTTCAAACTGTCTTTTACCTTCTAGTATATCTCGCAATATTTTCTTGATAGCCCAACATGAGATACACGGGTAAAAGGAAGAGCTGTCATTAAGCCTTTATTACATGGTGGTAAGGTGCTGGGGGAAAGGAAGCATTCTACAGTCCTATGTTGAGGTCTTGGTCTTTTACTAAGACTATACCTCAATAAGACCATATTGAGACTGAACTTTACACATGCTTCTCAGTTCCTCTCTCTCCCTTAGGTGGGACAGGATGGCTAGAATGGCTGAAGTTGAGTATTTACCTTTCCTCAGGTCAGTTAGGCTCTGATAATGCCCCAGCAAATTAATCTCTGGTTAAACAGTTCCTCCTGAAGGAGGTCAGACCTTGTTAAGAAGAACAGAATGCTCTGGCATATTTTAAAGTGGTTCCCTTTCCCCTCCCCTTATTGGAAGCATGAGGTGATTTTTCTCTAATTTTCACCATGAGGAACAGCTCCTGAAGGTAAAACTCACAAAAATGTTGGGAGCCCACACTGGATACCCCTAGAGTTTTTTGTCAAAAAAACAAAAATCCAGAGTCTCACTCTGTTGCCCAGGCTGGAGAATATTGGTACGATCTTGGCTCACTGCAACCTCCATCTCCAGGGTTCAAGTGATTCTTCTGCCCCAGCCTCCCAAGTAACTGAGACTACAGGTGCATGCTGCCATGCCCGACTAATTTTTACATTTTTAGTAGAGATGGGGTTTCACCATGTTGGCCAGGCTGGTCTCGAACTCCTGGCCTCAAGTGATCTGCCCACCTCGGCATCCCAAAGTGCTGGGATTACAGACATGAGCCACTGTGCCCGGCCCACCTGGAGTTTTTAACATGGAACCTCCAGCAATTCATCAACAAGAGTTCAGGTTCCCCTACCCCACCACCAGCTCCTGTGGAGGTTGCTACTTTTGGATTTCTGCTCTGGGAAGTTGTGATTATCTTTGTTTGCTTGTTGGTTTCTCCAGTTTGGGGGACGGACAGCAGTTTGCCATGCAACCTCGCTTCTCCTATGGATGTAAGATGAGTTTTGATTCTTTGGTTTGTTCAGTTTTTCACTTGTTGTTAGGACAAAATGGTGACTTACAAGCTTCTTATATGCCAGACTGGAAACCGAAAGACGTACATTAGTCTTATCTTAATTCCTGGAGATTTCAACACTTGGAGATTTGAACAACTCTCCTCCAGTGAGCTTGCCCACCACTCTACCTCAGCCACACCCATGATCATATCCTAGACATTTTCTTTACCAAGATTGCTCAACAGTCTCAATTTTCAGCGTCTTTCTGACCTCCTCTTTCCAGCTGACATTCACTTCCAACATTCCTCTGACCCCACAGTAATCTACAATTCTATTCACTCTCCCCCATTGTCCTGTTGTTTTTGCCCACTTTAAATTCTATGATCAATCATTCTAATCATTCCTTTGCTATGCCTTCAACTTCCTTGTTCTCCTCTTACATCACCACACACTCAGAAAAACCTCCATCTCTGGCTGATTAAGTAACCTTTCCACTTTTTCCGTATCTCTTCTCCTGCAGTTCAGCATTACTGGAGAAAAACATCAAATATCCAACCATGTGAAGTATATTTTCCTCTAAATAAATAAGCCTTAATTCCTGGCAGTTATACTAAGTTCCCCTAGTCCTTTCATTAGCCCACTGTTTCCTAAACTATAATTTCATATATTTTCTTCTCTCTTCAAACTTCCTATACCTCTTTAGCATCCTCATTCTCAACTGATGACTTTGCTTCTTATCCACTAAAAAAAATTGAAAGGATCAAAAGAGAATTTCCACATGCTCTGAGTAACACATCTACCCACCACCTGCAGCTATGTCCACATTCTCTCTTGTCTACTCAAGGACATCACTCCAGTAATTCTGACTTTTCCCTCAGGGAAGAATTACTGGAGTGATGTCCTTGAGTGAAATGAAAAAGTATGTGAAGGGAAAAAAGTATGACTACTTTTCCCTCTCCTGGAGCACTCCCATCAGCACAGAAGCATGTTATTACCTGTCCCAGCTTTATGAAGTCCCTCTGTTGGCCAGACTCCTCTTCTAGCTACCATCCATTTCCCTGCTTCCCTATATAGCAAAATCCCTCAAAAAAGTTATCTGTATTCACTGTCTCCAACTCCAGGCCTCCCACTCTATCTCTAAAAACCTTTTCATTAAAATATAACCTACATACAGAAAAAGACAAACGTGCTGCTCCAGAGCATTATCATACAGAGAACACAACCATGTAACCACTACCTATGACTAGCCTTTTATTTTTTATTTTCTTTTCTTAGACAGGGTCTTGTTCTGTCACCCAGGCTGGAGTGCAGTGGCACAATCACAGCTCGCTGCAGCCTTAACCTCCTGGGCTTAAGTGATTTCTCCTGCTTCAGCCTCCCAAGCAGCTGGGACCACAGGTGCATACCACCATGCCTGGCTAATTTTGATATTGTTTGTAGAGACGGAGTTTTGCCATGTTGCCCAGGCTGGTCTAAACTCCTAGGCTTAAGCAATCCTCCCACTTTGGCCTCCCAAAGTATTGGGATTACAGGTACAATTCACTGCCTGGCAGGACTATTCTTTTAAACCCACTCTAATGAGACTTTTGCTTCCATCACTCCACTGAAACTGCTTAAAGTAGCCAGTGATGTCTAAGTGGTTCAATCCAATAGTCACTCTTCAGTCTTTACCGTCCTTGACCTGTTAGAAGTGTGTGTCACAGTTGATCAATTTTTTCCTCCTCAATGAAACACTCCACATGGGTTTCAAAACACAGCCTCTGCCCTGGTTGTCTAGACTAACTTACTACTCCTTTTTGGTCTTCTTTCTCCTTTTCTCTCTTAGCTCTTAATCATACAGTGTTTATGGCTCACTCCTGAGACTTTTTTTTTTTTTTTTTTTCTCCTTAAGGACAAAGTCTCATTCTGTTGCCCAGGCTGTAATGCAGTAGCTATTCACAGGCACAGTCATAACACAATACAGCCTCAAACTCCTGGGCTCAAGAGATCCTCCTGCCTTAGCCTCCTGAGTAGTGGGGACTACAGGCTCACACCACTGCACCTAGCCTGGGACCTCTTTTTTTATCTATACTCCCTCCCCTTGGTAATTTCATCCAGTCTCATGGCTTTCAGTATCACCCAAATGAACTAATTCCCAAATATGTATCTCTAGCCCAAACTTCTCCATAGAACTCCACACTCCTATACCAACTGCTTAATTGACTTGTCCACTCAGTGTCTGTTATTAGACATCGCAAAAATTAACATGCCCAAAACTGAACTCCTGATCTCTCCCTGGAAACTGCTTCACTCGAGATATTCCTTATCTCAGCTAACTGTAACTCCACCCTACCACTCACCAGGACAAACACTTTCTCTCATAATCCACATCCAATCTGTCGGGAAATCCTTTGTCTCTACCTTCAAATATATATCTCAAAACTGACAATTTCTCCCCACATCGACTGCAGCTACCATGGTCCAAACCATGAGTATCTCTCACCTACATGACTGATATAGCCTGCTAAATGATCTCCCCATTACTGTACTTACCCCCTACAGCTTATTCTTAAAACTGCAGCCAAAGTGATCCTTTAAAATTGTGTTAGATCATGTCATTCTTCTGCTCAAACCTTGAAATGGCTCCCCATTTCATTCAGAGAAAAGTAATCTCTTTACAATGTCCTATAAGGCCCTGTGTGATCTGTCTCGTGTTGCCTCCCAGTTTTATCTCTTACTACTTTCTCTTTTGCACTTTCCTTTCCAACATTGGCCTTCTTCCTATTCGTCAAATAGGCCAGATGTGTTCCTGCCTTAGACAGGCTCTCTGCACTTTACTGGTTGCTCTGATCTGGAGCACTCTCCCCTAGATCTCCTCATGGGTCGCTTCCTCACCTCCTTCAAACCTTTGTTCAGGTGTCTCCTTTTTTTTTTTTTTTTTAAAGTGTCTCTGTCACCCAGGCTGGAGTGCAGTGGCACAATCTTAGCTCACTGCAACCTCCACCTCACAGTTCAAGTGATCCTCCCACCTCAGCCACCTGAGTAGCCAGGACTACAGGTGTGTGCCACCACACCCAGCTAATTTTTGTATTTAGTAGAGGTGGGGTTTCAACATGTGGGCCAGATTGGTCTTGAACTCCTGGTCTCAACTGATCCACCCATCTTGGCCTCCCAAACTGCTGGGATTCCAGGCATGAGCCACCACACCCAGCCAAATGTCTCTTTCTCATTAAGGCCAAATCTGGCTACCTTATTTTAAACTTCAATCTTGCCCTCCAATTCTCACCCCCATTACCCATTCTGTTAGTCTCCCTAACACTTACGATTCTCTTTTGGTTTTTTTTGTTTTTTTTTTTTGAGACAGAGTCTCGCCCTGTTGCCCAGGCTGGGGTGCAGTGACATGATTTCTGCTCACTGCAACCTCTGCCTCCCAGGTTCAAGCGTTTCTCCTGCCTTAGTCTCCCAAGTAGCTGGGACTATAGGCACGCACCACCATGCCCAGCTAATTTTTGTATCTTTTAGTAGAGACGGGGTTTCTCCATGTTGGCCAGGCTGGTCTCAAACTCCTGACCTCAGGTGACTACAGGAGTAAACCACCACACCTGGCCCATATTATTTACTAATTTATTGTGTTAGTGTCTGTAGTAGGCAAGAAAATGGCCCCTCCAAAGATATATTCATGTCCTAATCCCCAGAACCTGTGAATATTACCTACGTGGCAGCAGATATGATATAAAGCTAAGGATCTTGAGAGGGAGTTTATCCTGGATTATCTACGTGGGCCCTAAATGCCATTACACGTATCTTTTTTGTTTTTGAGACGGAGTCCCGCTCTGTTACCCAGGCTGGAGTACAGTGGCACAATCTCAGCTCACTGCAACCTCTGCCTTCTGGGTTCAAGGAATTCTCCTGCCTCAGCCTCACAAGTAGCTGGGATTACAGGTGTGCGCCGCCACACCAAACTAATTTTTATATTTTTGGTACAGACGGGGTTTCACCATGTTGGCCAGGCTAATCTCGAACCCTGGACCTCAGGTGATCCGCCCACCTTGGCCTCCCAAAGTGCTGGAATTACAGGCATGAGACACCGTGCCCGGCATGTATCCTTATAAGAGGGACACAGAAGGAGATTGAATGCAGTCCCACAGAGAAGATGATATGAAGACAGAGGCAGAAGTTGTAGTGATGTGGCCACAAGCCCAGGAATATCAGAGTACCCATCAGAAGCTGGAAGAGGAAAATAACAGATTATCTCCTAGAGCCCCCAGAGGGAGTATGGCCCCTGCTAACACTTCAACACACCTCTGGCCTCCAAAGCTGTGAGAGAAAAACTTTGTTGCTTTAAGCTACCAAGTTTGTAGTAACTTATTACTGTAGCCAAAATAAACTAATAGCACCTAAAATAGTACCTGGAATACGGCAGACACTTAATACTTGTTCAAAGAAAGAATGAATGAAAATAAACCCTGAAATACTACCATCTGATTATACAGTGTCTATATAATGCCTTTATTCTGACAAAACTATTACTGTTTCTATGGGTACACATGTTATGTAATAGAAATGCACAGGAAAACCACAGAAAGTTACAGGAAAACCCTGGAAAGTTATATGTAAAACTCTTAAAAGGAGGGTGAGATGATAGAATTGGGACATTTTAATATATATTCATCGTAGTGATTGTATAATTCAAAAATAATCAAATGTCTTTAAAAAGATTTTTTTTCGAAACAGGGTCTCAATTATGTTGCCTAGGCTGGTCTCAAACTCTTAGGCTCAAGCAATCCTCCTAACTTAGCCTCCCAAGTATCTGGGATTACAGACACATGCTACCACACCTGGCTTAAATTTTTTTGGTTTTTCAAAAAACATCACTCTCTTCTCATCAATGCACTTTTAGCAATAGGTTCTACCTTACCTATAAATGGTTAACTACAGTTTTAAATTTTTAACTATGAACTTAAAAACTTTAAATGTATTTCTATTTGTATAAGATTTATATTAAGACCACCAAAAAAAGATGAAAAACCAGGGTGTTCCTGAATCTGAAGTAGGCACTGAAACTAACATTTCATTATTTTGTCTTTTATTATTATTTTTGAGACAGGACCTCAGTCTGTTGCCCAGGTTGGAATGCAGTGGCACAACCACAGTGCACTGCTGCCTCCACCTCTCAAGCTCAAGCAATCCTTCCACCTTAGCCTCCCAAGTACTTGGGACTACAAGCACACACCAATATGCCTGGCTAATTTTTAAATTTTGTAGAGATGGGGTCTCACTACATTGCTAGGGCTGGTCTCAAATTCCTGGGTTCAAGCAATCCCCCTGCCTCAGCCTCCTAAAGTGCTAGGATTACAGATGAGCATTACTGTGCCTGGCCCATTTCATTATTTTTAAA